>NC_058409.1:13299583-13299871 GCF_002201575.2 Neomonachus schauinslandi
TTTTTTTTTTTATTCTTATGTTAATCCCCATACATTACATCATTAGTTTTAGATGAAGTGTTCCATGATTCATTGTTTGTGCATAACACCCAGTGCTCCATGCAGAATGTGCCCTCCTCAATACCCACCACCAGGCTAACCCATCCTCCCACCCCCCTCCCCTCTAGAACCCTGTTTGTTTTTCAGAGTCCATCGTCTCTCATGGTTCGTCTACCCCTCCGATTTCCCCCGCTTCATTCTTCCCCTCCCGCTACCTTCTTCTTCTTCTTCTTTTTTTTTTCTTAACAT
>NC_058409.1:13300271-13314425 GCF_002201575.2 Neomonachus schauinslandi
CCCCCCTCCCCTCTAGAACCCTCAGTTTGTTTTTCAGAGTCTTTGATGGCTTTTTTACAATATGCCTTGCAGAGGATGTCTTTGAGTTGATTTTTTTTGGTGACTTATGAACTTCATGAGCCTAGATATCCAAATCTCTCTCCGGAATGGTAAGTTCTCTGCCATCTTTTTTTTTTTTTTTTCTGATTACTTTTTGTCTTGAGAAATATCGTGAGCTCATTTAGCATGTTTAGTGAAACAAACTGAAAGCTGTAGGAAATTATTAGGGGAAGTTTTTTGCTATGAGCATTCCTTTGGCTTTAAGCAATTGCAGTTTCTCTCAATAAAGGAAAAAATAACTTTGCCTCTTCCATAATTACACCTAAATTCTTTTTTCCCTTTTTAATTTAATTTTCATTTTAATTTTTAAAATTTGAGTATAGTTGACATGATGTTAAATTAGTTTCAGGTTACAACATAGTGATTTGATAAGCTATACATTATGCTGTGTTCACCACAAATGTAGTGACCACCTGTCACCATACTACTGTTATAATACCATTGAATTGACTATATTTCCTATGCTGTGCCTTTTATTCTTATGACTTATTCACTTAGTATCTGGAATCCTATACCTCCTACTTCCCTTCATACATTTTGCCCATCCCCTCACCCCCTTCCCTCTAGACCCATCAATCATCAGTTTGTTCTCTGTATTTATAGGTCTGGTTCTGCTTTTTGTTTATTTATTCATTTATTTATTTTTTAGATTCTGTACATGAGTGAAATCATGTGGTATTTGTCTTTCTTAGTCTTCTAAGTCTTCACTTAACAGGATAACCTCTAGGTCCATCATGTTCTCAGAAAAGGCATGATCACATTTTTATGGCTGTGTAATATTCCATTATATATTATCTTCCTTATCCATTTGTCAGTGGACATTTATGTTGCTTCTGTATCTTGGCTCTTTAGCATAATACCTTCTAGGTCCATCCGTGTTGTCACAAATGGTATAATCTCATTCTTTTTTTATGTCAACTATTATTTCTTTTTAAAAGCTTTCTGCCCACTTCTCCTTATCTTTTCCTAGAACGCCAGTGATTCACAAAGTTTTTCTTTTAATGATATCCCATAAATCAGGTAGGCTTTCTTTACCTTTTTCATTCTTTTTTTTTTTCTGACTACATAATTTTGAAGTCTTTTTTTCAATCTCATACGTCCTTTGGATTGATCTGCTTGATTGGTTCTGATGCTTATGCTCTTTCTTTGTATTTTTCATCTCATTCATTGTTTTCCTCAGCTGCAGAACTTCTCTTTGGTTCTTTTTTATGATTTCTCCTTTTTTGTTAAACTCACTTTTTCAAGATTTTATTTATTTATTTCACAGAGAGAGACACAGCGAGAGAGGGAACACAAGCAAGGGGAGTGGGAGAGGGAGAAGCAGACTCCCCGCCGAGCAGGGAGCCCGATGCGGGGCTCCTTCCCAGGACCCTGGGATCATGACCTGAGCCGAAGGCAGACGCTTAAGGACTGAGCCACCCAGGTGCCCTGTTAAACACATTTTGTTCTTGTATTGTTTTCTTGATTTTGTTGAATTGTCCTTTTGTATTTTCTTGTAGCTCATTAAGCTTTTTTTGTTTTACATTGAGCTTTTTTAAAACAGCTATTTTGATTTTTTTTTTTAGTTGATAAATTACAGATCTCCATGTGTTTTGATGTGGTTACCAGAAGTTTATTGTGATCCTTTGATAGTGTCATGTTACCTTGATTTTTCATGTTCCTTGATGTTTTGCACGTTGCCTTCACATGAAGTAGTAGTCACCTCCTACAGTCTTTATTAATTGACTTTGGGTAAAATGCCTTTTGTCAGCCCTGCTAGAGATTATCAGGCTTTCTCAGACCTTCTGTCAGTACAACTGCCTTACACATCTTGTTCCTTTTTGGTATAATTCTTAAGCTTGCATATCTTCTCTTTAACCTGTAATGCATCAGGCCCACTGCTGATAGCCTGTCTTTTGCTTTCCCAAAGATGACAGTAAAGCTCAAGTTTGTGATCTTTTTCTGGCCTGAAGATTTGTCCAGCTTTAACATGTACTCACTAGCTGCCTGCCAAAGTCTGCTCTTGCCACTGCCATTGGGAGAATGCACAAGAAGCCAGCCATAGGGTGGGCTGCATGTGAGTGAGGGTTTTGGAGCACTGGGGTTGCCCATAGACCAGTTGTGGGGATCCATGGGCAAGGTATTCTGTTTGACTCATGGGCAGGCTTCTGGAGGCAATCAGTGACATGGTTAGTAGTGTCCACATCATTTTAATGTCCCCATGAGTATCCTATCTTTTGTCCTCCCCACCACTTGTCCCACGTGGGCCATTTAGTTTATGATTCAGTACTCTGGATGGGGCAAGAGAGAAATGTCTCCTTTGGCAGCATCCAGCACACTGGGGAAGGTGGGTGCTCACTGCTAGCTTTCATTTTCCCCCACAGAAGAAATGGCCAAGGAAATCTCTCCTGGCTCTAAGCTGTGTGACCTTGGGGAAGGGATGACTTAGGTAGGGTCAGCCTGTTTCTATTACTTACTCTGATACATTCAAAGTCAAATATATATATATATTTGTCCAACAACAGTACTGGAATTTCTCTGAACACCTGAATTTCCACAGAGGCTATGTTGTCTGTTGGTGATTTTTTAAATCTGTGTTCTTCGGGGGCTTACAGATCACGGCTTAGAGTAGGTGGAGTTGGTTCAAGGGCTACAACAGGGTGCCTAGCTGGAACAGAGTCCTGTCTGCCTATTTCCTGATGCATGGGTGAGCTAGAGTCTTCCCATCTTCCTTGACATATGGTGCTGGGTTCGATGGCTCACTCAAAGGCAGTTTTGTCTAGGGTTGGATGCTGAATTTTTGTTTTTGAGATAGGGGACGAAACAAAGTGATGTATTTTGCTGCCACCATGCTGATATCACTCTGAAAAGGTTTTTTGAGAGTTAAAGGCCTCACTGGTTCAGGCAGTCATTATTAAATGTAAAATATTGCAAAATATGTTATTTTAATGAAAAAAATACATTCTTTCATTTAACAGCACTAATTTTTGTCACACTTGAATCAGCATAGAGCTTGGAGTGCTTACAGACCAGTTCATCAGATTTATTCCTTAAAGTTGCTAAAGTCTCAGCTTGATTTTAATTCTTGAATTTCCTAATCACCCATGTTATAAATCCCTGGAGTATTTAATACTGAAATAGTCACAATATCTTATCTTAGTGTAATGTAAGAGATTATTGGGGGTACTGTAATTTCTTACAAAATTTACATATACATATTAGATGCCCTCATTGAATATTAAAATTGCCTTTTTGAAGTTTAATTATATTTGATAACATAGTTTGTCTGAATTGTTATTAAATTATTCTAGGTCATTTTCCAGCTGCTGAATTTTTTTGATGGAACACAAGTAAGCTATATTCTTGACCAAAAAGGATAATTTCAGTTATTTCAGTTTCTCCTCAGTTATGCACATCCAGAATTATAACTGTGTTCATGTTAATTTGGCCCTAATATCATGCATTTAATTATATATTAAATCTCTAGCCTTGTTGTTAAAATAAGGGGCACTATTAAAAGCATTATTTTCATTTAGACGGTGAGAAAAATAGTCATCTTTATATCATGGCCTTGAACTTATCCCTCATTTGTTTGTTTTTATATTACTAGACTTTATTTTTTAGAACAGTTTTATATTTACAGAAAAGAAGGGCAGATAATAGGTTTCCTATAAACCCCCCCCACAGTCTTTACTATTATTGATATCTTACATTAGTATCTTACATTTGTAACAGTGAACCAATATTGGTAAATTATTATTAACTAAAGTCTATAGTTGTTTCAGTTTTCCTTAATTTATACCTGATCCCCTTGTTTATTGTAGGACTCTATCCATGATGTTATATTACATTTGATCATCATTTCCCTTCAGGTTTGTCTTGGGTGTGACAGTTTTTCAGATTTTCCTTGTTTTTGATGACCTTGACAGTTTTGAGGGGTATCGGTCAAGGATGCTGTAGAATATCCTTTTACTGGAAACTGTTTTATGCTTTTTCATGGTTAGACTGAGAAAATAGGTTTTGGGGAGCAAGACCAGGGAGGGAAAATCCCATTTTCATCACATCATATCAAGGGTACAAACTGAGGACATGATTTATGACTGTGGACATTTTCCTTGATCCCTAAAGTAGTACTTGTCAGATTTCTCCTCTATAATGTTGAACTTTTATTTTCTCCTTTCCATAGTGTACTGTTTGGAAGAAAGTCACTTCTAGGATGGGGTATCTACATAATTTATGTGAAGTTCTTCTGTATGGACATTTTTTCTTTGTTCATTTATTGATTATTTGACCTTTTCTATAAATTAGTGTGGAGTTGTATATATTCACTTTATACTTAGGATTGTAATGCCTACTTTTTTGCTCAAATTTTTCCATCTTTGGCCCATTTGGGAGTCTTTCCATTAGTGCCCATGCCCCCTTTGACATACCTTTTCTTTGTGTGTGTGTCTGTATGTGTCTTTGGGCACTTTGTTGTTTTATGGCATTGGAAGATGCTGTAGGCTCATGTTAGATATGTCCAGCCCTAGCCCTAGAGTCAGCCAATTCTCCAAGGATGTCTTGTTCTTTGTACTAGAGAACGGTATTAGAAATCAGGGTCTGGGGGTCTGGGCACTAGATGTGTTTGTTGTTAGTGGGTGTCACTTATTTTAAGCCCTCTCAGCTCAGCTGATGGAGCAAAGAAAGATATGTGTGTATATTAACTCAAGTATATGCATGTATCAATAAACACGTCTATATGTAAAACCACCTGTATCTATATTAAGTTAAGCATCAAGTGTTACTGATATTCCCAACTCTAATACATTACTATGTGAATATTCTAGCTCATTTGTAAATTTCCACTCCAACAGTGAGAAACTTGAATCCTATCACCTGCCATCCATTTACCTAATCATTTAATTCCAGTTTATATATAAAGCAGTAATATAAGAATTGTCCACCCATACCTCTGTGGCATACAACCTTTTGAACCAGAGTACATTTCTTATATGCAGTCCCTTTTGCCTGTGGTCTTACATATTTCACTCATTTCCGAAGTTACTCAGGTCACCGCCTTTCCCATACTCCCTTCAGTGAGGGTGTTCCATACATTTGTAATAGCATTAGATTCTCTTGTCACAATCTGCATGCTTTTCTGAGATTCCTCCAACAACCTCAGTGATTTTTTAAAAAACTGGCATGAACTAAGGTTTATTCTTTGTGCAACAAATTTCCATGGCATAATGCATAATGGCATATATTCATTCCAGAATACATAGAATAGTTTCATTGCCTTAAAAAAATCCCCTGTGTTTTACCTAGTCATCTCTCCACCCTCTCCCTGAACCTATGGCAACCACTGATATTTTTATTGTCTGTTTTATTTTGCCTTTTCCACAGTGTCATATAATTTGAATCATAAAGTAGGCAGTCTTCTCAGAATGGTTTCTTTTACTCAGGATGCATTTAATTTTCCCATGTCTTTTTGTTGCATGATACCTCATTTCTTTTTTTACAAAATAATACTCCATTTTGCTGATATATTGCAGTTTACCCACTCACCTATTGGTGGATATTTTGGTTACTTCTACTTTTTGGCAATATGAATGAAGCTGGAATAAATATTCACGTGCAGGCCTTTGTGTGTATACAACTTTTCGACTCAGTTGAGTAAAGACCTAGGATAACAATTACTAGATCATATTGGAAAACTATGTTTGGCTTTGTAAGACACTACTAGATGGTCTTGGTATTCTTCAGTTCAACTATATCCTCACTGATTTTCTTCCTGCTGGATCTATCAATAACTGAAAGAGGGATGCTGAAGTCTCTAACTGCAATAGTGGAGACCACTGTCTCTGTATTTAGAGTAGATTTTTCAATAGACAACATGTAATTGCATATTGTTTTTTATGCACTCGGACAGTCTATGACTTTTAAGTGGTGTATTTAGACCATTCACATTTAAAGTGATTATTGTTAATAATATCAACCATATTTGTGCCTGTTTTCTGTCCATTGTATTTGTTCTTTGTTTCCTTTTTATGTTACATTTTCTGCCCTTTCTGGTTTCATTTGAGCATTTTATTTGATTCCATTTTCTCTCCTCTTTTAGCCTATCAACTAGACTCCTTTATTTTACTTGTTTGAGTGCTTGCTTTAGAGCTTACGGTATATATTTATGACTAATCTAATTCACTTTCAAATAACAGTATACTGCTTCACTGATAGTGCAGGCATTTTACTACTTAATGTTTCCAGTTTCTCCTTTCTGTCCCTTATAACATGACTGTCATTCAGTTCCCTTAACCATGTGCTTTAACCACCCACTACCCTGCTGCTATTACATATGCTTTGGACAAACAGTTGTGTATTAGATCAGTTAAGAACAATACGAATAAAATATTTAATTTCCCCTGTTCAGCCCTTCTCTGACCCATTTACTTTCTTTATGTAGTTCTGAGTTTTTGACCTATGCCATTTTCCTACTGTAGGAAGAAAGTCTTTAAATGTTAATTGTGGGCAAATTCACTGGAAACAAATTTCCTCAGTTATTGTTTGTCTGAGAAAGTCTTTATTTCTCTTCTACTTTTGAAAGATACTTTGACAGGTTATAGAATTCTGGGCTGGTGCATTTTTTTTTTTTAAACACTAAGTATGTCAGTTCACTACCTTCTTGCTTGCATGCTTTGTGACAAGAAGTCTGATGTAACTCTAATCTTTATTCCTCTGTAGGGAATGTGTTAATTGTTCCATCTGGTTTCTTTCAAGATTTTTCTCCCTGCCTTTGGTTTTCTCTGGTTTGAATATGATAGATTTTGGTGTAGATTTGTTGTTATCTATCCTTCTAATTGTTATCTGAGTTTCCTTGTCTGTGCTTTGATGCCTGTCATTAATTTTGAAATTTGAAAAAAAATAATTAATTTTGAAAAATTCTCAGCTATTTTGACCTCAGATATTTCTGTTGCTTTTTCTCTTTATTTATTAATCTTTTTAATTCTTTCTTTTTCTATTTCAGTTTGAACAGCTTGCATTTACATGTCTTCAAGTTTAATGATTCTTTCTTTAGCCAGTTCATCCTACTGATATGTTTATCAAATGCATTCTTCATTTCTTTTTTTTTTTAAAGATTTTATTTATTTATTTGAGAGAGAGAGAATGAGAGAGAGCACATGAGAGGGGGGAGGGTCAGAGGGAGAAGCAGACTCCCTGCCAAGCAGGGAGCCCGATGCAGGACTCGATCCAGGGACTCCAGGATCATGACCTGAGCCGAAGGCAGTTGCTTAACCAACTGAGCCACCCAGGCGCCCGCATTCTTCATTTCTGATGGTGTTGATTATAACATTTCAGTTTGATATTTCCTTAGAGTTTTCCTTTATCTGCTTACATTATTTACCTCTCCTTGAATGTTATTACATTTTCCGTTAGAAATCTTTACATATTAATCCTAGTTACTTTATTTATTTATTTAGTCAGTTAGTTAGTTATTTAGTTTTGGGAGTAGAATTCAATGATTCATCACTCATATACAGCAGTGCTCATCACAACAAGTGCCCTCCCTAATCCCCATCACCCATTTAACTTATGCCCCTGCCCATCTCCCCTCCAGCAACCCTCAGTATGTAGTCTATACTTAAGAGTCTGTTTTATGGTTTGTCTCTCTCTTTTTTTTCCCCCATATGTTCATCTGTTTTGTTACTTAAGTTCCACATATGAGTGAAATCATATGGTATTGTCTTTCTCTGACTTATTTCACTTAGCATAATATACCCTAGCTCCATCCACATCATTGTAAATGACAAGATTTCATTCTTTTTTATGGCTGAGTAATACTCCAGTGTGTGTGTGTGTGTGTGTGTGTGTGTGTGTGTGTGTGTACCACAACTTCTTTATCCATTCATCAGTCGATGGACATTTGGTCTCTTTCCATAATTTGGCTGTTGTTGATAATGCTGCTATAAACATTGGGGTGCATGTGTCCCTTTGAATCAGTATTTCTGTATCCTTTGGGTAAATGCCTAGTAGTGCAATTGCTGGGTCATAAGGTAGTTCTGTTTTTAACTTTTTGAGGTACCTCCATACTGTTTTCCCCAGTGGCTACACCAGTTTGCATTCCCACCAACAGTATAGGATGGTTCCCTTTTCTCAGCATCCTTGCCAACACTTGTTGGTTCCTGTGTTGTTAATTTTAGCCATTCTGACTGGTGTGAGGTGATGTCTCATTGTGGTTTTGGTTTGTATTTCCCTGATGATGAGTGATGTTGAGCATCTTTTCATTGTGTCTATTAGCCATCTGTATATCTTCTTTTGAAAACTACCTATTCATGTCCTCTGCCCATTTCCTAACTGGATTATTTGGTTTTTGGGTGTTGAGTTCGGTAAGTTCTTTACAGATTTTGGGAACTAATCCTTTATTGGATATGTCATTTGCAAATATCTTCTCCCATTTTCTAGGCTGACTTTTAGTTTTGTTGATTGTTTCCGTCACTGTGTAGAATCTTTTTATCTTGATAATGTCCCAATATTTCATTTTCTTTTGTTTTGCTTGCCTCAGGAGATGTGTCTAGGGAGAAGTTGCTATGGCCAAGGTCAAAGAGGTTGTTGCCTGTGTTCTCCTGTAGGATTTTGATGGTTTCTTGTCTCACATTTAGGTCTTTCATCCAATATGAATTTATTTTTTTGTAACAAAGTGGTCCAGTTTCACTCTTCTGCGTGTGGCTGCCCAGTTTTCCCAACACAATTTGTTGAAGAGACTGTCTTTTTTCCATTGAATATTCTTTCGCACTTTGTCAAAGATTAGTTGACCATAGAGTTGAGGGTCCATTCCTGGGTTTTCTATTTTGTTCCATTGATCCGGGTCTGTTTTCGTGCCAGTACCATACTGTCTTGATCATTACACCTTTGTAATATAATATATTAATCATAGTTACTTTAAATTCCCTATATAATAATTCCAAAATAGATGCCATGTATGAGTCACCTTCTGATGCTTGATTTGTCTCTTCAGACTATGTTTCATACCTTTTAGTGTACCTTATAACTTTCTGGTGGAAAGCCAGGTATGATCTATTAGGTGATAAAGACTGATACATAAGCACTTATGTCAGGTTTTTTTGTTTGTTTGTTTGTTTGTTTTAAAGATTTCATTTATTTATTTGACAGGGAGGGACACAGCGAGAGAGGGAACACAGGCAGGGGGAATGGGAGAGGAAGAAGCAGGCTTCCCATGGAGCAGGGAGCCTGATGTGGGGCTCGATTCCAGGACCCTGGGATCATGACCTGAGCCAAAGGCAGACGCTTAACCGACTGAGCCACCCAGGCGTCCCCTTATGTGAGGTTTTATGTTAATCTCACTGGGAGTCTGGCTCAGTTTAATGTTTGCTCTAGCTGTAGCTACCAGAGGCTTTAGATTCCTCCAATATCCTTGTTTATCCTTGTTGTATTTGGGTCCCCTAGAAATAAATCTTGGAGTATGTCTCAGCTATTTTAAATATAATCCATTGTTACTATAGGAGCCGTGTTACTGGAAAATTTGGGGGAAGGGAAGCAGTCTATAATGTTATAATTAAATCTCACTTTTTAAGGGGGGCTTGAACTTCTGAACTCTGACTCTCCCCCCATTTAAGAGACATGTAAACTAGAAGCCTGATTTGACTAATTGCCCTTCCTTCAGGTTGGGTAAGGTTCTGGTAAAGTCTTTTACTTTATAGAGTAGACCTTTGTTAGTGGAGAACATTCTAGGCATATTTCAAAGCGGTTATTTTTGCCCTCTCCTTGCCAGAAGCACACAGTGGTTTTTCTTGGCTCTTTACCTTAAAAACCTAGTGAGGTTTCTGCAGGTAAAACCCATGAAAGTGTGGGGTGTAAGAATTCTGACCACGCACAGAGCTGCTGGATTCATATACTGGTAAACACACTTGATGGATTCCAGGAGGCTGAGTGTGGACTAGCTTGAGAGAGATCAAGTCCTCCTTTTGCTCCTTAGAACTTGAGCTAAGGGAAGAGCAGTGTGAATAGACTTTACTACCCTAGCGCAAAGACTCTATCAGGATGCTGGGAACATTGAGGATGTTTGTCGGTATATGTGTCTGCAAATACTGTGCATTTCTAATCACAAAGCACCAACAATTAGGTGCATGAAAGAACCTACTGAGTTAAATAATGCAGAGGTAGTCACTTTTATTCTCCAGCAATGCTCCCCTGAGATTTCATAGTAGAAGAGCAGTTACAAGGAGAGAACCTCTTCCCCATAGTGTAAATGTATTTCTGTGAGGAGAAATGGAGTATTGGTGGTCATACAGGCACCCACTCTTTTGGCCTGACAATTTATGAATGTATTCCAGAATTCTAGTGAAGCAACTGACAGGAAAGTGATACTCATTGCATGCGGGAAAGAGGAGATAAGAGTCTCCATGAATGGAGTATTTGGGAGAGCTGCAGAGAGAAAATTCATGAAGACAATCTTAAAGATTGAGAAACTCAGAAGCAATTAAAAGCAATGAGAGAATTGGAGATGAGAGGCCCAGAGGGTTTTATAACATATTGTCCTGCTTTTGATCTGGAGGTCTTTGAACATACCAATACATGCAGACTAGTCTACATGGGCATCTGGCCTATATTTGACTTCTACAAAAAGTAGAGGATCAAAAAATTTTTGCTTTTCTGTGGCATTGTAGAATAAATAAGCAAAACTAAAAATCTGTCCTGTGAAATATTTTAAAGTATATAAAAAATATGCTTTAAACATACCTGGAGCTCTTATCAGGATATTAAAATACTGATATCTTTTCACAGTAATTTTAAAAGTTAAAAATGAATTGAAAAATGTTTTGTATAATATACTTATCTGTAAAGTATTCATAATCATCAGGTGATCAATCACTCGAAGGAACATCATGATCCATTATTGCCATGGGAAATTATGTTAAGTTATATTTTAACTAGTTCTTTAGTCAAATGTACTGATTTCTAGGTGTGAAAACAGTGTAAAAAGTTGGCTCGGGTCATGATCCCAGGGTCCTGGGATTGAGCCCCTCATCAGACTCCCTCTCCCACTCCCCCTGCTTGTGTTCCCTCTCTAGCTGTCTCTCTCTCTCTGTCAAATAAATAAATAAAATCTTGGAAAAAAGTTGAATAACTATGTAAACACTAAGATTCAATTCTTACAGATATAAATATTCAAATAACCTTTAGACACCACTTCACTAAATTATTCTATCTTGAGGTTTAAAAAATTTCTGTCTTAACAACAAGACCAGTTTTGTAAGAGGATCACAATGTTTGTCAATAAACTGTAGACTCCAAAGGAGAGGAAATGTTTAATATTTGATTAATTAGAGACCTAAACACCAATTGCCTTCTTCAAAATCTGATGTTTTTATGTGGTGACCAAGTTGACTGGATCTTGATATTTTTATTCTATGTTTGTAAAACTTCATCTTTCAAACTTATAAGCAATGTTTGCCTTTAGGATAAAGAATTAACTTGTTAAATTCCTTTAGGGGAATTTATTTCTCAGGATGAGAAGGGCTGTGGTAGGATTTTTAGCTTTGTAGTAGTAGAACTTTTAGTTTTGTAGTTATAAATCAGGTGTCTGCCCATTGATCTTGTTGGAGTCACAGAGGTGACAAAAGGGAATTGATACTGCAGTCAGAAGCCACGTGGACCTAGAGATGCCATGTGCTTCAAGTGGTCAAAGAGTTGGGATGTAAGTATAATTACCCCTGATATTTAGAAGCTACCTGAGAGCCCTGTAGAAACTCTGAAGTTGACATGCTTGGCTCTTTGAATATTTGGGGAACATATCCCAGAGCAGAGCCTTGTTTCCTCCCTCATATAAAAGAATTGGCAGAAACCATCTGCAAAGGCAAGTTGTATCCAGCAGAGCAGAAGGTCAGTAGCTAAGAACATGACTTAGATGACACCATATAACCTTGGATGAAGAGTGACTTGCTGAAGAGTCAGATTGCCTGTCTAACACTGGTAGAAAGGAGTTGGTTACCTTTATGCATGTGATGTTTACTGGTCATGAACTTTACCATCTTTACCACCAGTGTCTGTCATCCGTAGCTCACAGCAGTATGCCATGCACCCAAAGGCTGGAGAAACTTCCTGTCGTAATTGTTCCGTGTAGACATTTGAGGCCGAGAGTTTTTTCTGTATTTACCCTTTTTCAGTGTTAAAGCAACAGGCTATTTCCCAAATGATTGCTCTGTTTATTAATGTCAGTGAACATTACTGTCTTAGGTAACAACACCTCGGTAGCCCCCTGTTATATTTATGTGTCAGTTTAGGCTACTATTTTTCCACACCCTCTCCCTGTGTGCCAGTCCAAAGTCTGGGACCTTGCCAAAGTTGCTTGAACTCAGTGGAACCTACCACATGGGGTTATTATGAGGATCAGAAGAGACAACACCATTTCCTTTCATCTTGCCAGACCCAACCAGATCAAGTATCACCCTTTCCCTTTGAATTCTACCAAGTGTCTTGTCTGTGCATAGAATTTATTGCTTTCCCTTTGAATTCCCCTAGTACTTCTAGAAACTACTGTAACTTGTCACTCTTAATTATTTACTTATTCATCTTTTTCTAATAACTGTGAACTCTTTTAAGGGGATAAACATAACTTTTCATAAACAATAAAAGTGAGGACAAGTATAAGGAAAATGTCACTTTTACTGCCATTAATCATTAAAATAACTTTTATATATATGCTTATTAAACTGTGGATTAAATGCTGTTCCTTCACAACTGGAAACTATTGTTTTTGCATGCTTATGTAAGAATAATTTTCCTTCATCTTTACAATAGAATTTTTTCCCACATTGGGCACATAAATTTTGCATAGGAAAGTTCTTGCATAAGAAATAGTCAATATTATAGATTTTAACTATAAAGCTTTATAGTTGATTCAGACCTTTGAGTAATTCAGTAGACCACATGGAACAATATGGATTCAAAGTGAAATTTTCAGGATCTAGAATCTTACATAACTAATGTAGATAGGTAATTCCTAGTTCTGAGACTGAAGAACAACAGAATACCATTTAATAATTGAAATGTAGTAATGGTAGCTCATGGATGAAAATAGATTCATACAATTAATGTGCCCAACACAGAAGGTCTGAATTGTAAACAAAGGCATTGATAGAAAAGAAACACTGGTAATAATTGAAAGTGGATTTATAATTGACTTAATTCAAATTACATTAATTTTAGAACAAGATTTTTAATTAAAATTTAGTCTAGTTTTTTTTTTATAATTAGATGTGATCATTGTAGACAGAATAGAAAAGTAAAGAGAAGAAAAATTTCACTAACATTTACCATCACACCTTCTAGTATCTTCCCCTCCCGTCCATTCCACTCTACCCTTTGTACTGAAGCAAGCATTGGCCAATCTTTATGTCTAGACAAATTTTTCTTTTTGCCTCCCATTTCTTTTCTTTTTTTTAAGATTTTATTTATTTATTTGAGACAGAGAGAATGAGAGAGAGAGAGCACATGAGAGGGGGGAGGGTCAGAGGGAGAAGCAGGCTCCCCGCCGAGCAGAGAGCCCGATGTGGGACTCGATCCCAGGACTCCAGGATCATGACCTGAGCCGAAAGCAGTCGCTTAACCAACTGAGCCACCCAGGCGCCCGCCTCCCATTTCTTTATAGTCAGCTGCCTACTGAAAAGTGCTGCAGCCTGTGGCACTTTAAAATATCCTAAATTGGGTGTAATATGTCACCAAGTCATACGCTGGAAAGAGACAAAGTATTTTCACTTCGTCACACTGAAATGTACTGTATCATGTAACTAATAATTTAGGTCTATTACAGATATGTAACAGGCACAGATTAAGAATATTTACATAAGTGTGCAAAATTTCTTCTGCTGAGCTTGACCTTCTCTAATGTTATCTAGAATCCAGAAGTTTCCCACGCTGAAATAAATGAAAAGGTGGCTGAAATTAGGTAGTATTTCTTCTTAAGAAAATGGATTTAATTTTCTTCCTTCCTTCCTTCCTTTCTTTTTCTTTCTCTTCCTTTCTTCCTTCCTTCCTTTTTCTTTCTTTCTTTCTTTCTTTCTTTCTTTCTTTCTTTCTTTCTTT
>NC_058409.1:13314435-13462984 GCF_002201575.2 Neomonachus schauinslandi
TTTCTTTCTTTCTTTCTTTCTTTCTTTCTTTCTTTCTTTCTTTCTTTCTTTCTTTCTTTCTTTCTTTCTTTCCTTTCTTTCTTTCTTTCTTTCTTTCTTTCTTTCTTTTTCTTTCTTTCTTTCTTTCTTTCTTTCGACACTAGTTCTCTTGGTGTTTCCTTTAGTTAAACTAATAGGTAAGACTGGAGTATTTTCCTAGGAAACCTGTTAGCTTGTTTCTATCAAGGACATATTTGCGTAGAGAACTCTTCCTCATGGGTATACTCAAGACTTTCTATCAAGAAGGGGAACTATTTTCCCTCCACTTTTCAAGGAATGTGGTTCTTCAGAGTAGGGAATACAAACAAGTCAAGGGCCTGAAGTACCAGGATTTATTTTTGTCCCTATACCTTTAAAATTTTGTTTTGGTTTATGTGTTTTACAGTGTAGACCTTACAGAAAAATATCAATGCCAAGCTGGTTAGCACTTAAAAATATACACGCCTATGATAAATGAAATGAGATATATTTTAAATAGTAGAGATAAGCATTACCAAGTATGTACCAAAATTGGATTTGACAACAGATAAATCAAAACATAGGCTGTTGCATGTTCGTATTCCTGTATATAGGGGCTGCATTTTTTGCAGGAATTTAAAATTTGTTTTTTTTTGCTTAGAATGTATTTTTAAAGAGGTAATAAAGACAACATGCTTTCATCAGGTATAATGTTGAACTATTACTAATGTAATGGCTGCTCATTGAGTTGTAGGCACTGAATAGCTATTTAAGTTAGGTTCTTAGTAAGAGAAAATACAGACTTATAAATACTATTTCTTTTTAGAACAAGGTGCCATTCTAGCAATATAGGTTTAAAATTTGCATGCTGTGCTTGATTATTCCATTTCCGTAATGAATAGTAGTATTCATCTTCTTTAGTGAATGGCCTACAGCTTTATTCAGCTGAGGACTGAGCACAGCAGAGAGAAATATTAACATGTTTTTATCTACCCAGTAGAAACTAGTAAGTCAGTCTGCTTCGTGGGGTGAGGAAAATTATCTCCCGCCAGCATCAAAGTAAGTTCATTTCAAATTAAACCAGTTATGACCTGGACTAACAATTGAATAGCCCCTTAATTTCAGAAAAACATGAGTAGAACACATGTACACAAATTAGGACCTGGGTATTTCCAGTTGGCACTTACTTTGCATTTATTTAAACTACATACTTCACTATGATTTCTATCAAAGACTTTGAGCTCTTGGCTCTACCTGGAAGAATAGATCCCCTTGGCTGGGGATTGTGGCTTTCACATTTTCTGTTATACTGAATACTACTTGTTTACAGGACTGGCTCCTATAACGGGCCATCTGTAGATTCCCAAAGCCAGAGAGAGCTCTTCAGCTGGTATGCCCCACTATTTTTCTGTTAAAAAGCTCTGTGTAACTTAATAGAAAAGAACAACAATTTTTTAAATTAATCTGTTCATGTTTTCCATTTCTTGGGATTTTCAGTTTTGGTCTTTTAGATTTTTGTAAGGAAATAATTTATTCTAACTTTTCAAACACCTTTCCACAGAGTTGCAAATTTTACTTTAATTTTACCTCTTCTGTGCCGGTACCTCCTTTCTCTTAATTTTGTGTCCTTCTCATCCTCTTGTTCTCTCTCTCGCTCTCTTTCCCCTTTTCTGTCTTGTTGGAGTATGAAGAGGGTTAACGACTTTATTCATCATTACAGAGGACCACCTTTAGAATTTTTTAAATTAATTTTGGTTATTTTCTGCTTTATTAATTTCTGCTTTTATTGTTATTAATTTCATCATTTCTTTCAATTATGTTCTTTTTTTCTGACATTTATGTAAAATTTGCTTTGTTTTTAATCTTCCTTCTTTAATGTTGAAATAATTAAATGCCTAGTTTCTGAGCACAGTTTTTACTATGTCCCATACATTATCAGTATGAAGTATTGTCTTTTCAATGACTTCAAGATGTTGCAATTTTCTATTGATTTCCTCTTTGACATATGAATTACCTAGGGGTGTGTTTCTTAATTGCTAATGAATTAAGAAGATTCATCCTTTTTTATTATTCTAATTTTGTTGGATTTTGATCAGAGAGTCTGGTTTAGTTTTCTACTTTTTAATTTGTGTAGTCTCTACATGTCCAAGGAAAGGATTACATATTTTCATGTTGCATAAACGTAAGAAAAAAACCATATTTATTCTCCATGAGAGGGATGTAAGTTTTTATATATATGCATGGGTATGGGTGTCTGTTCGAGGTTATTGGATTTTTGAGTTCAATTCTTATATACCCTTTGCTTAGTTCCAGCTGCTATACCAAAATACCATAGACCAGGTAGCTTATAAACAATAGAAATTCATTTCTCGAAGTCCTGGAGGCTGGAAACTGGACATCAGGATGCCAGGAGGTCAGCTAACTGTCCCCCTCCTGGTTGCCAATTGCCAGCCTCTCTGTGTCCTCCTAAGGTGGTAAGGGTGAAGGAGCTCCCCTGGACTCTTTTATAAAGGCGTTAATCTCATTTACGAGGCTTTGCCCTCATGACCTAGTCTCTCCCCAAAGTCCCCACCTCCTAATACTATCACAATGGGCATTAGGATTTCAAAGTAAGAATTTTGGGGGGGGGGCGGCACAAACATTCAGATCATAACGACCCTTGCTGATTTTTGCCTCTTAGTTAAATCCAAGACAGGAAGAGGGATATTTAAGTTTCCTCCTCTAATTTTAATCAAAGGCTTTTTCATTTTTTGCATTTGTGATAGCTTTTTCTTTACATATTTACCTGCTGCTCTCTTTGGCACACACAGTTTTATGAATCTGTTGCCTTTTTTCAGCAGTTGCGAATTTCTTATTAGTCTTCAGTTTGATCTTCAGTTCCTTGAACCATAAGTTCTCCTTGTTTTATGCTTCTTTTTATTTGCATTTTCTGTTTGTCTTTTTATTTTAAATGTTTCTTTTAAACATAACTTGATAATCTGATAATCTCTGTATTTTAATTGAAGACTTTAGATGCCTCGATTTCAGGATATTGACTGGTATGCTTTATATCTTCTTACTGTGAGTTTGCTATATTATTTTACATTGCAGTTTTTTGTTAACTTTTTCTCATTGTTGATTTTATTGATTACTATGCTTTTAATTTTTTCTTAGTTTTAAAGCTCCTCATACTTTTTCATGCAATATTGACTCTCCTCCAGCTTTCATGTCTCTCTTTTTTAAGATTTTTATTTATTTGTGAGAAAGAGCGAGAGAGAGAGAGAGAGACTGAGTGAGAGCACAGAGGGAGAGGGAGAAGCAGACTCCCCACTGAGGGGCTCAATCCCAGGACCCTGAAATAATGACCTGAAGGCAGATACTTAACCAACTGAGCCACTAGCTTTCATGTCTCTTACTACTGTATGTACATGCTAGGTCTCCTGGATTCATTCTCTCAACTCTTTATCTTTTCCCTCTTGTTTACTATATCAGGATTTTTCTGTTTGCTATGAAATGGCCTTTTTTTTTTTTTGTACTTGGCAATCCAAAGTTGTCCAACAAGTTATGTTATGCTGCTCTTCTTTAATTTTTTGAATCATTTGGGAATCCATGTTCTTCAAAGCCTTTTTTTTTTTCCTGTATGGTAATTATACACTTGAATTTTGTTAAATGCATCTCCCACCTGGATAGTCCAAAACCTCTACTTAGAGTTCTGATTGATATTATTGACTCTGTAAACTCCTGAGTATCTAGGGATGGACTGCTCTTTCTCTTGTGGTTCCCTGGGGCTCAGATTCACTTGCTGGAGTACCTTGAGATGTAGCCTCCTAAGCAGAGGTAGAAGATGACTTTGTCAGGACAGGCTGCAGCTATAGGAATAGGCAGGTTCCCAGGTGTTGGCTGAGGCACTTAGTGAAAGCTTTTCTGCTTTCCCAGTTCCTTCTGTTCTTGGTGTACAGAGAGAAGTTAAGCCCTTTTTAATTTCCTTCTTGGCATCTTGTGAGTAATGGGAGATCAGGAACACAGGGAAGGGGAAGGGGCAATGTTGACTTTTCTTAAAGATATCACGGATCATTGGATTCCATGTCTTTCTGTTCTTTACCTTGGGGCTCCCAGAGTTGGGCTTTAGACACTCATTGAGCCCCTGGAATAAAGCTCCTTGTAAATCATCTCAGCCAGAACTTCCAGAAAGTCTCATTCCACATGTCTTCTTTTGAGCCAAGGGGGAATGGGAAGGAGGTGATGTTCCCTTCTTGTCTTCCCATCAAATATTATCAGATGTATTGGTGGCTTTAGGGCCACCAGTGAAGCAGGTGAAGTGTGCAGAGTTCAGGAAGATACATTTCTGTTGCATGTCAGGCAGGTATGTGCAGTGAGCAGAGTTTACTTTCCCACTGGCCTGGTGTTGCCTCTGCCCCAGTTCTGAAATCCAAATTCACCTGTGTTTAGCTTTATAAATGCCTTGGTCGTTCACAAACCCATTCTAACAGGATCAGTCACTTTATAACAAAATCTTTACAAGTTATATCTCCATTAAATCTGACCATTTTAAGGTGAAAATATAATAAATTTGTCCTTGCAAGTTGCAAAGACTATCCAAAATTTAGATCTAATTAGCAAGCTAACCTTACGTTTCATGGTATTTTATAAAGAATCGAGTTTCCTCATTAGTATTCATGATTTATACTAAATAAAAGGATAGAAGTGGTTGCATAAAAACTTAATCTCTGTCAGCTCAGTGGATGGACTTTTAATTATGAAGCATCCTCCTCTGTGTCAAAGAATATTGCCCCTTTTCACATTGTTGTTAATTATTATTATTAGATGCTCTTCATTTTTTTTTTCTCTTGATTTTCCCTCTCTAATCAAAGTTTATCATCATGAGAATAAGAATATTCTTTGGAGTATTTATGGTAATAATATTTTTAAAAACCATCCAACTATTTTAGATCTTTGAGTAGCGAGAAAGGTTATCCATACCATCGAGAAAATAAAAGTTCACTGGAAAAAACTTCACATACGTTAAAAATGTTTTTCTGCAGCATTGAAGATTTCTTTCCAGCAAAAAACTGATTTTTTAAAAACACACCATACCAAAATCAGAGAGAAGAGATTGTCCCTTCCATTCTTTTTAAGTTTTTGGGTTATCGTTTTCTTCAATAAAAATTCCCTTAACACTTTCTCCTAGAACATTCCTAGTTACTCTGAAGGTCACCTCCTTTTTTCAAAACTCTATCTGGTTTTTCTTGTGGAAACTTCTGAAATTATCTTGTACAAGAGTAGTCTAACAACAATGCTTTCATCAAATTTTCACGGAACTTACCTACCTAACTTCAAGTAACAGCCATTTTTCAAGGTTAAAATATAAAAGCACACTTCAGGAAGACCTTCGAGCCCATGTTGGCATGCAGGGCCTGCTATATCACGCCTTGCTAAGTGAGCCATGCTGGGAACAGAAAGGATTTGTACATTTATCTTTGTAATTTGACTAAGGCTTTCTTTTTTTTTTTTTTTTTAAATATTTTATTTATTTATCTGACAGAGAGAGACACAGCAAGAGAGGGAACACAAGCAGGGGGAGTGGGAGAGGGAGAAGCAGGGTTCCTGCCGAGCAGGGAGCCCGATGCGGGGCTCGATCCCAGGACCCTGGGACCATGACCTGAGCTGAAGGCAGCCGCTTAAGTGACTGAGCCACCCAGGTGCCCCTGACTAAGGCTTTCTAAAAACATGTCTTCCTGAAGAGATTTCCTATGGTCAACTTCTGAAGTTTTGCTTCTCCACCTCACTTTTTAGCCCCTAGGTCTCTCCTTTACCCAGCTCCCACTGGCACCCACAGCATTCCACTTCTCTGCTCTAGGGCCACGAGTTCCGATTGCTGTGCCTCAGTGCTTGCCTCTCACTGCTACTGACAGCGAGCGTATTCCGTCTAGGTTACATATCCCAGCCTCCTTCGCGGTTCGGTGTGCCCGGATGCCTAAGTTCCAGACAACTGAGGGTGAGCAAGTGAACTTACTTTACTTCCTGGGTGAGCTCGTATGTGTGATCCTCCGTAGTCTACGCTTTTCCTGTGGCAACACTGGAAGCTACATCTTGAATACAGAGGAAAGGATATATGGAAGGAGCTGGAAACCCTGAATCACTCCTAGAAAGCCCCTTTCCAGGAAAGCCCCTTTCCAGGAAAGCCCCTGTGGACAATATAGTCTCGAGAAATAATCTGTCATTTGGGATAGACTAGAAGTGAGAATTTCACAGGTATATTTACACCTGCTGCTAATCCTCACCCTCTTTTTACCTATCACAATTCACCAATCCCCAGTTCCATATTTTGTCCCTTAATAAAAGATAAGAAGTGATCAAAGAATTAGTTAGATAAACTATTCTGTAATAAAGAAAATACAACTATATTGTTAGAACACTTTCCTGGATCGAGATGACCCCCTTCTCCTTTTCAGGTTCTAATTAATTTATTGGCTTTTGGTAAAAGACTTTCAGAATGCTTGGGAGATAAAAATCTGGCACAAGGAGTTTTTCAGAAAGTCCCTTTTCTTCTTTTTTTGTTTTCTTCTTTAATTTTTTTTAAAGATTTTATTTATTCAACAGAGAGAGAATGCACAAGCAGGGGGAGCGGCAGGCAGAGGGAGAAGCAGGCTCCCCGCTGAACAAGGAACCCGATGCGGGGCTCGATCCCAGGACCCTGGGAGCGTGACCTGAGCTGAAGGATGACACTTAACCAACTGAACCACCCAGGCACCCCTATCCTAACCATTTTAAACAGTGCTCTAATCTTACTCAGCTTTTGCAAATCTGAGTCCTACCCTTGGTGTTTTCAGGGGTAGACACACATTGTGATAGGAAGAGAAGAAAACAATTCTAATCCATTTTATACCATTTGTGAGTAATAAATTATGGGCAGTGCCAAGGTCCAGTTAGTAACTCTACTACTCTGTTAGCAGCATGCTCAGTGGGCAAATGACTCTTCATTCACTGCACATGATCAAAAATTTTGTTATCTTATGATGAGATCTTTTAAGATCTACTCTTTTAGCAACTTTAAGCTCTACAGTACAGCATTTCTTGGTAATACCTACGATGCTGTACATTATATCCCCGGAATTTATTATCTTAGAACTGGAAGTTTGTGCCTTTGACCCTCTTTACTCATTCTTCACCCTGCCCTGCAACCGCCATAATATTCTCCATACTTATGAGTTGTTTGTTTGTTTGTTTGTTTGTTTTAATGATTCCACACATAAGTGTGATCACACAGTCTTTGTCTTTCTCTGTCTCATTTCACTTAGCATAATGCCTTCTAAGTCCATCCATGTTGTCACAAATGGAAGGATTTCCTTCTCTTTTATGGCTGAATAATACTCCCTTGTCTGTATGTACCACATTTGCTCATCCATTCATCCACTGATGGACACTTTGTTTTCATGTCTTGGTTATTATGAATAATGCTGCAGTGAACGTGGGAGAGCAGAGATCTTTTAAGACAGTGATCTTATTTCCTTCCAGTACATTCCCAGAAGTGGAATTGCTGGAGCATATGGTAGCTTTATTTTTAATTTTTTGAGGAACCTCCATACTGTTTTCCTGTACCAATTTACATTCCCACCAACAGTGCACGAGGGTCCCTTTTCTCCACATCCTCATGAACATTTGTTATTTCTTGTCTTTTTGATGACAGCCATTCTAACAGATGTGGACTGATACCTCTTTGTGGTTTTGATTTGCAGCTCACTGATAATTTCATCTGATGTTGAGCATCTTTTCACGTACCTGTTGCCCATTTGTATATCTTCTTTGACAATCCATTTTTTAAAAAAAAAAGTTTTTTTATTATGCCAATCTTATAAGTGGAAGACGGTACTTCACTATAGTTTAAATTTGCATTTGTATTTTCTTTAAAGTTAATTGTGTCCTTATGTTTAAGAGCCCACTCTTTGTATTTTTCTATCAACTGTTGATATAATTTGCTCATTTAAAAATTTGAATCACTTGCCTCTTTTGTATTATCTTTGAAGTGCTCTCTCTATATACTTGAATTTATTCCTTGTCTGGGGTATGGGTTGAAATGTACTTTCTTAGTTTGTTGTTTGTCTCTGACTTTACCTAGCGTGGTATTTGCCATACAGAAGAGTATTTTTATTTAATCAAACTTTCATTTTTCTCAGATTTGTGTGTTTTGACTCACTTGAGGATTCATAAAAATGTTGACATGTACCCAGTGAAATATATATCATTTTCCTTGCTCCTATGTAGCAAAGTATGGCCATATTACTAAATAATTGTCAATGAACTGTAATTATGGGATTTCAGTGATGCTTCCCTTAAAGGAGCTAACTCACAGGGCCTCTGCCCTTTACCTTTTTATTTATACCTTCCATCTGGGATGTCGGCATGATGGCAGGGGCTTCCAAGAGTCCTCTTGGACCATGAGGTGATGTTGAGAATGAAAGTTATTCGTTAAAAAATATGAGCAAAAAGGTGGAATGAGTGTGACTTCTTTTATAGTTACCTGGTCTGTGCCTATACTTGAAGGATTTATATTCCCTAACAGAACAAACCCTTCATCTCCATTGTTTTTGCAAGTTCCCTTAGGCTTGAATTTCCCTATATTCTAAGGAATTTATTTAAAAAAACAAAACAAAACAAAAACTAAAATAGTACCCAATAGCCGTTTAAAAATCTCAGCTAAGTTTCCCTTAGGGACTTAAATCATCTGTTGTGGAAAACTTTGGAGTTCTCTGTTCTCCTGGCCTGCTGCTCTCCCCGGTGTTTCAGAAGTAGAGAAAGGAGCAGTGAATGACCTGCTTGTCTTGAATGGCCATCCTGCTTCATGAGCAAAGCATTGAGTGTGCTGGTAGCCTCTGCTCTTTCTGGCTTGCCTTTCTAAGCTTGGAACCTTTACCCTGCAGCCCAGCCGGGGTGAGGGTGATCTGGTCCTCAGTACTCCTGGTCTGCCTCATCTGGAGTAGATCCTTCACCCTGTGAAGGAGGTTTGGTGGACGAGAGGAACGCACAGACTCTCAGCTGCACTTCCCTGGAATGTAGCCTCTACAGTACAGAGCTGGGAGGGAAGGTGAGAAGTGATGGTGATCTTCTCTTTCAGGGGAGAGACCTGAGTCCTTAACTGGGAGCTGAGAGGAAAGAGGGCCATCTTCTTGGCCCCACCCATTCCAGTGAAACTTGTTGTGCGGACATGCAGCAGGGTGTAGCGGGTGCTGGTTCAAGCACCACAGAATCTTACTGTTCTTATAGAGATTTAATAGGTTTTTTTGAATAAATGTTTCTCTTCTTTTTTTTTTTTTGAGAGAGAGAGAGTGTGTGAGTGGGGGTGGGGAGGGGTAAAGGGAGAGGGAGAGAGAGAATTACCAAGCAGTCCCCATACTCAGCGCGGACCCCAATGGGGAGATTAGTCTTGCGACACTGAGATCATGACCTGAGGCAAAATCAAGACTCCACTGCTTAACCGACTGAGCCACCCTGAATAAATGTTTCTTAATTTTCTGCCTGCCCTTAGGACAATTTCCTGACACTAAATGGTTGTTTGTTTGGTTTTAGATTATTTTCACTAACTGTGTTTCACTGGGGAGAAGGTCTGCAGAAAAGCTCATGCTGGCGTTCAGAGGTTCACTCTGTTCATCCTTTGTTTTTAATATTTTATTTTTACGTATTTTTTATTCACTTTCCTAATTACAGTCCCTATGCATCTTACTGCTTTTCAAGGAGTATTCATTTTCTTTGTATTCTTTTAATTTTCCCTTTATTTACCTAGTAAATTTTTTCCTACTTCATTCTAGGCTTTATCAGCTCATCTGTCATTTTCTCCATAGATTTTTTTTTATATTTTCATATAGATGACTAATTTAGTAAGTTAGTTTTACATAATATTCATGGTGAAATATTTGATGTAAGATTTTATCTATTCCATGACTGCATTTTCTCATCAATATATTCTGGTTTTTGTTTGGTTGGTTGGCTGTTCTGTCCAATTTTCTTGTATTATTTTTATACCCATCTTATGATGGTACATATATTTTTAAATTTCTTATTTGTGATGGAGCACAATTTTGTTCCCAATGTTGTCCTGTGGTTTATATGTAGGAGGAATCATGGTCATGTGTTGATTTAGAAAGGATTTTCTTTAAAACTTAGTTTTGTGTGAGTTCCTTTAATTTTCACTGTCTCACTAATGAAATCAAGAGACCTATCAGAATTTCAACAATACAAAGTTTCTCTTCTCCCTCACTGATTCAGAGACAGAATGCTTGCTTGAAAGTATGGCTTTCCTGGATGATTTCTTATATTTGCTTTTTAGAACAAAAGTCATTCTAGAAAATGTCCTATGGCCAACTTGTGCAGTCTCTTCCTGCAGGGAGGGTTTAGTTTTACGCTTTAGGGTATGCACCTCACCTTTAAGAAATGTACTTTTTAGCTTTTTGTATGATCTGAAACCACAGCTTTCTCTCTCTACTTCCATTTATCCTACCCCTAATTAGTCTTCAGTATTTTGTGTAACTGTAACACCTGTTTCCTTCTTTGTGATTTTTATATTTCTCTTAATTGTATCAAAATACAGTTCTTTTTTTTTTATTTCTTATTCTCTTCATTTCTTTTGTGTGATTTTCAGAAATGGGAGGAAAATGCTACTATCTTCAAACATAACCTTTTAAAGATGGTGATGAAGTGATACTAATGATGAGGCTCTGTGCATGTTGGTTAATCATATGTGGCTAGATAGATAATGGACATCACCCTTTCTGGGAAGACCCCATTTTTACTGAACTTTTTAGAAAAGTTCAGACCATGCTGGTGGCAGCCTCCTTCCACCCACTCTCCCCATTTTCCCCACTACCCAGTGTTGATATATTTTAGTTCTAGATGGCAAGACAGTGGAAATAAGTTTTCTGCCACTGCTCATTGGTAGCTTTTTAATTAAAGATATAGCCATGCAAACACACTGTGAGGCCTGGGAATGTTTTCATTTATATACTAACAGGACAATAAAATGATTTATGCACACTAGTGAGAGATAAGGTATTTGGATTACACAGCTCATCTTTTAGTATTTAAGTTGAATCAGTCTCTCAGTCTGTCTATTTCTCTTTCTTTCACTTATTCTCCTTCCATCCTTCTCCTCTGAAGGTTCTTAAAGATAGCCTGCTAGTTTCAAACAACTTGTAGCAATACTACCAGATACCGATTATAGCTGTAACTCCTTCCAGGCCATCTGACAAGTGTCAGCGTCAGTAGAGAATCTACACATCATCTGTGCAGATGGAAAAAAAATTATATTCACCTTAGGTACACAGGTTAATATAAAATCATAGCTTCTAAGTGAAAGAGCCCTGTCTGTAAAGGCTATATGCTGTATAATTCAAATTATATGACATTCCAGAAAAGGCAAATAGATATATTTAAATGATCTGTGATAACCAGAGCCCTGGAGACAAGGTTGAATGGGTGGTGCTCAGAGGATTTTTCAGGATAGTGAAATTATTTTGTGTGATACTGTGATGATGGATAGATGACATCATGCGTTTGTCAAAACCAGTAGAACTTTATAGAACGAAGAGTGAACCTTAATGTATGCAAATTTTAAAAGTCCTTTAGGAGGTAGGGGGATCCCAGAAAAGGATACCAACTGTGACAAGAGAATCTAATTGTGTTACAAATATATGAAACAGTCTCCCTGAGGGGAGTGGTGGAAAAGATGCTGACCCAGTGGAGTCTATAAGATTAAAGGCACACAGGGGCGCCTGGGTGGCTCAGTTGGTTAAGCGACTGCCTTCGGCTCAGGTCATGATCCTGGAGTCCCTGGATCGAGTCCCACATCGGGCTCCCTGCTCAGCAAGGAGTCTGCTTCTCCCTCTGACCCTCCTTTCTCTCATGCTCTCTGTCTCTCATTCTCTCTCTCTCAAATAAATAAATAAAATCTTAAAAAAAAAAGATTAAAGGCACACAAACCTGTACATAAACTTCTATCTGAACTGATAAAGCTTCTCCATGGGGCTATGCCGAAAGTTTGGTATCATTATATATGTATAATGGAATTGAACAATTAAGTAAATGTTTGACAAAGGATGGAGCCAGGTTTCTCACTGTTGGTGTGGGAGGTTAGAGATAAAAAGCGGAGGAAACTAGAAGGATCTATATGGTAATGGAATGCAGTCAGAAACTTCAGTATGAAGTCACAGTTAGCTTAATAGATATATACTAATGGTTACACACAGCAATCTTTATAGTTACATGCATATACATGAGATAGTATACACATAGAAATTTCTGGGGCGCCTGGGTGGCTCAGTTGGTTAGGTGACTGCCTTCGGCTCAGGTCATGATCCTGGAGTCCCTGGATCGAGTCCCGCATCGGGCTCCCTGCTCGGCAGGGAGCCTGCTTCTCCCTTTGACCCTCCCCCCTCTCATGTGCTCTCTCTCATTCTCTCTCTCTCAAATAAATAAATAAAATCTTTAAAAAAAAAAAAAGAAATTTCTGGAAGCGGGTGCCTGGGTGGCTCAGATGGTTAAGCATCTGCCTTCGGCTCAGGTCATGGTCCCAGGGTCCTGGGATCGAGTCCCACATCGGGCTCCCTGCTCCTTGGGAGCCTGCTTCTCCCTCTGCCTCTCTCTCTCTCTCTGTCTCTCATGAATAAATAAATAAAATCTTTAAAAAAAAAAAAAAAGAAATTTCTGGAAGCAATACCACCCGGTATCAGTGTGTACAATTACAACTCTAATCTGGCTTTTTTTTTTTTTAAAGATTTTATTTATTTATTTGACAGAGAGAGACACAGCGAGAGAGGGAACACAAGCAGGGGGAGTGGGAGAGGGAGAAGCAGGCTTCCCATGGAGCAGGGAGCCCTATGCAGGGCTCTATCCCAAGACTCTGGGATCATGACCTGAGCTGAAGGCAAACACCTAACAAACGACTGAGCCACCCAGCTGCCCCTAATCTGGCTTTCTAATACCTTTTCCAATAAAAGTCTCCAGGACCCTTTGGAGAAATTGCTGCCTGTAAGATTGGGACAAGAAATATACGAGATGCACCTGGACTATTTTATAGTGCTAGAAAAACAATCAAAGCTGAACGTTCTGCCTAAAATGTGGAAAGAGTTCCATAATTATGTTTGCCAAGGACATATTTTCACGCTCAGAAGAAAGATATGTATAATCATTGAACATGTACCAGGGTTCTCCTCTTGCATGATATCCCTTTTTAAAATTGGGGAAAACCTATCTCTGGGTCAAAAAAATTATTACACAATTCTTTTTTGTTTGTTTTTGTTTTTTGTTTCAAGTATTTATTTAAATTCTAGTTAGTTAACATACATCCCTAATACTGGCTTCAGGAGTAGAATTCAGTGATTCATCACTGACATATAACACCCAGTGCTCATTTTACACAATTCTTCACATGTTAAATGTATCAGGAATTTTTTTAAATTAAGAGGTTTTAATCTCTTCCTATATTTCATTAACATTTCTCTCCTATATTTCTTGTTGTTTTCATCTTGATATTTCCGCTATCTCCTTATGAAGCCATTAAAAGCGTAAAAAGCTGTGTTTTTCCTTCCTGGCTAGCTGGGCCCAGTTAGCCTGGGAAAAAGACTCTCTGTGTGTCAGACTCAGGCTGTCTAAACCAAGAAACTGTAAGCTCTGGATTTTCACCTTATAGCTAAGGGCATAGAACTATTTCCAGAATGTAATACAGATGCTTACTAAAATTTGCAGAAGAGAGAAAGAGGGGAGCTCCACTGTGCAGCTAACCGGCGAGGTGTCTACTGTTTTAGAAACACTGTGTTAGTGGGGGCTAGGAGGAGAGTGTTTATGTGTATTATTGATGTAAAATAATTGCTTTAAGAAAGCTGAAACATTGGGCGTCTGGGTGGCTCAGTCTGTTAAGCATCTGCCTTCGGCTCGGCTTGGGTCATGATCCCAGGGTCTTGGGATTGAGTCCCACATCCGGCTCCCTGTTCGGCGGGAAGCCTGCTTCTCCCTCTCCCGCTCCCCCTGCTTGTGTTCCCTCTCTCGCTGTGTTTCTCTCTGTCAAATAAATAAATAAAATCTTTAAAAAAAAAAGCTGAAGCATGATGCACTTAGAGAAGAAAAAGGTGAGGGAACGATTGCTAAATGAGGAGAATAATGCAGAAGTGGCCTTTTTCACTGTAAGAGATGAAACGTACTCCCAACTATATGGGACTAAAGGTAGAGATTGCCGAGCAAGAGACAGACCTTAGCAAGGAGCAGCCCCAACACCCCAAAAAAAGTCCTGTCCAAAGCCCTTCTCAGGTGCTGAGTTACTGGAAGCAGGAACTGAGGCAGAGTGTTTTCGAGTTTGCGCACGAGAGGAGACAAGCAGGTTCCCCCAGTGTCGAATGCAGTATGAAGCCTGAGAAACTGGTCTTCTAATACCTTTCAACTGTCAGAATAGTGTCTCCAATTTTACGAGGCATTCAAAGAAGGGACAATATATCCCTAAGAATCTACATTTCAGTAGGCTATTTATCAGTTTCTGGGGGATGACTAATATTGTCGTGTAGTCCCCGCTCTCTCTCTGTAAGAAGCATTGTTGTCACTTGACAATGTAGTATTGTTCGTGTTCATGCAGAGGCTCCATTAGAAAAGCCTCAAATGCCTAATTAATAGTTGAGACCTCTTAAACATATCAGTCTCCTCCCAAATTCTCTTTATAGTGATCCTAAATAATTAATTTCTGTGGATGTGATTAAATTATCACTGACAGACAGGAGCAATTTAGAAATTACAAATAAACAGTGAGTAGACTCATTGCAGCCATGAATAAAATCAGAGGTGCAGGCAGCCCTTGTTGTGCAGATAGGTAAAACCTCATCTACATCTTTTTTTTATGTCGCTTCTTTCTTACAATGTATATCAAAGTAGTATCACATATAATCCTTAAAATTAAGTCTGTGTATTACAACTCATTTCTGAGGTCATTACATTCGTCTTCCAACTTCTTATAATTTTCTCTATAAATTTTAGATAAATCACATCTTAATTCAACATTAAATTCTCCAGTAAATCCTTATTAAATGTTAGTGCTGTACTGGAATTCCTGATCTCAATCTAGTTAAAACCTGCAGGAAATATGTTTCTGTGCTCAGGAGATGAAGTTACAGTGAGGAACGCAGTAATCTTTTAAGTATTTCAATTTTGTGAGGGAAAAATAACGAAGTTTCGGTCTCTATAAAAATGGAGGCTGAAGACTGAACACAGATACTGACAGTGTAGGCAACTTGATGAATAAATTCGTGGAATTAGTATCATGCACTTTTAAATAGTTATCTAACTTGACAAAGCCCTAATTATGCTGGATACCCTAATGCCCAAATCAGAACCCTGCTGGACTGATGAGAGGTAGTCAATGAGATCAGATATGTGATGCATGAAAAGGGCCATAACAAGTTATGTCCAAGACCTTGAGGCTCGGATTACTTATCCATTTCCATATAAATCTAGTGTATGATTTAGTTTTTAAATGTAGTAACAATTACATTCCTTCACTCATTAAAATGTATCATTTCTTATATATAGTACATTCCTCCCAAGATAACTTGGTTTACGGTAGACAATATTAATGGACAGTTAATAATTAAGAATTCTGGCTTTCCATTTTCATTGGACTTTGGAATACAATCACATAAGATGTTTGAATCAATAGGCTTTTAATATCTCAGGGTTACATTTTTGTAGACAGAAAAGATCCTGGAAACACTGCAGACTTCTTATAGAAGAGTCATATGGCATCGCACTCTGTTGTTCCGTTTAGTTTTATTTGTTTATATATGGAAATTAACTCCAACAAATGAAAGCTACAAATAGACGGAATAGGCAAACATCATATCAGAACCTGACAAGTTTACGGAGTGAGGCTGTGCCAATGTGTTTAATCAGTGCTTCTAACTAGTCAAGGAACTCTTTTCTTCATATGTATTCCACTTTGGTAAGCAGTGTACGTAAAAGGAAAACCATTCTTTATTTTGACAGTATAATTAACACTTTTTAAATGTTCTTTTCTAAGCAAGTTTATTTTGTCTTAATGAATCGGCTCTTGACTTCTGGGTCTAGGATGGTGTCACCATATTTAAGTGGAAAATATGTATCCACATGGCCTGACTCCTCTCTGCAAACCCACACTTCTTCTAACTTCTAGTTAGAAATATCTGAAAGTCTTATATCTATCTGTATATATAGGTGATATGTAATACATAATATAGTCTATATGTGATATATACACATATAATTACAGATTTATATATATACACATATATATGTATTTATAGAGGATAAAACACATCCAATGAGTAAGAGTGAATAAAGTGCTTCAGATTTTTTTTAGATAAAATATTTTGTCCAGCACTTGGAGTCATGTAACTCTAGAAACAAAACTTGCTGTAAGGCAGATGTTCCATGAAAGTAGGTTTAGGCTAATAGAAGGCAGATCTTTTCAATAATAGAGAGGTGGAATTCTATTTTTTCTTTTACTCTTGAGGAATAAAATAGGAGGGAAATGTGGAGGGAAAATGAATGAAGGCTCATAGCATAATTTAGCTAATTTTGCCTTGGTGATATTTTTACCGTGGATTATATCTTTCTTTTTTTCTTTGCGATTGACTAAGTAATTCAGACCACAGAGACAGATAGAGCCTTTCATAGAACTAGTTGGTCTGCCTTTGAGGAAAGTGGTAATTCTTCCTGACCTGATAACCCCTCACTAAATGCAGTATTAAACAGCCCATATCCATGAACAGGAGAATTAGCTTCTTTGGGTCAAAACACATTTAAATTCATTGAGATATAATATCCTTTCCAGTTTACAAATGAGAAATGTTTAACTAATTAAAGGATATCATTGCCATGTCATCCTTCACTGTTTGAAAATGACAAACTAGCCAACTTAATCATAATGCAATCAGTGATGGTTGGTTTCATCTTATATTAGTGAGACATAATGCAAATCAGTGAGGATCCAAGAGACGTTAATGAAAGAATTCCACTTAACAAGGAAAAGAAATGAAAGATAAGTCCTTAAATATTCATTCTAAAGTAACTAAGCTAAAAACTATTTTTACTGCTTTAGTTCAAAATATTCATAATAATAACCGCCATTTAGTCTGATCTTCTGTGCTAGACACAGTGCAAGGCAATGGTGGTATCACTCTATTTAACCCTCACAACAGCCTTATAAATTGAATAATTTTATCACCATTTACATATGAGGAAAATAAATCTTGAGGAGCTAAATTACTTACCCAAGATCACCCAACAGTAAGGGGCAGAGAAAAAAATAGAAACGGATCTCTGACTTCCAGCAGATACTCTCTGACCTTGCCATCTACTGCTTCTGTTGGTCTTCTTTCTTCTATCCTTTTCTTCTCTGCTCTAGTTCGTTTTCCACTTGTAGATCTAGAAAGTCAACAATGAGGAAGACCTGTCCCACATGGTATTCTCTGTTCCTGCTATTGCTTATAATATTTATTTCCTTAAGTACAGGAAGGACTATAGCAGTATATTTCTTCATTTATTCAATAGTCACGTGTCGATCATCTAATATATGGTAGGTATGCTGTTTAAGTGCTAATGACAAAATGACGGGTAAGTAAGTTATCAAAGAAGGAAATACTTAAAATTACATTAAGATTATATAGTTTTGTGTGGTTAAAACAGTTTTCCCATTTGCCTTGCTCTAAGTGTCATTACCAAAGAAATAATGGTATGCAAATATTTTGGCAAATCTTTTGACTGGAAGAAATTTACCTCAGTGTGTTTGCTTTCTAGTAATCTTATATTTTAGTTACAAAATAGTTTCAGATCATCTCCAGTAAACATTCGCTCTATGTTAAATAAATTACCTGAAAGAACCATTGAACTCCTTAATCTATTAGTATTTTTACTAAGACTGAACATGCTGGAAGTAATTTTGTAATTACCAGCTGTATTTATCAAAGTTGCCCCATCAGATCCTTGACTTTAAGAGGAAAAAAAAAAAAAAGACAGGACACCATCACTCCCTGCTCTGTATACACTCCTGAGCTGCCTTGAGAGAAAAGTACAACCCAAGAGTGAAAATAAAATGCATAGCTCATCCAACAAATAGGCAGAAGTTTAGTGTAATGGTAGGTTCTTAGAATAATAATCAAACTAGAGAGTGTTAATACCATCCTTATCCCACATTCTAGGGTAGAATCATTGTCCTTCTGTGTATAGACCTTCTTTTTCTAAGTAATTCCACATTGACAGGCTATGGTCTTGTCTCTTGTCAATTTGGACCTTTGACAATCATTTAAATGATAGGTTCAGGCGTACTAAATGTACTTCAACAACACTATTCCATGTCTTTAGGTTACCATCAAATATAAGATACAGTGGGATAAGCAGTGCATATTTAAAATCATACTATTAAACTAAGATTATAGGGAGAAATAGAGGAAAAATTGTCTTGCAACTTCTCGAGTTGAGTAATGTAGTTATTAAACAGTATGATGCAATGATATTTGGAAAATTTTATCACTGCTTGGTTCTGTTAATCAAGTTAGATACTCACACATTCATATTTTTATGAACACTTATTTTATTTGGCTTACAATCTCGGAATAATTTTTCTCAACCTTAAAAGTTATAACCTGGAAAAGAAATTTGTAATAGTGGCTGGTTGTTTTAATTATGTCCTTAGGATTTTGTATCAGAAGTAAGTTTATTTTCTACTTTTTTCCTATGTTTCATCTGGCAAAGCAAGAATGCACAGCCTTTCGCTTATTAGTTTAGATTGTCAGAAATATGCAATCAGCAGCAAGACATATTTTATAGAGACCCCTGAATAATTTTCAAAATGGTGAAAAAGAAGCCAAAAAAAAAAAATATCAAGAGTATACGAGCTCCCAGTTTCCAGTGCAGTTCTAGAATATAAATTAGAACTTCACAACTGACAATGTTGTGTTTTGATTTAAAAACTCCAGAAGTTTTCTTTCATTTACTTTCATGTAGTATGTATTCTTTCTCTTGTCTAGTTTCATAAAATTAGGTAGTTCTAAATCTGGGGAATGTTAGATTTTAGACCTCAACTGTCTTGGGGGCGCCTGGGTGGCTCAGTCATTAAGCGTCTGCCTTTGGCTCGGGTCATGATCCCAGGGTCCTGGGATTGAGCCCCGCATCGGGCTCCCTGCTCCGCGGGAAGCCTGCTTCTCCCTCTCCCACTCCCCCTGCTTGCGTTTCCTCTCTTGCTGTGTCTCTCTGTAAAATAAAAAAAAAAAAATCTTTAAAAAAAAATAAAAGAACTCAACTGTCTTCCTGAATTCATAGACCTGATTTTGTTCTGTAATTGTATTCGTTTTCAATGCTGCCGCCACAAATTAGCACACTTCATAGCTTCAAAGAATATATATTTGTTGTCTCATAGTTCTATAGATTAGAAATCTGGTGGGTTTAGCTGTTATCTCTGATCTGGGTTTTACAAGGCCAAAATCAAGGCACTCATCAACCTATGCTCTCTTCTGGAGGCTTCCAGAGTTGTTCAGGTTGTTGGCAGAATACTGCTGCATGCACTTGGAGGAACTTGATCCTCATTTCCTGTGGCTGTCAGCTGGGAGCTGCCCTCAGCTCCAAGAGGTCTTTCTCTCTCTCTTACTGCACATGGGTCTGTGTACCACTGATGGCCCATAGGCTGTTTTCCACCCTGGGAGTTTTTCTGACATCCCGTTTTACCACCTACCATTTGTTCCCAGCCAGGGAAAGTTCTGTGTTCTTAATGTCTCAGGTGATTAGCTTAGGCCCACCTGGAAAATCCAAAATAATCTCTGTATTTTAAATGCAGTGATCTCAATCACATGTGCAAAGACCTTTTCTCCAGGTAACATAATATATTCACACTTTCTCGGGATAAGGGTATGGGCATCCTTGAAGCTCATTAATCTTTGTACTACAGAAGTGCACTGTTTTTTGTTTTTTGTTTTCACAATTTAACATCCCTGAGATGAGATGAGTTTTTAAATCAATAGTATGTTATAATCTGGGGCGCCTGAGTGACTCAGTCGGTTAAGGGTCCAACTTCTGGTTTCGGCTCAGGTCATGACCGCAGGGTCATGAGATGGAGCCCTGGGTCAGGCTCCATGCTCAGCAGGGAGTCTGCTTGAAAATTCCCACCCTATGCCCCTCCCCTCACTTGCGAGCATGACTTCTCTTTCTCTCTCTCAAATAAATAAATAAATCTTAAAAAAAATTACTGTGTCATAATCTAATGGGCAGGAATCTCTCCTGCCATATATAATTACATATTGTATATATTACTGGTTTTTCTGTATCATATAATGATACATGTTACCATGATATGTTAGAATCTATGGATTGTAATTTATTTTATGCTAACCTTAAATATCATGTAAGCATACAAAGAGCTATCAGAATTCATGAATAAAACATAAACATCCCTAGTATGACATTAGACAGGTGAACAGACAACTCACAAAAGCAATCTTAATGGAAAATACATGTACAAAAACTTCAACTACACTGGAAATCAAAGAAATTTACCTTAAAAGAAGTTTCTATTTTTTACCTATCAAACTAAAAATTTTGAGTACATGATTTCTTTTGTTCATGAGAGTAGAAGGAAATGGAGTAGGTGGTAGAAGCCATTTTGGAGGCCAATTTTGCAATGTATTTCATAAGATTTAAGTCTTCAAATATAGTTACTCTAGGAATTTTTGCCATAGAAATATTCAGACACCTGCACAAAGATTTATATATGTATTCTATATATGTATGTACAGCAATTTGATTTATAATAATGAAAAAATTTTTAAAAATTCCCATTGTCAAATAAAAAAGCTAGTGGTTCAATAAGCATGGTCCTTGCTTATAGGGAGTGTTTATAGAGCGAGTAGAAGTAATGCTGTATCAGAATCTCTAAACAGAGAGGAAAATATGCATGAAATACCAAATGGGCAGAGTAGCTTATACAGTAGTAGGTATAGTCATTTTGAGGGAGAAAAAAAGCAAGCATTGATCATCCATACTTTTTGCCAGTTGAAGTGGAAGAAGTGTCTCTTTTTCTCTCAGTGGCTAATAACTCTGCTCCCACTTGGAAACATACCACCTTCCATACCTTCCAATTCATGAATTTATCAGCACCCGCTCTCCATTATTTCCTGTGACGTCTGCTTTATTTACATTCCCAACTTCTATTCCCATCGGTATTTAACAATGCTGAAGTCACTGCAGGAAAATACACACACACACACACCCGTGTGTGCGTGTGTAAAATTAATAAGGCCCATGCCATCTAAGTACTATATCCTTTCTCCTTTTATTGATCATGGTTTAGAATTTATTTTTTACCTTCAGGGTTTTCATCCTATTTCTTCCTCGACTCACTGAAGTTAATCCAAAATATTATGCATTTATTCAGCCAATAGTTCCTAACATCTCCTTCTGAGGTCCAGTTCCATGTCTGCAAGATATGGAAATGACTTATCAGGAGGACACTATATTTGCAGTGATGTTAGCAGACAGAACATAAATACTCAAAAAGATCAGATACTGACAAGTACAATGTAGGGAATTCAAGTAGGTTTCTGCAACAGAAAGTGACTAAAAGGTTCCTCATTTCGGTGTTCAAGGAAGGTTTAAGTTAAGCTAAAATCTTCATTATTAGAAAGTGTAGCAAGGAAACTAGTGGAAAGAGAAATCCAGGTGTAGACAGTATCCCAGATTTTAAGAAGTCACTTAGCTGACAGAGGAGCTGCTACAGAACTAGGAAATAGCTAGGGCAAAGACCCTAAGAAAGGAACGATTTTGAGGTGATCGAGATAGGTGAAGGACAATCGGAGTGAAATATATTATCCTGAGAGAGAGCAGTAGAAGTGACTGTTAGAGATCAAGCTATGTGGAATTTCCCATGGCAGGATTTTAGTGGTGGGAGTGGTATTCTACATAGGGAAACATATACTACGAGGATCTGATTTTTTTTTTTTTTTTAAAGATTAGTGTGTTTATGATGTGGAAATGGATTGTGGAGGTAGGAGTGGAGGCCAGAGACCTGCCAGGAAGCCCTGGTAGGACATGGTAGTTATTGTAGTGGCCTCCATGGAGATGTAGAGAATTGTACCAACACAGGACGTGTTTAAGAGACGGAGTTGCTTTTGTACTGAAGAGGAGGGGATGTGAATGATAGGGGTAAGGGAAGGAAATCATACTGGAACAGCTGGAAAGAGAACAGTCATCTTTCCTGAGATGACTTTGGATTCTAACTTTACCATGTTTTTGAAATGGTCCTGGTAAAGGCCATTAATACTCTTTTAAATTTTAAATCCAATTAAGAATTCTGAGTCCTTTCCTCCCTGGACCCCTGTGTAGCTTTTAGCATATAAAATCACTCTTTCCTTTGGTTTATGGCTCTACCATTTATCTCATTTTCCTTTATGGGTCTTCTGCTGCAGCTCATCCCTTAAATGTTGGAATTTTTTCCCCTAGAGTTTCTTCATCATTCGGTCCACAGTGCCTTCTGAATTTCAATGCTGACAGCTTCTCATCTCTGTTCCCAGCCCAGGTATAATTCTCCCGACAGTTCTGTATGCCATATTACCTACTAAACACCAGTGATTTTTAAGTGGTAGGAGCATTTCAGTTACCCAAATTCTCTTTGTCTATATCCAGATTATGCTCTTTATCTTTAATTCCTTATTTTAAGGATACCCCTCCATCCACCAAGGGCTTGTGATACATTAAATTATTAGTCTCAGTTGCTCACTGCACTGGATGATTATAACATGTACACACACCATAGCTTCATGGTAGGTACAGTTCTGCTCCTTACCATATGACTTGCTTTGGCCAGGACAATGGCGGTGTATATGGCAAAATTTAAGGTTTAAAGGCCATTGGATGGATGTCCATATGACTTTCTGCCTTTCCTGATAAGAAGTTGATGCTTCAGATAGCTGTTAGTCCAAGGAGGATGAGAGACATGTGGAGCAGACTTGGATCCAACGTGTGGTTTAGAGTCAAGCCCAGTTGGGCTTGGCCACTGTAGCACAAACAAGAAATGACTGTGTCTTGTTGTTCACCAGTGAGAGTTAGTGGTTGTTCTTTAGCCAAAGCCAAGTCATACAGAGCTCAAATGAGACACATGGCAGCCATGCCTGACCCTCCTTCCTCTGTTGACAGTCACATGGAATAATATTTAAATCTTACTATTTCGTCTTCTCAGTATCTCTTGGAATACTCATTTTCTCTCTATGACCTCAAATCCCTTACCATCTTTTGAATGAACTCCTCTGTATTTTATTACTGATTTCCTTTGCTTTACCATGGTCCTCTCCCAACTCATTCTCCTCACGCTTGCTAGAATGTTCTTTCTTAAAAGGCAAACTGATGAAGTATTCTAGTTTTTGCAGTTCTTCAGAGAGCACCCATAACCAAACTTAGCTCACACTGATCCCCATAATGCAGCCTTCCTCTAACTCTGCACCCTTATTTCCTATACTGTCTCTCATCTTACCTTGAACTTCTGTACCCCCGTGCTCATTTTCATTTTAAAGCTATTCCACATGTTCCCTACATCTTTACACATTTTCACCCCTACTCCCACCCCAAGCTTATTGAATCTGTACCTGTCCTTCACTTTCAAATACTACTTTATCCACAGAGTTCCTCCATGTGCCTCACCTTGTCCATCTTTATTACATCCTGTGTTGTGTGTGCCTCTTTGTCTCCTGGTTAATAACTGGTTAATTCCTGTTTGTTCTTAAAATTACTTGAGGTGAATTTTCTGAATTTTATTAATTTGTTTACTTGCTTTCTAACCAGCAAATAATTTTCTTAGGGCCATGACTGATTCTTTTGTCTCCGTATTTCAAGATGGTACTTAAAACTTCATAAATATAATGGTAGAAAAAGGAAAGGGAAAGAGAGGGGTGAGGGAGGAGGAGCAAAAGAGAGAAGGAAAAGGAAGAAGAAAGAAAGGAAAGAAGAGGGAGGGAGAGCAGACAGAAGGAAGGAAGAAAAGGAAGGAAGGAGGAGGAGGGAAGAGGAGGAAAGAATGAAAGAAATTTTTAGGAGGGAAAACTGGCCCAGAAAATTTTCTTGTCACTCAGGACATAACTGATGAGAATAAAGGTCATCTTCTCTTTAAATAATACTTTTCCCTCTTATGCCATGTTGATTTTTCAATAAACTTTTCTAAAAGAGCATCATTTCCAGTGATTGCAAAATTTCAACTACATGTATGTGTGTATATATATGTATATGAATATATATGTATATAATTATATATCTCATATACATGAACTATATGTAATTCTATATCTCTATATATCTAATAATAAATATATCTAATGAATGATTATGATTATTAGGCCTCTGTTTTAAGAAAATTCATTTGATAAGGCCAGATCTTTTTCTATAAAAGAAATAGAAATTATTCTGAAGGTCTGCATTTATTGTACTCTCTGTGGGAGACAATTCAGTAATTTTGAAAAGCATCAGTGAAAACAAGAAATGATTACACAAGGGCAAGTAAGCACTTCAGAAAATCCTCTTGTAATACAAAGACTCACATCCTCATTACCATTTCATACTGAATAAAATTTAGGGAGCAAACCTAAGTAACTTTCAGAGTCCATCTCTACTCTTGTCTTTTAAATCCCGTCTCCTCCCATGAACTTTTGAAGACACACACTGTTTGTGTTTATTAAGACTTCGTTTTTTTAGAGCAGATTTATGTTTACAGCAAAACTGGGGGGAAGTTACAGAGATTTCCCAAGTCCGCCCTGGCCCCCACCCATGCACAGCCTCCTCCTTAGCACCAGAGCACTCCATTTGTTGCCATTGATGGACCTGCATTCACACATTACAATTACTCAAAGTCCACAGTTCACATTATGCATTCTACTTGGTTTTAATTGAGGCAAACTTCGATCTCTGCATTCCTGATTCTCTAGCATTTGTAGTGTGCCTTCCCTATCTCATATGGATCAACTGTAACCTTCAAGCTTATCACTGCTTATGCCTAAGTTTGTTGTCTAGGTGCATTTTTATTTGTGTGTGTGCGTGCGTGTGTGTGTGTGTTTGTCCCTCCCCTATCGGTGTTCCCTGGTGTTTACACATTCCTTGGAAGCAGAAATGATGTGTTCCTCCTTCTGACTATACATCCAATGTTCCTACATCAGGCCTCATGCACACAGATTACTTCAATTAGGCAAGAACTGCTAAAGATCTCATTTTAGAGATGAAAGAACAGAAGGCTTGGGGGTAAAATCTCACAGTGTGTTCGTTACAAGTTGGAACTCGCATTTTGGACTCCTGTCTCACAGTTCAGTTCTTTGCCTCTCCAGGAGGTCTGCTCTATTAATTAGCTTGAGAAGTCGCTGCTGTCCTCTCTGAAATAGCCTACAACTATAAAACTGTATGAGTGTGAGGCTGTAAGTACGTAAGGTAATCATTTCCCTTGAAATTAATTCAAGGAAATGTCTTTACTATACCTCATGATAAGAGATGTAAGAAATGATTAAAAGCAATGTCTCTTGATCAAATGGGATTTCAGAAATAATCCGCCCATTCAATTTCTCTTGTCAGGGCAGCTTGATTTTTTTCTACAGTATATTTAGGATTCTTTTTCTGACTCAAGGGTGAGCATTATGGTGCTAATAATGATGATAATGGCACAACCACATTATATGCTTTAGAGCTCTATGCATTTACTGGGACGTTTTGTTCATTATCACACCGATCTTTTTTTTTTTTAATTTTTTTTAAAGATTTTATTCATTTGCGAGAGAGAGAGAATGAGAGACAGAGGAGGAGGGTCAGAGGGAGAAGCAGACTCCCCGCTGAGCAGGGAGCCTGACGTGGGACTCGATCCCGGGACTCCGGGATCATGACCTGAGCCGAAGGCAGTCGCTTAACCAACTGAGCCACCCAGGTGCCCCCACACCGATCTTTACCACACTCTGAAAGACAGAATATATAGTAATACGTCAAACTGCAACTTCAGTTTCTTTTTTCTGTAATTGGTCTGCCTTCTGCAAAATCTATTAGTGGGCAGCTATTACAGATTTCATCAGGTGCTGGGTTATAAGGAAGAGTTAAGACATTCTCCCAGATTTTAAGGAGCTGGTTAGATAGCAGAAGAGATGGTATGGAATAAGAAACCAGACTGTCATGAGAGGTTACTTCAGACTGAAGGGATCAGGACAAATGCATGGAAAAGGCAGCCTTGGAAGTGCACTCCGAAAATCTAACTGTGGCATAGTTGTGCCATGAGGGTAGGAGAAGCTGAGAACACGGAATTCCCTCGTTGTTCACGTATCTGCTTTACCCACGGTAGTTCAAGACAGACAATTTCTATCCAGTTATTATCAAAAATCTCACATTTTCATTTTGTCTTAAGGAAAAGCTGCTGTTTTTTCCCCTGGGAAGATGATTTCACAATACTGGTTTTAGAGTTTCTTTATATCAGAGAGCTGACCCTCAGAAGTTAACAGTCTAGAATCAAATACTTTATAAGACTTGATAAGTCAGCATAAAATAGGGGTCATACAATCCTTTGTTTGTTGCTTTCATGAAATACAGGGTGGCGGGGTGTGGATCGTCCATAAATGAATATTTCCACACCCTCCTCACCTGTTGTATTTTGTCAATCCAGTTACTGTTGACCTTGAAGGCACCAGACTCCCCTGAAAACCACTTGTCATCTATACCTGTCTCTAAAGTGACTGCAACTGACCGTGGTTTTTCAAAATACTCAGGGAATTTGTCAGCATCAGTAAGACTCTTAACTCTGGACCTGAAGATAGAAGGGGTTATTCATTGTCTTCGGACTCACTTGACCATGGCTTGCTTCAGTGTGTGGCTGGTGGTGAGGGGTAGGAGCGCTTATCACTTTGGTTTGGTTGATTGAGTTGTCTCTTCACAAGGTCTTTCCATATTAGTGTTCTGAAGCCCGAAATGGAGATATATTCACTATTGAAGACTGTGCAGGTTTGTGACTGAGGCAACAATTTTTATTCTTTTTTTTTTTTAAAGATTTTATTTTATTTATTTGACAGAGAGAGAGAGAGACAGCTAGAGAGGAAACACAAGCAGGCAGAGTGGGAGAGGGAGAAGCAGGCTCCTGGCCGAGCAGGGAGCCCGATGCGGGGCTCGATCCCAGGACCCTGGGATCATGACCTGAGCCGAAGGCAGACACTTAACAACTGAGCCACCCAGGCGCCCCAACAATTTTTATTCTTTATGCTTCAATTACTTTTTGATACTCTGCTAATCCCAATTGGTAGTACTGGAGAGTCAGGGAGAAATCTGGTTCTTCTATGGAAATGACTTACGTTTCCTACCAAATACCCTGAAATGAGGGAAATAGTCTGCTTGTTATTTTTCTCAGGGGTATAATAGCATGATAAAAACTTTGGCATTTCAGCTGCAAAATTTCATTTAGGAAATGTGATTCCCTAACCAGGCTAATCCAATCTTGACATTATCTGAAGAATGAGTGTTTTAGCCTGGGCTGTTTAGGAAAAATGTTTCTGCTGGGTCTATTTATTGTACTTCATTGACTTTCTGTCTTGCTAAGTCATTTGGAATCTAACTATCCAGAAGATGATTCTCTTCACTAAAGAAAATATATATATATCATATCATATTCTACTTCTTATAACAATTGATTTGCTTATAATTAGCAAAAGTGAACTGAAGACTTAAATGGGCACTGAAGCTCCGCTATTAACAATTTCATTATCTAGCAAATGTAGAAAGAAAACAAAATTTAAGCTATTATTTTAAATGTGGAGTTCCAGCATTCTTTAAAACAGTTAGTTAATATATGTCCTGGAGTTCCATTTTGAAAAACAAATTCAATAATGTGAATCAGCTATGATTTGGCTCCATGACCTGAAATAATGATCTCAGCTAGGAAATCAGTATTTCTCTTTAGCTAGTCCAAAAGGTGATTTTTCAGTATGTTATTGTAATGGAAATTTACAGCCTACTTAGGATGAAAACTAACTTCAGAGTTGGATAAACTGTGTCCCAATGTTGGCTCTCCTACTTAGTCTCTGCAATTGTAGGGTATTTCAACCATTTGAGTCTCGGTTTCTTCCATCATTTAAAAAAAAAAAAAAAAGCTTTTTCTAATTTACAAGGGTTTCTTCTATCACTTCAAGGTTGGAGCTTTATGACATTTATTTTCTGGTTTCCTAACTAATTTAGAAGTGTAATTTTATGCATTCTCCAGGGCAAATTCACATTGAGAGTATTGTATCTGTGTTCCAGAGGAAGGTAAAAGAACTTACATTTGTATGAACTATTTGCAAGTATGTCCTCTTAGGAGTCAGTTGTCTGTGCCTGTCCAAATGCCAGTCGTAAGAGTGCCCATCCCCCAGGTGCTACTAACTGCTCAGAGTCCTTTCCATGGGACCAGGCTGTAGCCAGAGCCCAGCTAAGAACACATTTTTTTTTTCCTCTTAGCTTCTTTACTTGCCCCATCCTCCCTCCCTCAGTCTCTTTCTACTTAGAGCGCTCCCTCAATCCATTCACTCAAAGCACGGTCTCAGGCTCTGCTTCTCAGGGATCCAACCCAAGACCTACGTCATTAAAATTGATGAAAAAAATGATGTTAAGGCAGCTCTGTGCTTCAGTAGAAAATGTAGCCAGATCTGATTTTGAATAGTTCTTTAACTTGGTGGGTATATAATCTTGGGTAGATTTTTTAATCTCTTTAAGTCTCAGTTTATTTATCCTCAAGGAGGTAAAATATTTTCTTCTGGGCTCTTGTGACACTTGACTGAGATGTATGTGTAGATACACACACAAACTCCCAGCACTGATTTTGACAACAGAAGACTGAGCAGAGGTCAGTTCTTTATCTTTGTGCCTAATGCTTTCTATTCCCTCTGCCCTGATCTTTGCTGGGTTCTAATCTGCCTTCATGTTTATCCTTTTTTACCTTCTATTTTTTCAGTCTTTTTCTGGATACCTTGCCTGCCTATGAGGCCAGGAGGTCTACCACAGGAGCTGGCTTTGGGAGCATCTCTTATATAGGATTTGTCTATAATAATGGACTAACACTGTGGAGTGTTAAAATTGAAGGCATTGGAAAAGTAAATATTGGCTCAGGTAAATCCAATGACTATAAGGCCATAAAGCCCTGAAAATGGCATTAAGAAACCTTAGGCCCCGTGGGCAACTGGGGATCCCTGAAGCAGAGACCGCAGAAGAGGCTTCCGCTCTGTGTTGAGCTCTATTTGCTCTGGGAGGTGTCTTACAGACCTGGGTTCTTTCCAAAGTTCATGAACATCAGGAAAACTAAATTTGCTGATGGTCAGAGGGAAAGAAAGTAATTGCCTGGGCACAAGATTTATCAGCAGTCCCGGGGGACAAAAATGACCCGACTCAATAAGAGGTTAGTATAGAACAAAAGAGTGCAAAGGATTAATGCCAGTAGCAGGTAGAGGTACAGGACTTCAAGCAAATATCCAAGGCAGCACAGTGGTAGTGAAATACTATTGAAAATGAAAAAAAATGGTACCACTCTCAGTGGCCACTGTCATCCAATGTCAGTCCCAAGGGGAGGAGCACGCTTACATCAGCCAGGAGCTACATTTGAGCTCCTCACCAGTAATTTTTCTGAAGAACCACAGAAGAATGCAAGGTTAATTGGAAATGTCAGCAGTTGTTAAATTACTTACTTTTTAAATTTTGTTTTATAAGAGTTCTGAAAGCTACAGCAACCTCCTCTAGTGGCCATGATTTGAATTTTTAATGTTTGTCTCTAAAGTATCCTAATAGATGACACTAGGAAGACTCGCAGTCAACCTGTCTGCCTCTGAGCTCAACTGCTTTGCCTCCACATCCAGCTCTGCTTTTCGAGGCCTGCTGGTCTCAGCTGTGAGTGAGAGGCACAGAAGGTGCATTTGTGAAATATAATACATTTTCTTATGTAGCCTGGGTACTACGCTACGAGATTTATGTTTATTATCTTATCAGACACTCACAAAAAACTTACACATTAGTTTAGGTTTCACTCCAAAATGGCAGGTGAAGAACTGTGACTCATAGTTTTGAGTCGTTTCCCCAATATTGTGAAATTAATACCTGACTGTGTTTCATATTAATTCTAAATCCTGGGCAGTGGTGCACCAGGTAGGTAATTTGAGGATGGATTCTTTTTTAAACATCCTCTAATACTCCTCTCCCTATCCAAAGTCAAATCAATCATCTTTACCTGAAATATAAAGGCAGTGTTACAGATTTTGCCGTTTTTATGGATCTGTAACATGCCATCTAAATTAAAACATGAGCTTGTTCTTAAAATGCATCTTTTGGACAGGTCCACCATCCTCCCCTCTGTCGCCTGGGTTATCACCTCTAAACTTTACCCATTCAAAAATGTGGAAGCTGCTATTCAACCATGCTTTTTAGACAAACGCATTTGGGGTAAACAAAGAGAATTTTATCTATATCAAAAAAGTTTGAAAATTTGTAATCACTGCCCTTCACTGACTCACTTTTATTATTTGGGAATGACATTTCTTTCTTAAAAGACTTATGTCTGCTCTGGATTTGATGTAGTCACAGTGTCTTCTGGGCTGACATCTGGATTTTGCTTATTTTATACAAAATGTCAATTCCAGTGGTCTTAGGTGTCATATATTTAAATTCTTGGTATTTAAAAAAGGACTAGTGAATTTCCAAACTAGGTCAGTTTTAGAACTAGTTTGAAATGATTGGTTAAAAAATAGGAATTTACAAACCAAATCAGAAGCAAGTTTTTAATTTCCCTACTCCAACCTTAGGGGTAGTTCTGTAGCTTACTAATATTTTTAAATCGGGGTCCTGCAGTATCAACTGCCTAACGGGGCCAGCAGGTGTAAATGAATGAACAGGGCTGTGTGTAGGAACACCATTGTAGAGTCCTAAGCTTGTGTAAGGAAGATAGAAATTGTTACTCAACATCATCTGATTATTGTCCTGAAAAATCAGGAATAGCATTACCAGATTTAACTTATCAAAAGAAACCAGAAATTCAGATTTTCTTATGTATTCTCAGATATTCTTATGTATTTCTTTGCGTTATAAATATTTCCAGGTAGTTTAACAAAGTTTAAAGTATAGCATGGGCCAAACAAAAACTTCTGTGAGCCAAAGTTGGCCTAAATTAGACCAGTTTTTGTTATTTATTTAAAAGATTTATTTATTTATTTTAGAGACGGGGAAGGGACAGAGGGAGAAGAAGAGGGAGAATCTTAAGCAGGCTCCACGTCCAGTGTGGAGCCTGATGTGGGGCTCAAACTCACGACCCTGAGGTCATGACCTGAGCCACAATCAAGAGTCAGATGCCTAACTGACTGAGCCATCCAGGTACCCCTGGACCAGTTTTTAATTTGTTCTGTTAAATCAGTATATCTATGAGTGGGCTCTATGATTATTAGTGCTAATTATGTGTAGGCTCTGCTCAGTCTAACGTGTGACTACAATTTATGTAGAATAAGGCCTTGAAATATTTTCCTGACAAAGGTCACTAACTAAGCATCTCCTGGGAAAGAAAACCATTGGAAAGTAATCAGGATGAAAAAGAGACGGAGGAGAAAAAGAGTGGTCTTAGAGAAAATGGTGAGAGTAAGAAAGAATGCAAGGAAAGAGAAAGGGTAGATGATCCCAGAGTGAGGGTCAAATGTCCTGGCTGAGAGAATTAGAAGAAAAATATTTTTGCTAGTTGGTATATCAGAGCTGATTTTTGTGGTCCTGGCAGTGGTTAAGAGTGTGAACTCTGTGGTTCAATTGGTGACTCCAGCATCATGCCCCGCGAGCATGGGCAAGTTATCTAAACTCTAAACCTCGGTGCCCTTAGAGGTGTACAATTGGGATCACAACAGCATCTGCATTATGGTGGAGTTTTTTTGGTTTTTTTTTTTTTTTTTTTTTTTTTTTAGGAGGCAAATCTGGTAATGATTTGTAAAGTGCCTGAAACAATGTCTTAGGTGTTATAAACCATCAACAAATATTACCATTATTATAATTCTTGAAAATTAAGCTATAGTTAACAGTGAGGATTTTACCTTGGTGAATTTCTTCACTATGTTTCAGTTTTGTTTCAATTTTGTCTCAGATTTTATTTTTTAAAAGCAGCTCCCCACCCTCAAGCCTCTCTAAAGACCTCTGAAGTGAAAAAAGGAATAATGTGTGTGTGTGTGTGTGTGTGTGTGTGTGTGTGTGTGTGTGTGTGTTTAAGGTTTTCTTAATGAGATCCGTCTGCAATCAGAATGTCAGTAGTTGATGTCACTGTGTCACTCTGCTTTGGGCATACTTCTTTCCACAGAATTAATTTGTGTATTTAATTTTGTAATACAAGAACCAGAAAACTGTATGATCAGGTCATTGTCTGGCAGTGTTTATTTTCTCTACCAGCTTCTAGATTGTGTAGTTCTACACAGGCATTCAATTTAGAACGATTAGTTCCATGGTTAATTACAGGTCTGCCTTGGCTAGACCATTTTCTTTCTGATGTTTACTGATCCTGGCAAAGTTCAGATCACTGCTGGATGGCAATGATGGAGCCTCTAAGTGGCATTTTTAACAGTAATAAAGGAGTTGTCATGAATTGTTTAAGAGGATTTTTTTCAGCGCATTTATCCGCTTGGTAGATTTACTAAATTCTTTAATTATTTAATTTCCTTTTAAAGAATCGACATAAGCTCTCCAGAAAAACAGTGTTCTTACCTAATACCCGACAAAGTAATTTAACTCCCCAGTGATATTATATCTTCATTTGGAAGCACTTTTATTAGCCTTGCATTTTTTTTAGTGAGAAAAGATTTTGAAGACTTTATTTCTAGTGTGGTTTCAGGTTAACAACAAAATTGAGAGGAAGGTTCCAGAGATTTCCCTTATGCCCTCCGCCCCCCTCCACAATGACATAGTTTCCCTCATTATCAACATCCCCCACCAGAATGATACATTTGTAACAATTTCTGGACCTACATTGACATACTATAATCACCAAAGTCCATAATTTACAGTATAGTTCATTTTTGATGTTGGTATATTCTGTGGTTTTGGACAAATGTATATAGACACGTATCCATTATGATGGTATCAGAGTATTTTCAGTGCCCTAAAAACCCTTCGTGCTCCACATATTCATCCCTCCTCTCAGCCAACTGGTAAACACTGACCTTTTTACCTTCTCTTATTCTTGCCTTTTCTAGAATGTCATAGAGTTTAAATCATAAGTTTGTAGCCTTTCCAGATTGGCTTCTTTAACTTAGTAATATGCATTTAACTTTCTTCCATGTGTTTTTACAGCTTGATAGCTCATTTTGTTTCAGTGCTGGATAATACTCCATTGTCTGGATGCACCCCAGTTTATTTATCCATTCACCTCCTGAAGGATGTCTTGGTTGCTTTTGAGTTTTGCCAGTTATGAACAAAGCCAATAAAAACAAACGTGTGCAGGTTTTTTGTGGACATAAGTTTTCAACTCTTTTGGGGTAAATACCAAGGGGTGCAATTGCTGGATGGTATGGTCAGATTATGTTCAGTTTTATAAGAAACTGAAAAACTGTCTTCCAGAGTTCTTTTCATTTTTTGATACGTGAGTTTAAAATAGCTTTTTATTTTTCTAAAAAACTGTGAGGTTGCTTTGCAACTGAGAAGGAAGTGATGCATTCCATCTTCTCTCCTTCTTCTCATTTGTTTTCTTACTATACTCCTAAAAGGACCCATTTCCACCACCCATTCAAACCAAAGGCTGGGCCTGTCGTTTGTGTTGCATGAATAAAGCATTATCTCTTTGATCTTCATCTGCTACATTATGATTTGTTGCTTGCTTTTCCTTTTAGTTCTTGCCTACTGATTTTAGTAGATTCTCAACTCTGTGGTCCAGTTTCTAAAATTGTCATCTTAAGTTAGAAATGTTATGTGTCATAACAGTCTATCCAAAGTATTAAGAAAAGGAGAAATTCAGTGACATGAAAGCTTGAAGAAAAAGAAAATTGACAAAGACTGACAATGATAGGATTGGTTCTTGGCAGGGCTATAGCTACTTATTACCATTTTTACCTCTTTCTATTTCTGGAAGTGGAGAGTAATTTTGGAGATAATCATGATTTCATGCCCTTAGTTACTTATATTTTGTGAATTTCTCAAGTCACTTTTATATCTAATTAAGCTAAAAACAAGGCTTACTTAATTAATCAGGAACAGAATTTTAAAAGAAAATTAGTGCTCCCTGTTTTATCCATCTGTCAAGTTGCCAACTTTCAGATGTATCTTTCATTCTTTCTTTCTCTGAATTTTTACATGCACACACTGCAATATGCATAGATAATGTATATAGTAAACACACGTACACACACTGAAGCCTTGTTACTTGTGGATTTTGCATGTGTGTGAATTCACCTACCTGCTAAAATTTATTTATAACCCCCACATCAGTATTCATGGTGCTTTTGTCTTGGACCTGTGCAGGGAGGGGAAAAGTTGGGGGTGTCCCCCCACAGCTGATGTCATAAGACATCACTTTGCCTTATTCCTTTGGCTCTCATACTGTAAATAAGTGTCCATTTTGCAATCCATTTAGTGGCAACATTTTTCACATTTTTGTACTTTTTGTTGACAATTTCACTGTTTAACGTGGCCTCCAAATATAATGCTGAAATGCTGTCTAGTGTTCCTTAATGCACCAAGGCTCCAATGTGCCTCATGAAGGAAATGTGTAAGATAAGCTTCATTCAGGCATGAGTCATAGTGGTGTTGACCATGAGTTCAATGGTAAGGAATCAACTATATATTAAATAAGATGTTTTTAAACAGAAACACACATAAAATAAGGTTATGTATTGATTAGCTGAAGAAAATATGGGCAGAGGCTTGCCAGAGCCTAACCCTGTATTTCCCCTGGCAGCAGTAATTCATTATTCACTAACTCATTGTTTGTGGTGACTTTATAGACCATGATGACCACAAACAGTGAGAATTGACTATATATAACTTACTGAGGTTTTAAATGTATGTGTCTGTATATCTACTCCATATATACCTGTTGGCATATATAAATACATGCATACTCTATACACATGTGTTTACTTTTCACGAGTTCCCTAGATACACTACCAAAGTTTAAGGACTACTGATTTATTAGGATATGGAGTTTAAGGAAATAAGACTAAACAGTTTAGATACACTTGGCTGATAAATGTGGCCTAGCATTGTTTCTGCTTGTTAAATAGCAATTCTGGAAAGAGAATCAACTTATTATTTTAGTAATAAAGGCTTTCCTGGGAGTTCGCCTCCCAAACCCTTTCTCTCCTATGCCTGGGGTTTCTTATTCCCCATTATTGCTGTCATTTTCTTTGCCAAGTCACTTCCCATCGGTTTTCCTCAGCTGGATTTCATTTGCTAACAGTAGCTGCTTACATTATGTCTTAAGCTGGGAAGTGATGATATCAGCAGGGAAAATGAAGAGTAACCGTGCCACCTCTTAAGTCCTGCCAAGGACTTACTGGCTTCTTAGAAAGGGTGAGCCATGCCGTGAGCCATGACCAGGGACTGTTTACCTTCCTTGATGCAGAATTCACAGCACTTTAGGCCACTTGTACCTACTACAGGATCATCTTTTCTTTTTCACTTTCAAGAAGTTGCCTTATCCTTCTTTTCTTTGCATTTTCTATTTCCCATTTAGAATAGAACACATAGGTAGATATTCATTTAGTTCTTTCTTCAGCTGTTACTCACTGCCAACTATGTGTTGGGCATCGTGTGAGACGATGAAACATACATCATTTCTGTTTTCGAGGGGCTTTTAGTTTAGAGTGGGAGAAAGAGCAGTTAAGCCAGGAAATAGATGATTTGAAGTAGGGATGAGGTTATTATGGAAATAAAGCAAGGGAATGGAATAGAAAGTTACTAGGAGTAGAGTGGAAAGAGGGTTGCTTTCTTAACATATTGATCAGGGAAGAGAGAGGGATTTCCTGAAGGAAAGTTTGGACTTGGGTCCGGATGTGAAGTAGTATTGAAAAGGCTCGTCAGCTCACACAACATTAATATTCATGGTGCTTTTTACAATTATCCTGATTATTCTAATTTTACTTGGTAACTACTAACAACAGAAATGAATCTACCCAAAGACTTTCACTGTCTACTAGAGGTAATTATTAAGTGTATTTTAAAACTTTGTCATACACAATAGAAGGAGACATGTACCACAGAAATTTTGTTTGAGGAAAGACTTACTGTTTCCTACTACTGTTATTCATTTATGCATGCACATGTTCATTGTCAGAAAGGTTTCTGGAAAAGGTGGTTTTAATTAAATGGAGACTTGAGGGAATGATTGGGAAGTGGCTGTCTGAATGGAAGAATTAGCAGAGTCTGTACATAGAACTCATACCCAGATGTAAAAAGTCATGAGTATCAAAGCTAGTTTTTATTTCTATTTCTATGGAACTTTTTAAGAGAGGAAGTAAAATGATCACAGTTGTGCATTAAGGCATTTCTACTTTGATGCAGGAAGGATTGTTGGAGGAGGCGAGAAACTGGAGGAGGATCTCCAAGTGGCTATTGCAAAAGTTCTGGAGGACTGAACATCACAGGAAAAATGAGACTGCAAGGAAGGGGATAGAAGCAGTGATATTTGAGAGTAGAAGTAAAAGGCTTAGGATTGGCTTTAAGTATAAGAAAGCTGAGTGATTTTGTCAGTATGATATGTGAAATATTAAAGTGTAGCAGGAAAACGATGGGAGAGGTAAATGATGCTTTGGTTTTGAGACTCTGGGACTAATAAGATGGTAGTGCTGTTGTCAAGATGAATTTGGAAGCTTCCCTTTGCATGTATTTGCAGAAAGAGATTGTAGAGAATTTCTATAATTTTTCCTCTAAATGTTAGATAGAATTCACCAAGAATGCAAGGCTGATTCAATCTTAAAAAATCAATTAATTTTTAAAAATGAGTGTAATCATTACACCAGCAGATAAAAAAAATAAAACTCTTATGGTCATATCAGTGGCTACAGAAAAAAACATTTGACAAAACCTAACCCACATTCTTGACAAAAACCTCCAGCAGTCTATGAATAGAGAGGAACTTCCTCAATTTGATAAATAGCATTTCCTCTATAAAAAGAGAACAGAACCAAAACCTGTAGTTAACATTATACTTAATGGTAAGAAACTAGGTGCTTTCTCCCTCACATTGAGAACAAGACAAGGATGTCTTCTTTCACCAGTCCTATTTGGCATCATACCAGATATTTTTAAGTAAAGGAATAAGGCAAGACAAAAGAAATAAAACTGTCCACAAATTACCTGATTGTCTATGTAGAAAATACAAAGAATTTATACAAATACTCTTGGAACTAATAATTGGTTATAGCATGGTTGCATAATTCAAGATTTATATACAAAAGTCAGTTGCTTTCCTGTGTACCAGCAATGAACAATTAGAATTTGAAATTAAAGACACAAAGTGTTTACATTAACACCCCCAAATTACATGCTTAAAATCATGGCAAGTTGTTTTGTGTATGTTGATCACCTGATTCTAAAGATTATATGAAAAGGCAAAAGTAAAAGGACTGAAATTATCTGACTTTAAGACTTGTGCTAAAACTTCTGTAATCAAGACAGCATGGCATTGGTGACAGAATGGACACATAGATCAGTAGAAAAGAATAGAGAGCCTAGTGAGACACCTGCCATATACAGTCAGCTGCTCTGTGACAAAGGAGCAACAGCAGTTCATTGGAGAAAGAATAGTCTTTTAAAGAAAGGGTGGTGGATCAGCTAGACCTCCACATGCCCAACAACAGCAAAAACAAAAAGAATATAAACACAGCTCTCACATCTTTGACAAAATGTAACTCAAACTGTATCATAAACCTAAATGTAAATGCCAAACAATAAAATCACTACAAGATAACATAGGCTTCAAGGTCTGGGTGACCTTGAATTTGGTGATGAGTTTCTACATACGACACTGTAAGTATGATCTAGGAAAGAAAAAAATTGACAAGTTGGACCTCATTAAAATTAAAACCTTTGCTCTGTGAAAGACACTTTTGAGAAAAGAAAAGGATACCCACAGACTGGGAGAAAACATTTACCAAAAAACCACAAAACTGTTGATGGGCCTTGGATTGGAACTATATAGAGAGTGCTTAAAACCCTAAAAGCTTAATAATATGGGGAAAAAAACAATTCAGATAAAGGGCAAAAGATCTGAACAGACATCTTACTAAAGATGTACAGATGGCAGATAAACACATGAAAAGACATTCATCAGGAAATTACAAAAATGAAACAAGGAAATACCAGACACATCTATTAGCATTGCTAAAATCCAAAAAATTAACAATAGCAAATCCTGATGAGAATGTAGAGCAACAAGAACTCTCATTCACTGTTGGCGGGAATGCAAAATCGTATAGCTACTTTGGAAGACAGTTGGGACGTTTCTTACAAAACTAACCATGATTTTGTCATAGGACCCAACACTCCCACATACTCCAGTGAGTTAAAAAGTTGTGTCCACACAAGGATCTACACAAATGTTGATCACAGCTTTATTTGTAATTGCCACAAAGTGGAAGAAACCAACATGTCCTTCTGTAGGCGAGTGGATAAAAAAAAAACTCTGGTTCATCCCACTCATGAGATTAAAAGATATAAAAAGAAATGAGGTAGGGGGCCAGGGTGGCTCAGTTGAGCGGCTGACTTGATTTTGCCTCAGGTCATGATCTCAGGATTGTGAGATTAAGTCTCATGTTGGGCTCTGTGCTCACTGTGGAGTCTGCTTGGGATTCTCTCTCTCCCTCTCACCCCACTCACACATGTCTCTCTCTCTCTGAATAAATAAATAAAATCTTTAAAAAAAAAAAGGAAATGAGGTCTCAGACCATGTAAAGACGTGGAGGAACTTTAAATACATATTGCTAGGTAAAAGATGTCAGTCTGATAAAGCTACATATTGTGATTCCGAGTATATGACTTTCTGGAAAAGGCAAAATTGTAGAGAGTAAAAAAAAAAAAAAATTGTGGTGGCCAGGAGTTCAGGAAATTGGGGTGGGTTTTATGTGGAGCACAGGGGATTTTAGGACAGTGGAACTATTGTGTATAATACTGTAATGGTGGATTCTTGACATTTTACCTATTCTTTAGTACTGTATAACACAAAGAATCATACTGTAAACTGTAGCCTTTATTCAAAAATGTGTCAGTATTAATAATGTATCAATATTGGTTCATCAGTTATAACAAATATGCTGCACTGATGCAAGATATGAATATACAGGAACTGTGAGAAGTGGGGTGGGGTATGGAAATTCTGTATTGTTCGCTCAATTTTCTGTAAACCTGAAACTTCACTAAAAAATAGTCTGTAATGTTTTTAAAAAGCTGGTATTAGGTACCTAATAATTTTGTTCCATCTTTGACCATTTGGTGTGAATAATGAAATCCAATGATGAAACTGATCATCCACAAGCACTATATGGAAATACTGAGGTGCCTTGTGAATTTGTGTGAAATAATTAGTTTGGATAAGGATTGACTGCAGTGGTCCATTGAGTGACTAGAAGGTATTAGAAGTTGTGCAGAAGCAGGGCTGCCTGGCTGGCTCAGTCAGTAGAGTATACAACTCTTGAGGGTCATGAGTTCAAGTCTAACGTTGGGTATAGAGATTACTTTAAATAAATTAAATAAAATAAGTAAAGTAAAATAAAAATAAATAGAATAAAATAAGAGAGACTAGTGGTTCCAGAGGGAAGACAGCATATGTCAAGTCTTGAAGATGATAGTAACTGTGTCATGGGACACTCTACAGGCAGTGGCTCATGACAGAGGTAGAAAGTTGAATGTTTGATGTTGACCTGTAATTGCCAACCGTTGGGGATCAAAATATATTTAGTATCTTTAAGTAAAATTATTCAAAAACACACTTTTTCCTCCTTCAGTTAAAATGCTAAATGATTAATATGTCATACTTTTATTTGGATTACAACCTTCTAAAACTAGAGTGCAGTTTTATCATTTAAGATAAAGCTATGTATATATTTGGTAATTATTAATTAAATACAAAGCATTAATTAATGAATTATTGAGATACAGTCGATATGACTTGAACCCAAACTTATGAACAAAAACGTCCTGTCACTTGGATGCCCCATGCTTTCTTTACTTTTTAATGACGTAATATGTAAATTCTTTTTCTAAGAAGGGAAGGGTATGGCTCTTCTCTAGAAGTATCTGTTATTTGAAAAAAAATTATTAAGCAGGAATATATAGGGATTTTCTCATATACATTAAAATTTGCTCAATTGGCCTTTTTTTTTTTAATTTATTTGAGAGAGAGAGAATGAGAGACAGAGAGCACGAGAGGGAAGAGGGCAGAGGGAGAAGCAGACCCCCCGCTGAGCAGGGAACCTGATGTGGGACTCGATCCCGGGACTCCAGGATCATGACCTGAGCCGAAGGCAGTCGCTTAACCAACTGAGCCACCCAGGCCCCCTCAATTGGCCTTTTTTTTAATGCAATTTAACTTCCACAGATTCTTGGGACATTAATTGAATATCTAATGAATAGTAATAGTGATCCACCCAAAAAATTAGTCCAAGTGATTTACCATGAGGCAGGGCCTCAGAGCTGAGGAGGTAAAGAAGCCTCATGTAATGAGCAGGGGTCTTGGGAGGGAGGTACAGTTGCCTGATGAGAGGAATGTAAGTAGTGAAAGAACAAAGCTTTTGTGGGTGTCTGACTGCTAATTAACCTATTGACAGTTAAATTGAGAGGAAACAAAATTTAGAAAAGAGACTTTCCTGCATTCAAGGGAACTTTTAAAACTACAGTCTCTTTATTTCTGTGAGATTTCACTGTTCAACTTAAAGTCTAAAATGCCTACTTTCAGTCTATTAAAAGTCAGTATTCAAACTCTGAACTTCTAAACTTTTTCAGGATTGTTCCAATTTAATTTCAGCATGGTAGTTGGTTCACAGTATATGAACTACTTTTTTGCTTAGAAAATAATTTCAGAATGCACGCCTCACCATCTCTACCTCTGCTATGATTAGGACATTGAATAAATTACTTGGATTTAATTCATCAGGGACTTTGTATTTAATTCTAAAACCTAATGAAAGTATAGCGTTTAAAAATAATCATACTTAACCCCTATTACATAGACTTGTTTTATGTAAGTTACAAATATTAAGAAATTCACTTATATTTTTCTACCTTCACTAAGCCCTTGACTGTGTTAGAGTAGAAATCTGCCTTCTTGGTTCTCTCTCTGTCACGGTGCTGTTGTTACAATACTGCATGTCAGTGACTCAGACTATATTATGTAGCTCCCAAAGGAAAAAGAACTTCAAATCCTCTACATAGATCCAAGTGCTGAAATAGTTTCGGTCTACTCCCCTCAACCCAGACTCCGGAAGTGCTGGCTGCGGAAAGCCAGAATACACTAGAAGTTCCAGTTTTCCTCCATAACATTACATACATAACATTACAAACCAAAGAAAGATAAATTCCCAGCTTGCCATTATTTCCCATGGGCAATGCTCTGGGAGATTTGAAAGGGATTGCGTGTTGACTTAACAAAATCTTCTCATAAAAGTATAAAGTCTCATAAAATAAAAGAAGGAATTTGAATAAATTATTACTTGATTTGAGCATTACGTTTTGCTGATACAGTGTTGGGTTTTCTTGTATTGGTAACTGATAGCAGTTGAAGGACAAGGATCTGAAATGCAATTCTAATTTGCTTAAGTCAGTGAGAGAAGTTCTGTCACATTCTCCCCCAAATCTATTACTGAATATATTGTTAAAATTCTTGTACCTCCCTTTCTTCTCCCTGACCCCAACAGAGTAAAAGATTTGTTTATTAAAGAGCTTTACAAAAGTGAGCCTGCTTCAAGGTCTTGATTATATCATGGAAGAGAGCAAAAACAGAATGCGTTAACTAATTTTCCAAAAATTGTTCAAGTTGAGTAGATAGGTGAATGTGGAGTTGATTGTCATGAGACATCAAGGGGACTCACAGCTGGTTTGGGATATCCCTGAGGTATTTCTCAGAATGATTTTAATGAATTTAGAGACGTCTGAGGGAGTTGTTTCTTCAAGACATTTTTTTGTTAGTAGAGTGAGCTGTTCTCAAAATTAAGCTTGCATCAGAATCACTTCGAGGGCTTGTGAAAACGGATTGCTGAGCCTTAATTGCAGAGTTTGTTGTTAATTGGGTATAGATTGGGGCCTAAGAGTTTACATTTCTAACAAGTCCCCATGGGATGCCGATGTTGCTGGTGGGGGGACCAAATTCAGCCCACTGCATAGCCATTAGAAGTGACCAGGTAATTTGGATTTCAGCAGACTTGCACCTTCTAAATAACCTTTTTGGCAATATCTTCTTGAACTTTAAATCAACCGTTTGGCTTCTGTCTGTGTCCTCTTGGAGTAAAAAAATCCAAATAACACGGTTGCTAAATTTCATTCCCTTTTATCATGTCCTGGATTGTTAAGTCTTTGAAATTATTCAGAAATATTCAGTGATTCAGTTCAGTGCTTTTGGCGCCAACAGAAATGGAATACTATTAAAAATTATAGTTTTTAAAAAGTCAGAAATGTAATATTTTTCAAATTAAATTTTAGGTAATTACCACTTCCACACCTGAAATTAGTATTTCATGCATCTGGATGAAATGTATTCCAAGTGAAAAGTACATCTCTCTATCTGTGCCTGTTAATTTACACTGTTTCTTTTGAAACTTAAGAATTGTACTGGCTTACGTTAACATTTCTGAAAAATAATGACAATTTACCTACTTCAAAAAACATTAAATAGACCAAATACCCTGATGTTTCCCTAGATACTCATTCAAAACCCTTATCCATGTCTGCTTTATTCGAAAGAAAGCCAGTGATGCATGGAATGGGCTGATTATTTAATTTCACGTTTACAGAGGTGTCCTACACATAGATTAAGACCGGTCTTTAAATATGTTTTTGTTACCTCTCCTTGAATTACTGTCACCTCCCACTTCCTAAATGTGATTACCAAGTATACACCACATCTTCCCCCCCCCCCCCCATCTGTTGTTTTCTTGGTCATTAGCCAGCTTCTAACTATTCAACTTTTACAAAAAAGGAAGATACTCAAATATATTTTTGATGAACGTATACATGCATATGCGTAGTCTTGCGCATCTGTTTTCGGAAGGTAAAAACCTCTGATGGCAAAGGTATTATCTTTCAGAGGAACATGTCCCATGTGACTTCTAGAACACGCTGGGTGCTTAATAACCTTTACATCACCGTCACTGTTACCATCGTCATCAATCATGGAAGCTGTCTCAGCGCTGATTCAATTAGACATAGATTAAAAAAGGATCTTCTCTTTATGTCTCTGGTTGCTATTCAACCCTGATGGCTTCCCTTTTAAAAATACATCTGCTCCCTTTCAAGTAATTCTTGTGTGCCTTTCATACCTCTAATGGCGGTACCTCCAGATTAGCAACGGAGAAGTTAATTGAAATGAGCTAGCACTTACTGATGAAAGTAAGTGTTGGGTTCAGCATGAGAATGTTAACCTGTTTCCACTCGGCTAACCAGTATTGCACAAAAGTAAATCATCATTGAAATACAGCCACTCTCTTAATCATCTAATGGTTCCGTTACTTATATACAGACAAATGCACACAGGACACCCCATTATCTTTAGGAAGGTCGCTCAGCAGTCATTAGAGTCGAGCAAATGAGAGTTATACTGTCCTTCTCAGCACCATATAAACTTACCTGCTTATATACAACCTATAATTCGAGAGCCAAAATAGAAAACACAAAATGAGTTTCACTAAGTAACTCTGCAGTGGTCTGTAACCAGAAACACCATTTGTCCTTTTGAGAAGCTGAAATGTTTTAGAACCAGAAAAATCTGTTGAATTAATTTTTGACCGTGGAGTGTTCTGTTCGAGTGGAATTGGATGTGGAAACATTTTATGTAAAAGAGATAAAAGCCTGTGTTGTGAACGAAGCCAGGTTGAGGAGGTTAGCCATTTGAACTGCTTTTCACTGCAGGCTCTCTAAAGGGATCTCCGCAGTAAGCCCAGGGATCTCAAAGCAGCATGAAAACCGCTGTATTTGAAGGTTAATCCATGGGCTATTTTTTCTTCCAGAGCATTTATCACTATGTAACATACTACATACAATATTTTATTTTATTTTTTTACTTACTAATTAATTTACATTGGGATCTGTGTTGTATGAAGAGGAAGGACTTTTTTAACTGCTTGATTCATAGTAGGTATTCAACAAATATTTGCTGAAATATTTGTTGAATGAATGTATGCATGAATGGACATTTACTAATTGCTGGAGCAAAAGAATAATGACAGGTCCCCAGGATTATAAAACAAACAAAAAAAGTAAGACAGCCACTGATCCAAAAGGACACATAAAGTAGTCAAACCTATCAAATGTCCACAAGAAAACATCTAATAATACAGAGCCAGTACATATCTTTTCATTGGTATGGGAACTGTGTGCTAATGTCATTCAGACTAAGGGAAACTGGAGCTAGTTGATCAAGAGAAGATTCATAGGGGAAATGACTAGATTAAAAAAAATTTGCTTAGACCTTTTGGGTCTTAGTTTCCCAAACTAAGTTTAAAATCATGGTTTTTCCAATGAGGTGACTACTTGGATCTGTAGGAGTTTGGGCAAGAAGGCATTTTTGAATGGATGGTAAACATCTGAACTAGGTAGGAGACAGTCTTTCTGAAAATTTGTTGTGGGGACATAAAAGTTAAGGCTGTTTTGAACTCGACACTCCACGATGCCATAGCATGGCTGCAGTTTGAATTAGACTGATGAGATGAAACAGAGGTTAAAGAAAATTTAATGGAAGTAGAATAAACTTTACATTTTCTGTCTCAGTGTACATAGAAGTGCATAAGGGGACAGGTAAGATGAAATGACAGAGCTTCACACCACACACAGGTGCAGCTGTGGGCAAGTCTCTGATGCAGCCAACCAAGCGGGGGTTACTCTCTGTTTTCTTTACGTTAACTCTTATGTATGAATAAGAAAGATATAGAAAAATGTCCATAACAAAGTTGGCAGCTCAGCGACATTTTGCACAGTGAATGTACCTACATAAGCCCCTGCTAGGAATAAGGACAAGGATTATTACTATCCCTACAGAGCCATTTCCAGCACCCCCTGATAACCACCCCAGATGTTACCCACCCCAAAGGCAACACGTATTCTGACTTCCAGCACAATAGATTACTCTGCTGGTTTTTGAACTTCTATAAATGGAATCATACATTAGGACTATATTCTTGCTTTTTTCACTTAACATGATATTTATGTGACTTATAATATCTAGAATTGTAATAAGTAATGTATTTGATCTTAAGCTGACTGTTTTCTGTCAACCTTTTCATCTTTTTTTCTCATTTTTTCCTCCTTACTGAATAATCAAGCATTTAAAAAATCATTACTCCTTTTAATTATTTTTTCTGCATTTATTTAGTGACTTAACCCTAAATCTTGGTCTTAAACATGTTTCAGGATTCTTCCACATTCTTAAAAACTGAGGCTCCCAAAGATCTTCTGATAGTGCAGGATACATATTTTGATATTTATTCTATTACAAATTAAAACTGAGAAAGTTTTAAAACACAGGAATACACAGTCACATATCCCGTTCGTCACCAGAGTAAGGATGACATCACATGTCGTGTTACCTCTGGAAAAACCCACCGTATACTTGTGTGAACATGAGAGCAAGCAATAAACAATATCTTAGTTTGTATGAAAATAATTGTCACTGCACAGACCTCCTGAAAGGTTCTGCTTTGAGAACTCCCATTTTGGGGATTCAATGTGAATACATAATTTATCAGAATCTGCTGTAGATGAGTATTTTTTGTGTAATTTCTGCTCCTTGTTTGTGGGCTGGATTTAGTGACTCACTTCTAAGGAATAGAATGCAGCACAAGTGATAGGTTGTCAATTCCAATATTAAGTTCGAACAAGAATGTAGTGTGTGCTCTCTCACTCTGGTCTAGAACCCTATGCCCTAGAGGAAGCCAGGTCTTATGTCGTAAAGCAGCCTTTTTTTTTTTTTAATGTTATGTTAGTCACCATATATTACATCATTAGTTTTTGATGTAGTGATCCACGATTCATTGTTTTCATATAACACCCAGTGCTCCATGCAGTACGTGCCCTCCTTAATACCCATCACCGGGCTAACCCATCCCCCCACCCCCCTCCCCTCTAAAACCCTCAGTTTGTTTCTCGGAGTCCATAGTCTCTCATGGTTCGTCTCTACCTCCGATTTCCCCCCTTCGTTTTTCCCTTCCTTCTCCTAATGTCCTCCATGCTATTCCTTATGTTCCACAAATAAGTGAAACCATATGATAACTGACTTTCTCTGCTTGACTTATTTCACTTAGCATAATCTCCTCCAGTGCCATCCATGTTGTTGTAAAAGTTGGGATTCATCCTTTCTGATGGCTGAGTAATATTCCATTGTATATATGAACCACATCTTCTTTATCCATTCAAAGCAGCCTTTTGGAAGAGATCATGTGAATTGCTTGGGAGCGGGTACTTTGTCCCTTGAGTCTTGAGATGAAGGGAGCCCCAGCTCAGCCTTGATTGCAGCCTCGTGAGAGACCCCAAGTCAGAATCTGGTAGCCAAGCCATCTCCTACTCCTCACCCACAGAAGCTCTGAGAAAATAAGGGTGTGTTGTGTGAAGTTGCCACATTTGAGGGCTGTTGTATAATAAATAACCAGGATGTTTATTTTCCATGCTTTATTTTCAGATTTCTGTGTCTTTATAGTTAAAGAATGGCATTTTTATGCTGTGGATCATAGACTTTTACTTGTATTATTCAGTCCATTTGCCTATTTAAGCTTATATCTGTTGTCTTTCTCTTTGTTTTCATTTTCATACTCTTGCTTTATATTCTTTTACTTTCTTTAATTGCCTCATTTTGGATTATTTAATTTTTAAATTGTATTTCATTTCCATCTATTAATGTGTTATTTATTAATTATTCTATTTTCTTAGTGGTTACCCTAGAGGTTATAACATAAATAACTCTTTCAATCTACTAAAAACTCTCGGATTTATCTTTTCACCAATAATTCCAAAACCATAGAAAATAGTAATTTTGCTTACCTCCTTTTGTATTCTCTTTGCCTGTGTTTTAGTTGTATATACATTTAAAATACCGTAAGAAATTCTCGTCATGATTTTGTTTGACCCATATTCACTATATTTATACTTACGTGTTTACCCCTTTCTTTGTTATTTATTCCATCCTGTATTTTCTGTTTTCAAATTGGATTATTTTTCTTCTACTTCAAGAACTCTGTTCTTTTTTTCTAGGGTAGGCTTTCATGTAATAAATAATTCATTTTTGTTATCTTAAAATGAGCTACTTTTATCTTCATATTTCAAGAATATTTTCAGTGGAAATCGAAATTTTGGGGGCATTTATTCTACAATCAGTGTATTAAAGGTACCATACCAACAGACAATGAATATCTTTTGACGTTCATCTTTTTGTAACTGAGTCTTGTTGCTCCTTTTTTGAATATAATATACCTTTTCTTTTTTCTCTAGTTGTTTTTAAGTCTGTCTTTTTAGTTGTGTTTTTCAACAGTTTTACCAAAATGAGTCTTTGTTTGGTTCACTTTGCATTTATATTGTTTGGATTATGCCAGATTTCTTGAATCTGTGGGTAGGTAGATACCTTTCATCTGTTTTGGAAAATTCTCAAGCACAATGTTGCTTTAGCCCCATTCTCTCCTTCTTCTCCTTCTAGAACTCCAGTTACTTCCAGGTACTGAATCCCACAGCTCTCTTATCTGTCATGCCATCACACCCCACTGTCTTCTGCACATCATGTGGATCTTTTCTTTTGATTTGTATTTGAGTTCACCAGTCCTTTCTTTTACTATATCTAATCTGTTAAAGTCATCTGTGAAGTTACTAATGTTAGCTATTGTATTTTTCAATACTTCAATGTCCATCTGATCTTTTTTTTTGTTTACAAATTGTAGCTTTAAAATTTCTATCCTTTCATCCATTTTATCCTTCTTGTTTCTGTTTTCATGAGCTTATTAGTCATAGGTATCTCAAGATGACTAACGTATGGATCACTTGTGGGTCTGCTTCTATAGTTTTTTTTCTTCTTCTTAGTAATTGGCTACATTGTCTTGCCTCTTCTCATCACTCTTAATTTTTTCATCACATTCCAGATATTGTGTATGATAGAAATGTAGAGGTTTCAGATGAAGAAAGCTCCTACTGGAAAGGTTTTACTTTATCCTCCACTGAAAAAAAACAAACAAAAAACAACAACAGAGTTGTGGTGTTGAGTGGGGTTGGAGAGGAGACCAGCTCAACTCAGCAAGGACTGCTTTAAGCTGCTTTAAATTTTATTAAGACTGAGTTTATGTATGATTCACACTTGTTGCCTGGTTGTTTTAGATTCACTTCTGGAGAACTTTAGTAAACTTAATTCTGCCCTTCCACAACTTTTGTCTTGTCTCTTTAGCTTCCTGTCATGTACAGTTTTAAAATTTGGCACTGTATATAGGGGAAGATACATCAAATGTTTGAGGACCCTCACATTTCCAATTTTATTACTGCAGCCCCATGCAACCACTGAAATCTGTTGTTCGCCTTTTGCTTTGACTAAGGCTCTATCCTCTCATGCTCTAGCTTGTCTATGATTCCTAAATGTCCCTAGGGAAAAAGAGCTAGTGCTTCTCAACCTACTTAAAGTTTTTCTCAACTCTCTGGAGTTAGCCAATTTAGTTTTCATTGTTTTCAGGCCCTTTAAGGCTTTGAGTTGTTCATAGCAGTGACACCTTGTTGCAGTGATTACGTTTACCCCAAAGCGGAAGCTGCTAATATGCCTTCAAATACAGATTCTGTTCATTCTCTCTTTCTCTTGTCTTTCCAGGACTGACTCTAATAAAATGTATCACTGTGTGCCTATTGTTTTGTATGCTCATCTCTTTTCTCTGACCTGTAGTCCACATATGTGATACCCTACTGACCTACTCTACACTTCTCCAGACCGTGAATCTCCTTTCCTGCTATGTCTGATTTAGTGTTAAGTGCACTGATAAAGTTTTTATTTAAGTTGTTATTTTAAAGCTTGGGATAAAGGGATAAAGAAGCTGGCCTGTGATTCATTCACTCCCTTTACTGGGGGAATACCTATGGAGAAAGGAACAAAAGCAACGAAGGTAACCTAGTCTAACTGGGTAACCTGGACATGCAGGTCAAAGGACTCATGATATTTACCAGATACAAGAGACTTTATGTCTAAAACACCCTTCCCTGGCTCTCTCTAGCCAAAGATAACCTATATAAAATGAAATCCAGGATATAAAATAGTTCCCTGGAGAAAAATCACAGAAGTTATACAACTCCATGGACTACTATATGGAAATGTGTAGGTACGAAATGCTCCCTACTATGTGAGAAACCCCATGAATATCACTTAGAGGCTTCCTCTATCTGAGCTGATGGTTCATGTCTGACACAAGAAAGATAGACCTGTGAGAGTCATCATTGATGCCCCAGGAGCTTCTTTTTCTTTTGTCTAAACCTTTTGATTGCTTGTATCCTTGACTCTATGTAGCAAAATTTGATGGGGGCAGTATCGATGATTCATTTGATTCTTAACTAATAATCTGATTCTTTGTTATAGTTGTGTAGTTTTCATTTGCTTATTTTTGGTGACATAATCTAGTTTATCATACATTTCCTTGGTCATATTAATCATAATTATTTTAACACAATATCTGGATTACCTGAGGGATAACTTCTATTATCTATTTGCTTGTACTCTGAATTTTGAGAATTTTTCCTGTCTTCTGGCATGCCTGATAGTTTTGGATTGCATGATAGGCACTATGTATAGAAAATTGAAAAAGCTGTGGATGATGTTTTGTTTTTACATTTTCTTCCAAGGGTGCTTGGGTGGTGCAGTCAGTTAAGCGTTGGACTCTAGATTTTAACTCAGGGCGTGATCTCAGAGTTGTGAGATTGAGCCTGCATTGGCTCTGAGCTGGGTGTGGAGTCTGCTTACGATTATCTCCCTCCCTCTGCCCCTCCCCCTGCCCACGCTCTCTCTCTCTCTCACTCCCTCTAAAATAAATAAATCTTTAAATTTTTTTTTTCTTCTAGAAGGAAGCTCTAGTAGGACAGGTGACCTTGTACCATTCAGAGACTGGGCTGAGTTTCGATGTTGTAAGAACTGAAGTTTGCTTTCATCCCATAGCGTAGTCTTAGAGGAGCCTCAACTGAAAGCCCACAGTGTTTCTGAGGCCCTTTCTCCTGAGGCCTATACTATAATTTTTAGTCCATAACACTGAGACGTCCATGTACTCTGCTTAGTTTTTCAGCCTGATTTCTTGATCTTTTACCCAGTTTAGGTGGGAAATTTTGTTTTGTTTTTGTTATGTTTAATAATAAAGTGGTTTGGTGAGGTTTGGAATTTTCAATTATTATTTCTTTCTAGAAAGAGAAGTTAGAATATGCATAGGTCTCACACAATACATTATCACTCTTGATTGCTCTTTTTACACCTTAATGTGGGCCCTTGCTTGGGCAGTGTTGGGAAGCACATGGACGGCAAATGCCTTAAGGGAAAAATCAACAGAAACGTTGTTCTTACCTCAATCCATATCCTCCTTTCCAGGATTTTTGACTCACTAGTTTTGGGTGGGTTGTTTCCTCGTGCCTCTAAATAGTAGATTTTAAAACTTTAGCCCATTTAATTTGCTCTAAGATGGAGAGTTTTTCTGTTACTGGCTTTTCAATCATAGAAGTAAAAGTCTAGATGGTCTTTTTTGGAGTAAGGATTGAGTCTCCAACTATGCTAGACATTTTACTTAACACAAAGAAATGGGAGAAAATTGTCTCTTTTCACAAGAGAAAAAATTGGGTTGTAATCTTTTCCTAACTTGAGCATATTTTCATTGTAAATGAACAATAAAGTTGTCTGATAATATTTTTATTATGTTCCATAGTAAGAACATTAATGTGTCTAATGCCAACATAGTAAGAACATTAAGATGTCTAATGCCACATTTTTCTTTGTGGTTACCATCTAGAATATATTAGTTTGAGGAAGAATGAGCGATGCAGTGGATACTAGAAAAACCAAGTGGATGTACATTTATAGGGCTTATTGACTGCCCTCAAGTGGCTAGGGTTTTATTTCATACAAAATGAGGAGTTACATGACTCACATAAGTTAGGTTAAGATCGTAAAACTGTAATCATCCCTCTGTGGTTTAGAAAGACACGACTTTTACAAAATACAAAGAAAAGGAGAGCGACATTAAAATTGGAGAAATTATTGAAGAGAGTGTTGAAATAGTTGCCATAAGTGAAATTTGATACGATGCTGAGTAAAAGCAGTGTCATTTGGAATAGAAAAGATGAAACAAATTTACATGGTATTTCAGGAGAGTAGTCAATTGGACTTAATGACATGTTGGATTTGGAGAAGAAAGATATGGGAGACAAAGAAGACACTAAACTATGTAATAAGCTCTTTTAATTTATATGCTCTTAGAAATTCACATATAAAAGACAGTCGTGATCAAAACTACAATCTCAAAGTCACTGAACATTTTGTTATAGGACATTAAAGGAAAAGACAGGGAGGGGTGTTCTTTTATAGAAGAAACATGTGTTTGCATAAAAGGCCGGAGTCTTTGTACTGAGTCATGGATAATGCAGTCGACCCAGAGAAGTGCTATCAGCGCAGTGGAGGCCTACAGCGCATGGTGAGTGGACCCTGATGAAAGTTGCTCATCACTCCTCTCACTGCTTAATGACTTAGCCTCTGATATAAAGCCAGCTAACACTCGGGAGTCATCAGCTAGGAACTATGGCCAGAGAACAAGACAGATGGAAACTAAGAAAAGATGAAGGCAGTGCCTTCTCAGCTGCATTCAGTATGATGTCAGTTTGATGTGCTAATTCTGACAAAACAGCTAACATATCAAACTGAAGCTGGAGAAGGGAGTGACTGTTTTATAACTGTTCTCATGTTTATGGATGAATGTAGTCATTTCTCAAGATTTCTAAAAACTTAGAGCTTGTGGGGAAATACTTGATAATTTTGTCTGAAGTAATGACAATTAATACTTGTTTGCTAAATAAGAATATACCCTATGGGAAAAGTAGGTTTTCTAGTGAAGGGAAAGTTAATAAATTGTTTGAAAAAGTCAGAAAATGGTTTAGGAGTAGTTGACTATACATTTGAATTATAAATCTACATTACAGCATTCCCATAGAATTCACTACACCATGTGGAAACAGATAGCTATACGTTCGCAGTTACAGATCTTCACTACAGAATTCCCAAAAATGAATTCCAGATGAGTTTTGGACTGAATGGGAAAAAAGATACTCAGAAGAAATTTGGGGAAAATATGTTTACAATTTTGCTGTAGGCAGACCTTTTGTCAAAATACTCAGCAGATAATAGCCATGAAGTTAGTGATGAATAAATTGACTCCTTATAAATTTAAGCTTTTAAGCCACAAAAAGAACCAAAACAAAGTTAAAAAGAATTGACAAAGTTGGAAAGTATATTTAAGCATTTATAGTAGATAAATAAATATTTCAAAATACAAAGCTTCTATAAATTAATTAAAAAGCAAAAATATATAATCGAATAAAAAAGTGGCCAAATGAGTAATTAACAAAAGATGGGAAATAAAAGGTCAACGAACATAAAGGGAATTGTTCAACCTCAATTATAATCTGGGACAAGTAAATTAAAATAAAATTAGAGAGGGGTGCCTGGGTGGCTCAGAAGTTGGCCATTTGACTCGGGAGTTTGCCTCAGGTCGTGATCTTGGAGTCGTGGGATTGAGGCCTACAACAGGCTCCATGCTCAGCAGAGTCTGTTTCTCCCTCTCCCTCTGCTTCTCCCTCCACTCTTGCACACACACTCTTTTTTCCCCAAATAAATAAATAAAATCTTTAAAAATAAAATAAAATTAGATAGACTGAACATTTTGTAAATATTATCACAATGTAAGTGAGATGAGGGCACAAAAGAATTCTTTGGTACCACTGGTGGTGGCGTAAATTGGTATAATCACATCGGAAGAAAATGTTGGAGAACTGATTTATAGTGCCGCTATGATCTGTCATTTCCACTTCTTGGTGTTCACTGAAGAGAAATATTCAATCATGTGACCAGGTAGCATGTACAAAGATGTTTATTGATGCCATATTTATAAAAATAAAAACATCGTAGACTACCTAATTGTCCACCAATATGGCAATGAACATTATAAAGAAATCTCAAAAACTTAAATGAAAAGTTGCCAGATGGTATGTGTCTATTATTCACATGAAAAGAGCTAACACAAAATCGTGTGTGTGCATGTGTACCTGTACATAAATGTCTGGTATAAAGTTTAGAAACATTAACCACTAAACGATTTATCATAGTTACCTTTTAGAGTAGACTAATATTGGAAGTGAAGGACAGAGGGGGATAGATGGTTTTTTTCTGAATTGTTTGAAATTTTACAATGATAACATGTATATTTATGTAAATAAAAAATTAAAAATTATAATGTGCTATGTAAAAATCATCTATAGATGAGTATTTTACATATTCCTAGAACTGTAATTATAAATGAGTTAGGGTTAGTAGTCAAGAAAGACTGAGGTTTAATGTTCTTGATGTTGAATAGGTTTTCTCCATGAATGGTGGAAATGAAGCTGTCTGCCATTCTATTTGTTTTTGGAAATTGGACATAATAAGGATAACACCGTGAGGATAGCACCTAACCACAGATCAGTAATACAAGAGAACACACGTATGTGTGTGTGTGTGTGTGTGTGTGTGTATGTGTGTGTGTGTGTTTTAGATTGTTCAGGCTACTTGAACAAAATAGCATATACTAGTAGCTTAAAAAGAACAAACAGTTATTTCTCACAGTTATAGAGACTGAGAAGTCAAAGATTAGGGCACTGGCAGATATAGTGTCTTCCTCAGCAGCTGTCTGTGTAGTGTCCTCAAATGGCAGAATGGGTGGGCACCCTCTTTGGAGTCTCTTACCTAAACACACTGATCCCATTTGTGAAGGCTCCACCGTCATGAACTAATCACCTTCCAAAGGCCCCATCTCCAAATACCATCACATCACGTTAGAATTTCAATGTACGAATGTTGGCAGGATGCAACTCTCTATGTAAGTAGCAATAACTTGAAAAATGTTTCCATTGTCTTCACTTAGCCTAAGAATTAAACCCATCTCCTTTACTCTTTACCCTGTCTTTCCTGAAAGCCATATATGCTCACCTGAAAAATGTGGCTATTAACTGAAATCTCAAATATATGTACTAGTAAATATCTCAGCAGACGAAAAGAATAAAGAATTAGAACTAAAGTAATTTATTAATAAAATCTTGTTTTCTAAAGTCACCATTTTACTTGAAACATAATAGTGGGTATTCTAGGTTTGCGCACCTGAACAGACCCGTATGGATTGTCATAATGTGTCTTGATCTTTAAAAAAAAAAAAAAAGTGTCTTTTTCTTCTGCTATTTTATTTTTGTTCTGGAAAACCAAACCAGATTTTATAGTACATGAAAAGTGTCTTCTTCGTGCATCTTTTAAAAATGACTACATCTGATTTTATCTTATTGTAAGAAATAACATTCCAACCACTAAAGGAGGTAGAGAGTCAAAGAAATGACCCATGTAATTGAGGGAACAGTAGATTTAGTGTGATGAGTAACCTGAGTCGAGGTTTTGCCACTGGAATTAGTTAGGTTTACCTTCTCGGTCCTCAGGATGTCTGGTGTATTCTAGGTGATGGATTGAAGGTTTACAGCAGTAAGCACAATAGAACCACTCTTCTCCATCTCAAGGACGTAGTGTATGGGCATGAGTCACCATGAAAGTAGATTGGTAGGTGTAAGGGCTGAAAAGCATTTTGAGGCAGTTACCAGTTTTTCCAGCTATTACTTCTCTCCCACACTCATCTGTAGTCTGCCCGAGAGCTGAAAACTAGCCTGATACGGCTCTCTGTTGCCTCTCTAGTACCTGGCATGGCGAGGCTCTCAGATAGTATTTGCTGAATTGATGAAATAAAGGGCTCAAAATTGTAGAATCACTTATTTGGTGATGATGAAGATGGCACAAAATAATAATTCGGCCACACCCCGGGAAGCTAAATCCCTCTCACTTGGTTTTACTTTCCTTACTATCGGAAAATACTATGAATGATGAAGTTTTTTTTTAATTATGTTATATGTTAATCACCATACATTACATCATTAGCTTTTGATGTAGTGTTCCATGATTCATTGTTTGTGCATAACATCCAGTGCTCCATGCAGAACGTGCCCTCCTTAATACCCATCACTGGGCGAACCCATCCCCCCACCCCCCTCCCCTCTAGAACCCTCAGTTTGTTTTTCAGACTCCATAGTCTCTCATGGTTCGTCTCCCTCTCCGATTTGAGTGATGAAGAATTTAAGATAACTCAGCCACAGTGGGGCAAATAAGTTTAATCCATAGAAGCGTTCCTTTAGCTCTAGCTGATTTGCTTACTAACCAAAAATGAGTGACTCGACATGATGGAAGGTGATAATTAAAAATTCCCAATATTGATTTATCAGTTCATGCATTCAACCTGGGCCCTGGCAGAACACCAAATCTTTTACACATGGGTTCCTGATCTAGAAGTGTTTAAGTATTCATGTGTGAGGCTACTTGTTTTTGGAAATTGGGACCACTGAGTAAACCAAAATATTTAAGGTGCCAAATAAATTAATCAAGTGGTCTTTTAATACTTTTATTTTAATACTTTTTTTTATATTATACTTTTTACTTTTAATACTTTTCTCTCTGGAGCAACAGAACATTATGACTACAGTTCTCATTTGAACCAGCTAGATAGTACAAAATAATATAATAAAGTGAATGCTAATTAGTTTTCCTCTATTTATCTCCCACATGTAAAACCACAACGGGTCACTTATTATTGAAACTATTCAGGGATGGATGAGTTTTGGTCATTGTGTTCCTGAGTATATGTATACACAGTTTCTTTAGAAAACTAAGCCATCACATAGGTTGTTCTGAGTTAGACCTTATGCATTTTTTTCTTTTTACATTTTCTTTCCTGATAAGGAAAAGAGATTTTAAAAACCCTAAAAATTTCAGAGATTAATCAAATTGGAAGTGTATCAAAACTCTTTATTATCTCAGTTTTTACCACAGTTTTCTTTTGAACCAACTATATTCTATCAGGATAAGAATCAGTGGTACTGAGTTTGGCTTCTATTTATGCAACCTAATATAAAACCAATATTTTAGCAAGCACAATGCCATTTGGCAGGTATGTAAAGATTTAAAACCATAGTTTAAAAAAAATTCTTAAAAAAGGATTCCAAAGCACATAAAAGTAAACTCCTGGAGATCAATATGAAAGATGTCTGAGACTAAGAAAAATTGCAGTAATTCTGGTATTTTAATAAAACGGCAAAACAAAACTGACAATGTTATTTATTTGAGGATTGGACGTCACAGTATAAGAGGATTTTGAGGAGGGCTCTTCTTTTTGTCCAGAATTGATGACTCGTACTGAAGTTGAGGACAGAATATCAAGTCCTGCACATTCTAGAGAGAAATGAACACATTTGGAATCCTGACTCGTTCTGATGTCACCAATATCATTGTTGGCCTCCTGTCCATAAAACAGAAGACAAAGAAGTAGGGAAGGAGAGCTGTAGCTTATCAGTCATCAGAGTCAGGAGTGTCAGATTTGGAGGAAGAGATGCAGTGGCTTTTTGCTTTTTCATTTTCTCCAAGGCGGAATGGGTGCTTCTCCATCCCAAGAAAATCACACATACGGTTTAGACATGAGCCTGGCTTCCTAATCCGTATGTAGGCATTTGCTCATGTAGGGGATTGCAGAGCAGCAATCCATGTCTCTTCAAGGAGAGAGGAAACAGAGATGGTAGTTTGGAGAAGAGACCTCACTGGCGCAGCCTGCGTTCCCATATTCAGCATGGCGTCGCGTATGGGTTTCCTTTGGTTCACATGGTTCCCCCGGAAGGTATCCAGGCAGGGGACATTGTAGCAGCAAAACGTTGTGGACTGCGCCAGCTAGTTCAGGACGTAAAGTGTGTATTGGAAATGTTGAGCAGGAGCTGGAAGAAAACCAGGTGCGCCATCAACAAAGGGATCCAGAGAGCATGAGTCTGCAAAGTGTTTCCTCAGAAGCAAAGCTCAAGGGGGATGTGGAAGAGTTTGCAGGTGTCCTACATCAAGGATCTGTAGGATGGTGAGCCCCAACCAGGGCCCTTGAATGAATTATAGGTACACCCAAACAGACTGTCAATTTTTGAATGCTGGTCTCACAAAAGGCAGTTTAACTCAGGTAAGGAGCTACAGCAGTAGTTGTTAAATTAGAGCCTTGCAGGGGCGCCTGGGTGGCTCAGTTGTTAACCATCTGCCTTCGGCTCAGTCATGATCCCAGGGTCCTGGGATCGAGCCCCGCATCGGGCTCCCTGCTCGGCGGGAGGCCACTTCTCCCTCTCCCACTCCCCCTGCTTGTGTTCCCTCTCTCGCTGTATCTCTCTCTGCCAAATAAATAAATAAAATCTTAAAAAAAAAAAATTAGAGCCTTGCCCATTCTTTCTTCCTCATTCCAAAGGAAAAGAGCAGAGGAGAAAAGGAAGAGGTAAGGATCAGACTCCTGCCCTGCTCGTTCCTCAGGGTAGAAGCCTGAGCTGGGAGCTTCCATTTGGAGTTTTCAATTAGATTAGACAGGACTTTTTAATAACTGACTGTGACCTGATCCCCACAGAATCCACTTGATAAAGTTTTAAGGGATGAGAAAGAGAAGTTGCGGACAGGAAAAATAAAACCTGTCCACCACTGCACCCCCACTGATCTGAGACCCTCCATACACTATCACCATAACATCTTCCTAAGACAGGCAGACTTCAAGGTTATTTTTCCTCTCAGTCTTTAAATGCAGTGAAAAACAAGGACCCAAAACAAAACAAAACAAAAACTATTTTATTTCAAATATATTCTCCCAACACACACTTCTGAACTCTGTACTTCAAGGTCAGATTTTATCTCATTCAAATCAGACCTCCCCATGATGCTTTCTTTTCTGCCTCCTCTCAAAGGGTCTGCTTCTACCTGGAATTCTTAAAGCCCTCAGTGTTTATTTCTATTATTTCAAAGCCAGAATGTCAGTGTTACTTTATTATTGCTTAATAGGTGGGCTGTCTCCTCATAGGAGACAGTAAACTCTTGGATGGTCAGACTCCACAATTTATTTCTTTATCTCCCTATTGCCAAGAACAGAGCCATAAATGCAACAGATATTGATGTCATGCTTTGTGTGTCTAGTTCTTTGGCTCTTATTTGGAGAAGATAGGAAGACTCGGGAGTCTTTTCCTACCTGTCTGAAATCGTGGCTCTTTTCATTTCAGTGCTAAGCTATCTACATATAAAGATATAAAAGTTTTATTTATTGTGCACTGTATCCTTTTGGTTCTTTAAAGAACTGTATACCATACAATATTTTTTTTCAAACATTCAGATATTTTTGATATTAATATATTGAGTATTATCTCTCTGGCATCTCATAGCTAATACTTATTTAAAAAATTTTGTGTGTGTGTGTCCCCGGACATTACTGAGCCTTTCATAGAAGTATCTAGCTCAATAGTATTTGTTTGTTAATCCAAAGTGACTAGGCTTGTCTTTAATGAAGGAGTTAAACCCATTATTAATCTTATAATATATTTGTTTTGGTCTTTCTTCTATAATCTCATTTTACATGCTTCAGTTTTTAACACTTGCTTGTTTCTTTGTTTTCTGTCTTTAATTGTATAAGAATACATTTGCTTTTCTAAAAATTGGCAAGTTTTGGGCACCTGGGTGGCTCAGTCAGTTGATTGTCTGCCTTCGGCTCGGGTCATGATCTCAGGGTCCTGGGATCGAGTCCTGCATTGGGCTCCCCGCTTGGCAGGGAGCCTGCTTCTCCCTCTCCCGCTCCCCTTGCTTGTGCTCTCTCTCTTTCTGTCAAATAAATAAATAAAATCTTTAAAAAAATAAAAATTGGCAAGTTTTACGACTTGGGTGTATACTCAGGAAGAATATGATACAGGTTTCACGATGAGTTTTTATCTATAGACAAGGAAAAAACTCCCTGCAAGGAGATTTTTAAAGGAACAGTAATATATAAAATTAAGTTATTTTTGTGATGGTATCCAATGTGTCTTGTTTATTCACTGTATTGGACACACACACAGTACTTGTAATTGGTAACACTTATATAGTATACTTTCTAGGGTGGGTGGCTAGTAAGTCAGGAATCAATTTTAGACCATTTTGCTCCCAGGCTTATGCTCTATGCTCTATTTATAAATATTTCTACAATATTATATATATGCTATAGAAGTAGAATATAGGTCTAGAATATCCCTACAGAGAAAAATGGCCCTCTTGGATCTCAGAGGGAAGTGGTACTTATCAGAGAATCAAATCAGACTGAAATAAACTTACCGAAGACAGTATTCCTCAAAATGTCTTTGTGTTTTGCCTTCATTTCTATGCCCAAATCTTGGTTGCATTCATATATGGAGTCCACAGAGTCTTAGAAATGACAGAGGAATTTCTAAAAGCATTCTTTTTTTTTTTTTAGTAGTCTCATCACCCACTGTGGAGCCCAACATGGGCCTTGAACTCATGACCCTGAGATCTAGACCTGAGCTGAGATCAAGAGTCAGACCTTTAACCCACTGATCCACACAGGTGCCCCTCTGAAAACATTCTTTAATTCATGAAGATGCTGTTTTAGCTATTTGTTGCTGTGCTCAATCCACAGTTTAAAACAGTGATATATTATTTCTCAAAATTGTTACTAGTTCTTCTGCTGGTCTTTCCTCATTCACGTAGCTGCACTTGGTAAAGGGATGAGTGGGTTGGCAGGAAGATGTCATCAGTCACATGACTGGCAGGTGTGTCTCTTGTCAGCTAAGTCCCCCTTCATTCTCCTTCGCATGGTCTAAATCTCTATCACGAGACAGCATTCCAAGAAAGTGAGGCCAGCATGCTGCACAGCTTCTTAAGATCTAGCCCTGGAGGTGTTATACCATCACTTCTATTCATTCTGTCAGACAAATGCCAGCCCAGATTCAAAGAATGGGCAAATTGTCTCCTGTTCTAATGGGAAAGGCAAGATCACAGAGCATCGGCGATGCATCCTGGATTGGGAAGAACTTGTGGCTCTATTTTGGATTCACTCTAGACGATAAAAATTAGTTGAGAACATCTAACATGGGCATAATCTTAATGAACACTGTGAAAGGGGATGGGGTATGGGTATTGATATCCAGTTGCTTCTCACCAAGGGACCGGTAAAATCACTTGACCCAGCGTGACTGCAGAAAATATCTTTGTGATGACAAAGTCTGTATTTCTCTTCCTGCACTCTCAGGTTCTGCTCATCCTCTTCTAGGAAATAGGTTCAATAGCTATGCTTATTTAATCTTTAGTAAGTGCCTCTTTGCATTGAATTCTTACAAGAATCCACATAGGTGGGTATTATTCCCCCACCCCCTTTTAAATGTGAGGAATCAAATACTCAAAAAGAGTAACCAGTGAAGCCACACAGCTAGAGAGTGGTATAACTGGAATTTGAACCCAGACAGACTGGTCCCAAGTCCATGCTATTAACCAACATGGTTATTGTTTCCCCAATCATCTCTGGGGTTTTATTTCCATCCTTCCCAGGAATCAAATATTCATTGCCTGTATCTGGGCTTTTGCTCTCAGCCTCTGTCATTGCCCTTGTTCAAAACACATGCTTAAAAACAGCATCTTAGGGTGAAGCAGTCCGTACCTGGAGTAATTACTCTGCTTGAGCCGGTGTGGTGCGTCCGGTGTGTGATGTAGAGACTTGCTATGTTTCTGGCCCAGTGAGTGGGGTATGGCGCTCAGCGGGCTGAGACTGCCCAGGCAGTGAGATGCAGCATTGCAGAGTGGTTAAGAGCACAGATAGGAACCCAATTTAAGGATTGAAACTCTGGCCCTTCCCCTTACTAGCTCAGAAACTTCGCGGATGTTGCTTAATTAGGAGGAATCATAGTAGTCTGAACTCGATGGGATGATTATGAAGATGAAAATTAATTAGTTAATATTTGTAGAAGTCCTTAGAACTCCATCTGGCATGTGTTTGTGAAGCCATTAAAAAAAATGTATTCACTTCAGGCCACTCAGCCAGGGACAAGTGTTAGGTCTGAGCATTCAGGAGCTCCTGAGGGGGTCAGATGTTGGTCCATGCATAGGTTTTATTTGTCTGTCTCTCTTCTTTCAGCCTGTTGGAAACACAGGTCTTCCACCTGAAAGTTGTCTTTGGCACAGGTCGCCTAGCGATGGGATCAGGGGTAGTTTAAGCCTCCATTTTACTGTCCAAAGAGCCAGTGACTGGACTTTGGAGCAGAGACTTTTTGTCCCAGAATTATCCCCAAAGTGGCTTTGAGGAATGAGACAGAGAACTTCCCTGACCTGGTCCTAGCCAGGCTCTGAGTGACCTGGGAGGCAGTAATCTTTAGCCCTATCACATCTCATATCTTCAAAATTCCACCTATGGATGATGGACAGTAAGCCAATAACCATGGTAGCCCAGCTGGACTCTTCCCCCGCCCCTCCCCCCGGGTCTTTTCCCAGTGACCACCAGGCTGTAGTAAGTTAGTCAGGTGACCAGAGAGCTAGAAATAGAAAATGTGGTTCTCTGGCATTTACTTACTCAATATTTGAAATTACTTAACTATCTCTCTCCTCAACTATAAAATAAGGATGATGGGGGCACCTGGGTGGTTCAGTCCATTCAGTGTCTGCCTTCAGCTCAGGTCATGATCCCAGGGGGTCCTGGGATCAAGTTCCACATCACTCCCTGCTCAGCTGAGAGCCTGCTTCTCCCTCTGCCTGCAGCTCCCCCTGCTTGTGCTCTCTCTCTCTCTGACAAATAAATAAATAAAATCTTAAAAAAAATAGGGATGATGATAAAACAGTGCCTATTTAGGTATCCCAGTACCTAGTATATAGTTAGGTCTGGTTAAGTGGTGACTATTATCATCTGTTGGATATAGGAAATGATTCAGTATTTCTCTGAATTTCCAAGGGACTGATTTGCACAGGACATATGCCTATTCGTTGGTAGGAATATCCCTGTACAAGCCATATTGTGCTGTTTCATGGGGAAAGTGTAAAGGGAAGGTGAAAATCATGCCCGTTTGAACTTTGGGAGAATATACTTAAGTATTTCATATGGAAAGAATTTCAGTAATTTATCTTCAGAAAGGCGACTTAATTTTTAATGTTTTATTCTAAAACTCAGATATTAACCAAGCATAAAATGTATGTCACATTTTAAGTTAAATGAACTATTCTAAAGTTTCTATTATAATTCATCATCAGAGTTGCCTGACTTAAGTAATTTTTTATTTTTTACTGCCACTCCTTAAGTAATTACAGGCGTGGTTGCTTTCTTTACAGGGTCTAAAATCATCTTCCTCAGATTCAGTCTGCTAATCTGTTAAAAAAAAATAAGTAAAAAATAAAAATCCTGGCTTACAGACTAAGATACTCCATTTAAAAAATAAATAAAAAGCCTGAGATCTCAGCTGCTTGGCAATAAATGTTATAACACTACATTACCATTATCACAGTGTAAATCCAATACAGAACTATCAATTCTGCAGCATTTAAGCGAGCTATTTAATGTCAAAGGCAGAATTCACGACACTGACAATTTATCTCCCTCTTTCCTTTTTTTCTTTTTAATTTAAAGACATCAAAACCAAGAGCAAGAGCCTAAGAGAAATGTGTTTATATTTCCCAGAATCTAAGCAACTAGAATTTAATTCTTACAAAATGTATTAAAAAATTTTTTTTTGAAATGACAGCTCTAGAATCTGAGATGAAAGTTCATTAACAACTTTGAATTTGGCTCCAAAATAATGATATATGCCCACTAGAATTCCAGATTGATTGTTTGGAGAAAATTCAAGTATTTGAGGATAGGATTAGCAATCCATCATTTCAGAATTGGCAAAAGTGCTTGTGAACATTATGACTAAAATATTCATGGTTTTAGGTAGGTTTAGTATTCTCTTGGCTAATATTACCTTCAGAATACACAATTAGCATTGGCTGTGCATATTTATTACAACCAAGTAAAAGTTCAGTGTCTCTTTGTGGCCAAATAATAGAAAAATCTAATTTACCCATGTTATCAACACTGCCAATAAATACTATACAAAGAACAGAATATAAATGACATGAAGAATCTCACATTGTTTAAGCTCGTTTGTAACAGCATATTTGTCTTTTTTTTTTTTTCATGAAATACTTATTGAGAATCTACTTTGTGGAACTTCTTGAAGAATTCTTGAATTCTTGAATTTTGCTTTTCTTTAGTTTTGTTGGATAGAACACCTATATTTAAACTTACATTACAAGGTGTTCAGAGAAAACAGCATCAAGAGTAAAAATGTTTGGAGAATCTAAGATTAAAGAAGGCAAAAGTTCACTGCAGAATTTTTAGTTCTGATAGAACTCTAAGAAGGGATTCAGGGTGTTAAAAAATTTCCCAAGTTTAAATGGCCATAGACACTCCTACCCCAAGAATACTTACCAGGATATTGAAGAACGCTAGCTGTGAAAAGCCATTTCCCAAAAGTCAGCTCTACCAATCTACTCTTATGGGATGGGTGACTACAGACTGGTGAAGTTGAGTCTTACCCAAAGACAGTATTAGATATATTTTGGAATAAAATAGATGCTTCACTTCAAACAGACTTTATTTCCCCTAAAATATTATGTTTCCTCCAAAACAGTGCATTTTTCTAGGATGCTGCCATCTAGGGATTGATAAGTTGATAATATCTGATTCCATTTAATTGGTTTACCTTGCTTAAGATATGGTACATTTTCCCAAACTCTCAACGAGCTAAAGAAACTCCTGAAACAAAAGCTCAATGATTTTCTCAAATAGAAATCCTTTATGTCATGGATAATTAGAATACATATAATAAGATATAGTAATTAGTGTGTGTGTGTGTATGTGTATGTGTGTGTGTGCGCGTGTGTGTGTTCCTCAAATAGATAGGAAATCTTCTGTATTTGTAAATTTATAGCTCATGGTTTCAAAAATTCACATTAAGGAATGCTAACCCTTTTTCTTCTTTTGTTTTGTTGATACTATACTCTGATCATACCATGATGTGCTAAATCCTGAAGTGTTTCATTATTAATGCACATTATCAATCATGGAACTAAAATTAAATGTTAAGTATAGGCAGTTGAGAAGAGAAATATTTTTATCTTGGTTATAGAACAATATTTCAGGATTACCTTTTTTTTTAAAGATTTTATTTTTTTGAGAGAGAGAGCATGGGGGGAGGGGCAGAGGAAGAGGGAGAAGCAGACACCCCCCTGAGCAGGGAGCCTGCTGATATGGGGCTTGATCCCAGGACCCTGAGATCATGACCTGAGCCAAAGGCAGAGGCTTAACCAACTGAACTACTTAGGCACCCCTTAGGATTACCTTTTCAACAAAGACCTCTAGGTTTTCTCTCATGTGAACAATGAGAAACTCCAGAAAATGAAATAAACACAGAGAACTTCCTTTGCAATTCTTCTCCTTCGCACATAAGTCAAAATTCATTTCAATATGATAAAAAAACTCTAAATTTGAAACAAACTCTTAGTCTTGACATATATGCACCTCATCTACCTATTTTACCCCACATATTAAAATTACTGCTTCCATTTAAATCAACTGGAAAAATATGTGCACTCTGAAGTTATTTTGATATTGGATAGATTTTTTTTCATTGACTGATAGTAAGCAATGTGTTCCTATGAAACAGGAAGAAACTGTGACTGAAAAACTAATGAGAAGCCCTTGATTCTTCTTTAATTTCCTGGTTGACCCATTCATTCTTTAGTAGGATGCTCTTTAGCGTCCATGTATTTGAGTTCTTTCTGACTTTCCTCTTGTGATTGAGTTCTAGTTTCAAAGCATTGTGGTCTGAAAATAGGCAGGGAATGATCCCAATCTTTTGGTACCGGTTGAGACCTGATTTATGACCTAGGATGTGATCGATTCTGGAGAATGTTCCATGGGCACTAGAGAAGAATGTGTATTCCGTTGCTTTGGGATGGAATGTTCTGAATATGTTTGTGAAGTCCATTTGGTCCAGTGTGTCATTTAAAGTCTTTATTTCCTTGTTGATCTTTTGCTTAGACGATGTGTCCATTTCAGTGAGGGGGGTGTTAAAGTCCCCCACTATTATTGTATTGTTGTCGGTGTGTTTCTTTGCTTTTGTTATTAATTGGCTTATATACTTGGCTGCTCCCATGTTAGGGGCATAGATATTTACAGTTGTTAGATCTTCTTGTTGGATAGACCCTTTAAGTAGGATATAGTGTCCCTTCTCATCTTTTATTACAGTCTTTGGTTTAAAATCTAATTTGTCTGATATAAGGATTGCCCCCCCCCCAGCTTTCTTTTGGTGTCCATTAGCATGGTAAATGGTTTTTCACCCCCTCACTTTCCATCTGGGGGTGTCTTTGGGTCTAAAATGAGTCTCTTGCAGACAGCATATCGACGGGTCTTGTTTTTTTAATCAATCTGATAGCCTGTGTCTTTTGATTGGGGCATTTAGCCCATTTACATTCAGGGTAACTATTGAAAGATAGGAATTTAGTGCCATTGTATTGCCTGTAAGGTGACTGTTACTATATATTGCTTAGAGGACCCCTTTCAAGATTTCTTGTAGGGCTGGTTTCATGTTTGCAAATTCCTTTAGTTTTTGTTTGTCCTGGAAGCTTTTTATCTCTCCTTCTATTTTCAATGACAGCCTAGCTGGATATAGTGTTCTTGGCTGCATATTTTTCTCATTTAGTGCTCTGAATATATCCTGCCAGTCCTTTCTGGCCTGCCAGGTGTCTGTGGATAGGTCTGTTGCCAATCTAATGTTTCTACCCTTGTAGGTTACATATCTCTTCTCCTGAGCTGCTTTCAGGATTTTCTCTTTGTCTCTGAGACTTGTAAGTTTTACTATTAGATGTCGGGGTGTTGACCTATTTTTATCGATTTTGAGAGGGGTTCTCTGTGCCTCCTGGATTTTGATGCCTGTTTCCTTCCCCAAATTAGGGAAGTTCTCTGCTATAATTTGCTCCAATACACCTCTGCCCCTCTCTCTCTTCTTCTTCTGGGATCCCAATTATTCTAATGTTGTTTCGTCTTATGGTATCGCTTATCTCTCGAATTCTGCCCTCGTGATCCAGTAGTTGTTTATCTCTCTTTTTCTCAGCTTCTTTATTTTCCATCATTTGGTCTTCTATACCACTGATTCTCTCTTCTGCCTCATTTATCCTAGCAGTTAGCGCCCCCATTTTTTATTGCACCTCATTAATAGCCTTTTTGATTTTGACTTGGTTAGATTTTAGTTCTTTTACTTCTCCAGAAAGGGTTTCTCTAATAACTTCCATGCTTTTTTCAAGCCCAGCTACTATCTTTAAAGTGATGATTCTGAACTCTAGATCTGACATCATACTAATGTCCGTATTGAGTAGGTCCCTGGCCGTCGGTACTACCTCTTGTTCTTTTTGTTGAGGTGATTTTTTCCATCTTGTCATTTTGTCCAGAGGAAAACAGATTAATGAGAGAACAAAATGCTAACAGGGTAACAACGTCCCCAGAAAATATACTCTAAACAAATCAGAAAAGACCTGAAGCAGGGGGAAAAGAAAGGGAAAGAGAGAAAAAAGAAAAAGAAAAAAAAAAAGAAAACGATAAAGATAAAAACAAACAAAACAAAACAGAATATGATCAAGTATGATCAGGCTGGTACATAGATCAGTGCCACACACTAGATTTGGGGTGTATTTTGGTCTTTTAGAAGAAAGTGCCTCCCAAAATTTTAAAGAAAGAAAAACTTATATATGTACAAAACTAAGGGTTGATATGATGAAGGGATGGAATATGACTGTAAAGATGAAAATTATAAAAAATTTCATAAAAGGAATTGATTACAAGTTGTTTGAAAAAAGAAAGAAGAGGATTTAAAAAAAAAAAAGAAAAAGTAGAGAGAGAATGTGATCAGGCAGGGGAGTAGGAAAAAACCATATACTAGAGATTTAGGGTATATTTTGATCTGTTAGAAGAAACTATCTCAAAATTTTAAAGAGTGAACAACTTATATATATATGCCAAAAACACAGGTAACTACTATGAAGGGATAGAATATGACTCTAAAAATGAAAATTAAAAATGTTTTTTAAAACAGGGATTGATAAGATGTTGGTTGAAAAAGGGAAAAAGAAAAATTCAAAAAAAAAAGTTAAAAAAAATTAACTTTGAAAGACTAAAGAATCATGGTAAAAAAGCCATGGATTCTATGTGCAGTATTCCCCTAGTGCTGGAGTTCTGCCGTTCTCATTGATCGGTAAACTTGGTCTTGGCTGGTTGTTCTTGCTGATCTTCTGGGGGAGGGGCCTGTTGCCGTGGTTCCCAAATGTCTTTGCCGGAGGCGGAAGTGCCCCGCCCTTGCCCGGTCCGGGTTAAGTAATCTGCTTGGGTTGCTCTCTGGAGCTTTTGTTCTCTTCAAGCTCTCCGTACAGCTTTGGAGGCCGAGAGTGAAAATGTCAGCCTCCCAATCTCCGCCCTGGAGGAGCCGAGAACTCGGGGCCCTGCTCCTCAGTGCACCCCAGAGAAAAGCCGTCAGTCACTCCTGTTCCCCGGTCTCCGGCGCACTCTGTGCTCACCCTGCCTGTGACCGAGCGTTTCTATCTCTGGCACCCGACCCCGGGTGGAGTCTCCAAACCCAGCAGATCCCTGTGGTGCGCTCCTGTGCCGCTCCTCCTGGGGGAAGAAGGTGAGTCTCCCTGGATCTGCCGCTTGTTGGGTCCCTGCTGGAGGAGCAGTGGCCCGACTGTGCCGCAGATCACGGTTTATGGCAACCCCGAGCTGAGAGCCCGCGCCTGGGATCCGCCTCTGCAGCCGGCTTCCCTGCTCCGATACCTGGGAGCTCTGCCGCACTCAGGCACCCCCAGTCTTTCTGTGACCCCGAGGTTCCTGAGACCACGCTGTCCCACGAGGGTTCCAGCCCCCGCTTAGCCACCGGAGTGACATCCCTCAGCGGAGCAGACTTCTAAACGTTCCGATTTTGTGCTCTGTGGCTCTATCACTTGCCAGAAGCGGCCGCCGGAGGCCCCCTCCCCCGCCGTCTATCCTCCCGAATATCGCCTCGGATTCACTTCTCCGCACGTCCTACCTTCCAGAAAGTGGTCGCTTTTCTGATGAGAGAGTTGTTGCTCTTCTTTTCTTCGATCTCCTGTTGAGTTTGTAGGTGTTCAGAATGGTTTGATCCCTCTCCAGCTGAATTCCTGAGAGGAGACAAAATCCAGGTCTCCTACTCCTCCGCCATCTTGCTCCCCGCCCCAGAAGCCCTTGAAATTAACACTTTTGAAAAAAGGTCCCTCATGATCCAGTCTAGACTCTTTTAATTGGCTGGACCTTTGCCAAAAAAAATGTATTCTAGTCAACTCCAATAAAGACTTAATAAGTTACAATGATATGAAACTCTATGCTCTATCTGTATCAGTAGGATCAGATCCAAGTTTTGCGAAATTTGAACTATATACAATTTGGAGGAGCATTCTGTAATACAGTTTTATGAATTCACTCATTCAAATTTGCTGGGCCTCTCTCCTTATAGCTTGTTTCAATAGGTTCACAGTAAATATGCCTTTGGGCATACTCTAGTGTGATGTTAAGAATTATGTCTACTGGAAAAGCATCCCAGTAGAGGCCTGGAGAGCTTTGCCAGCTCTGAGATGAATCTCTCTGATTTCACTTTCTTCATGACAACACAGGGAAGTGTCCACTGGGTATACTTACCCGTAAGGTTCCTTCCAACTGAACAGTTTATATTTTTTAATTGGAGATGTGATCACTTCTGGAGTGAAGAGAGCTCCTTGTTAATGTGGAAGAAACAAAGGGACCTTGTGACTTTATCTGGGTACCCTAAATTACATGATTATTTTCTGATAACCAGGTCTATTTTTTTTTCACTTAGCATTATAGTTGTTGGCTCTTCTCAAAGGTCTCAATTTGATAAGATCTGTTTTTGTAGTAATATTTGTAAATATTTTCTAAGTCAAGGTCCTGAGTGATGGCGCCAGATCACACAGGGAGAGTGGGGATCTTACAGTGGAGAAGGAAAAAAAGAAAGAACATGAAACCATTCCCACTGTTCACCTCTCTTCTGTAATTCTTGGCTGTAAAAGGCTGGCAGCTCACTATACTTTATGAACATGATGTCTTTGAAAGTCGAAGTAGTAAGTAAGTTGTCTAGCTTTGTGGATTTTGTCCATTTAGTGCCAGATTGGGAATGTAGAATATATATGAATATCACTGATTCATTGTGAATATCTTTTCAGAATTATTTTTTCCACAGTCAGTATAAAGCTTGAGCCTCTTTTTTTTTATGCTCTGTTTACATGTCTGAATATACAGAGAAAAATTCTTCAAGATGTGCTAAGTCTTTGCCTTTCTTTTAATGCCAATTTGTAATGGTTTTAAATGACTTTTTAATAATTATATGACAGCCCCTTTATAAAAAGTCTTCATTAAAAAAATCTTAGGCTAATCGTTACAGATTGGGAGTTCGATGGAGGTAGAAAGTATGTTTTCTTTCTCGTTAGGCTCTCAAAACCTGTACAAACCAAGTAGGCATGTTAATTAAATGTTGATTGAGAAAATAAATGATTTCAAATCATTTCAAATTCCAGTGCACTACCACTGTTTAAAATGTGTGTTGGCACAAAAGCCTACATACTCTTCTATGATTAAAATAATATAAAAATAAAAAGATGCGATGCCATTAAACACATGGGTAAAGAAAAGGAGGTTTTTTTCATAATTCTACCATCTATTAAAACAATAACTATTAACACTTGGGGTTCAATTAATTTGTCAAAAGTAGTCCACTCCATATATACCTGTGTCTCTATTTCCATAAACTTATATACTACAGAGGAATGTAAATCTTTTAAAAGATTATTAAAATAGGAAAAATGGAAATAAAGTATCTTTAATCTGCCATAGTTGACCATTTTGTGAACAATAGAAGAGTTAACTTACAGGATTAGCAATAACCAATATTAAACACTCTCTCTAGTTTTAATAATGCAAGTATACAGAGCAAAATAATAATCTTAAAGGAGGAAGAATCAAGCATCTTACTGAAATAGCTTTCCGATTTCAGTACAATGCATTTCTGGGGGATAGATTTGACTATTGCACATAGATTAAATTTGACAGGATACCAGACTGCTTCCGTATTTTTACCTTTAATTCAGTACCCTTTTTGATAAATGTGAAGCAGAAAAATATATTTGTTGTTGTTTTTTTTTCTGATGGGGAAAATCAATTGAGTAATATTTCAAAACTCTGCCATGACTGTGTATCTGGCTTACACTATTTTATAGATAGCTGGAGGGTGTTTTAGCCTTGACATTTCACTTGCCCTGAAAATAGTGATGATACATGGACTGGCGCTCCATCGAGCTCCCATTTTTCTTTCCCGAAGTGCAGTGTGATTAGCCTTTTTATCCGCCCAGGACTGCCGCCCAGGGAGGCTTGTATGTCAAGGCCAATGCGGCTTTGAGGAAAGCAGCATCTCAAGATATTATGGCTTAAATTCTGGAGAGCAGGTGGAGGTAGATGGTTTCCTGGGTGTTGTTGTTTACTCCTGTTTGTCCCTTTCTGAGGTAAAGATTGAGAAGGATCTTTTAATTGGGCTCAACATCATGTTTATGCCCTTCAGAGACAGAAGAAATTCAAAGAAGATACATGGGCATATGACAGGGCAGTGACACTGAGGAGAGCTAGGAGTGGCACAAAAACTCTCTTCTCCCCTGTCATCATCGAAGCTTCAGGGCACGTACGCTACCCTGTCAAGTAACAAATACAGCCTTATCTTCCGACAAAATTTGAAAAAGGGTTTTAGAATAAAACTCCCAAGTCCTGCAAAACTCCAAAAGGGCAGAGCCAACAAAACAGGTCTGAAAATAAGGAAAATAGATGTTCGTTGAGACCAACCTTGATGGGGAAGTCTGGGGGTTGTGGACTCTCCATGTTTGAATCCACATACCACTATTGATTTATAACTCTCCTTAGTTCATCCGAGTCCTGCACCTTGTCTTGACTGTGGTAAGCTGGCCCGTATCCTTCGCTCCTGCTTGGGGTGGAATAACTCACTCTGGCCCATGGCAAGATGGCACATTCACCTTTGGGTAGCAGTCTCTCATACGAATACTTCAGACAACAGAAGAGATCATCACACTTAACACATTGCCCAAAGGAGTTTTATCCCCCTTGAGCTTCTTCACACTGGGAAACAAAATAATACACTCACCACACAGAAGCAGTGTTCTTGGGACAGGCAGACACCAAAATAGGCACACAAGTCAATCCAAAGCATGTGAAGAGCTCCACGGGATCCAACAGTGAAGCCTAAAAAAGTCTTATTTCATGACAGGTTAATTTGTTTAACTCCTTTCCTTTTTCTTTTGCATCATTTCTGAGGAAAGTTAAATGATTATTGTTTTATTTTTAATTTCTAAAAATCAGATCAAAGTGGAGCTGAGATCCACCTTATAAAATGGGAACATGGTGGTCAAAGAGCACTAGTTGTATGAGGAGGTGGCTTGAAGGGCTTTAGCTTTGCCATAATATCCATTAACATTCTCCCCCCCCCAAAAAAATAAAAACCTTAAGTAATTTCATCATGCATATTCAAGCATGTTTTGCTGTGCAATATTCTAATACATGTGTCTCCTGTTAATTCCAGTTTCCCACAAATAGCCTCCCCTACCCAGAAAAAGGAGACTCCAGGCGGAAGGTGGACTCCTAGAGGAAAACATAGGACTCCTCTGCCCTCATGGCCACTATGTCTGGTTTCTTGGCTCCTTCCTCCTCCTCCTTTTATTGAAGGCATTTATAGACTAGGATAGCTACAAGACATTTCCTGTTCATACCCCCAAGACCCTCTGTATCATCATGTATCAACTTTCAGATACCCAAGAGCCCATGCAGTTTTTGTGTTCACCATGGTTACAGAAGTGGATGATACATTGTGGAAGAATTCCAGGTATTTGCTTAGACCTGAATTTCAGGTGAACTGACACACCAAAGAGTTCAGTAAGGAAATGCTTCTTCCCACTCTATCCTTCATCATCCACAGTTTCCGTCTGCCCTCACCCCTCCAAGCAGTGGCCAATTGCACACTGAAGGCTAAGATGTCTGCAAACAGCCGGTGATTCTTAACACTGGGGAATCTGCACAGTAGGAGAGTGGCAGATAGATGTGGAAAAGTATGGAGAGGGGCGCCTGAGTGGCTCAGGCAGTTAAGTGGCTGCCTTCGGCTCAGGTCATGATCCCAGGGTCCTGGGATTGAGCCCCATGTCGGGCTCCCTGCTTGGTGGGAAGCCTGCTTCTCCCTCTCCCACTCCCCCTGCTTGTGTTCCCTCTCTCACTGTGTCTCTGTCAAATAAATAAATAAAATCTTTAAAAAAAAAAAAGAAAAGAAAAGAATGGAGAGGAAGATAAGCTTTCTTTGCCCGACTAGGACATGTCATAAATTAAGGGGAAGAAAGTCCATATAAGGAGCACATCTATACATGAGATGTGATTTCAATGGCTGAGTTAAGGTTCATGAGACAGTCCATCCCCATCTTGATTATGATGTTATTTTCCTTTCTCTTCCTCCTTTAATTGAAAATCATTATTTGGGTACATAATTCTTTACAGTAATTTTGAAAAGAACGGTAGCATGGCTAATTCATATTGTGTTTACCTGTGGAGGGAATTTGTAGTTGCCAGTGGGTTGTGTCATATTTCAGGAGAAAGGCTCACTACACCATCAGAAAAGAAGCTTGCCATTTTCAGGGATGTTGTTCCCATGGCATCATTGATTTTATCCAATGACAGCAGTCTAAAATTTCCATAGAAACCAGGTCTGACAATGACTGCTAAAAGTACAGTTCCCCCATAGCAATATCAGTTGAATTAAAAAGCAAAAGTAAATTGTATTATCAGTTAAACTGTCTTTTCCCAAATGGTCCTCATTCTCACAATAATTGCATTTCCTTGTCATAAGCAATTTTATTACTCGGTGACCTGCTGCCCAAGGGTGTGAATTTATAAGAAGGCTTGAGATATAATAGTAATAATAACAATAATAATAATAGTAATCATCATCCAGGTGATTCATCTATAAAATTAAAAATGATAGTGCTTACTTCATTTGACTGTCGGGGTAAATGTCTATAAATCTTCCAACAGAGAAGTTTCAGAAAAATAAAAACAATGAGTGTTTCCTGCCTTTTTCTTTTTTTTCCATCTTCCTGTCTTTCTTTCCCCTCATATTTTATTAATTCTTTTTTTCTTCCTTCTTTCCTCCTTCCTGTTTGCCATGCTTCCTTCCTTATTCACAGCCTTCTTTCCTCTCTTCCTTCCTCAGACATCTGTTTTACCATTCATACCTGAAGAATATCCAGGATTAAATCCTTTTGTCACAGAGGAACCAGATAGTCCTGTGTCCTGTCCATCATTTCCTGATTCTGTCTAACATACCTATCTAGTCATTAGTGGTCCCTGGCTACAGGAAAAAAGAGCTGTCACATCCCTTCTGTGGTGACTGAGAAGTCTGTGGTATGCACACCTCGGAAGCCACAGCCCTTCCGCAAAGCACTCTCCTCTTGCTCAGTTGATTTGAGAAACTACCAGGGAAGAACAGAAGCTTTAACAAGATAGCCAAAATTTTTCCTTTCCCCATCCAGTAACAGACTGTTGGCCCTACCTTTCCTCTAAGAGTGTCAGGCAGGAAGGGGACTCTGGAGAAAGAACTGGATGCAGGTTGACTAATAACTTGAATGAAGAATAGGAATAAAAATGAGTTCCTTGCTTCCATCTGTCAGGCCTCATTTATTTATTCATTCATCTAATTATCTATTTTTACAGCAGATATTTATTGGGTCCCTATTACTTCCTCACTCCTCCACATGATGCCATGTATCTGTTCCCTTGTACTTTCCATCATGATTCTAATGTCTCACTTAGACTTGTCCAATACCCTCTTACTTGTTTTCCTTTCTCCATAATCAACCCTTACCTCTAACCATCCTGCAAACTTGTTGCCAGGTCATCCTTGCTCAGGGGCTGTTCGGATGCTGTTACTACTATTCTCCTGCACTTCCAGAACCTTCCCAATTTCATGAAGTAAAACCCAAACTCTTTAGCCTTCAATCCAGGTCCCTATAATCTGGACTCAGTGACTGCACTTTATAAATACCATATTCTTTTTTAAAAAAATTAAAAATTTTTAAAACTTCTGGTATAATTAACCTATAATGTTATATTAGTTTCAGGTGTACAATATAGTGATTCAACAATTCTATAACTCAGTGTTCATCACGTCAGTGTACTATTAATCCCCTTCATGTATTTGACCCATCCCCTTAACCATCTCTCTTCTGGTAGCCATCACTTTATTCTCTATATTTAAGAGTGTTTTTCTGTTTATTTCTTTTTTTCTTTGTTCATTTGCTTCTTAAATTCCACATAAGAGTGAAACCATATGACATCTGTCTTTCTCTGACTTATTTCACTTAGCCTTATATCCTCTAGATCCATCCATGTCGTTGCAAATGGCAAGATTTTAAATGTTGTTATGGCTGAGTAATAGTCCAGTATATATATAGAGAGAGAAGATGAGGGATATATACACACACATATATGCATATGCATACACACACACACACACACACACCTCATCTTCTTTATCCATTCATCTGTCGATGGACACTTGAGTTGCTTCCATATTTTGGCTATAGTAAATAATGCTGCAGTAAACATAGATGTGCATGTATCTTTTCAAATTAGTGTTTTCGTATTCTTGGGGTAAATGCCCAGTAGTGGAATTACTGGATCATATGGTAATTCTATTTTTAATTTTTTCAGGACCCTCCATATGATTTTTCACAGTGGCTACACAAGCTTATTTTCCCACCAGCAATGCACAGGTGTTCCTTTTTCTCCATATCCTCTCTGACGCTGGTTGTTCCTTGTGTTTTTGATTTTAACCATTCCAACAGGTGTGAAGTGATATCTTGTTGTGGTTTTGATTTGCATTTTGCTGATGGTTATTGGTATTGAGCATCTTTCCATCTCTCTGTTGACCATCTCTGTGTCCTCTTTGGAGAAATGTCTGTTTGTGCTTCTGCCCATTCTTTAATTGGATTATTGGGGCAGTTTTGGTGTTGAGTTGTGTAAGTTCTTTATATATTTTGCATACTAACCCCTTATTGGATATATCATCAAATATCATAATCATAAGCCTGTAGAACTATTTCTTCTAACCTTTCCCTGTCCTCTTTTTCTCTTCCTTTGTGTCATACTGTCCACTTGAAATGCTGTTTGACTCACAGATCCTTTTGGCCTTGTAACTTCACTTAAATTCCAGGTCTCCTTAGATCTTTCACTTCCTGTTCTCCAGCTGGTGGCCATCTTTGTCTCCTCTAAAACTCATGGCACTTTATTTCTCTCAAAACCTTTTGCAGTTTCTATCCGATTTTGTAGTTATATGTATTTATCTACATGGCGTATTTGCCCTTGAAGAATGTAAGCTCCTTGAAAGCAGTGCCCAGCATTGAACTGGCTTCACAGTCTAGCAGTATGCTTTATACATAGTTCTCAACTAAATGGATACACACACTATAATACCATTCTTTGTCCTTTTTAAGAAGACATGTTGAATAATGAACCTCTTGTTAATTTCAATTATAATAGGTAATATTATGGTCCAGGAAGAGTCTCTCTTATCAAGCCTTTAAAATATTTTCTTGACAATCACTCAGTAGTAGATCCATCAGTCTTAGCAAGATCAGAACCTCTGCAGAATCATGAGCTTCCTTTGTTATACAAATTCTTGTACATCTGCATCTTCACTCACTGTCATGACTATTGCCAAGAAATGTTCTCACCCAGGACAAGAAATCTTTTTCTCTTCAACCCCTGGCAGTCTTTTTTAAATGCATTACTTTTAAAATAACCTGCACATATTTCAAACATACTATAAAGAGTATAAAAAACTATACAATGCCAAGTCTCCTCCCTACTTTATTTCTCATTTCTCCAGTTCCCAGTACACCCTTCAACATATATTACTGTGTTTGATTCTTATGTGTCTTTCCACACAGGTTTTTGTGCATGTAAAAGCAAATAAGCATGAATTGTTTTTCTGTGTTTTATGCCAGTGGTACTGTATTTTACATATTCTTCCATATTTGTGTTTTTACTTAAAAAAATTTATTGCACACATATTTCCAGATCAAGATGTGCAATGTATCATATTCTCTTGTGTGGATATACCATAATATATTAAAACATCCCTCATCAATAGATATTTTGTTTCTAAATTTTGTTTTTACAATCTATGATGCAGTGTATTACCTGTCCTTACCATCATTTTCTGTCTCTATGAATATGTCTATGTAAGATAAATTCCTAGAAGTAAAATTGGTTGCTCGGGGCACCTGGGTGGCTCAGTCGTTAAGCGTCTGCCTTCGGCTCAGGTCATGATCCCAGGGTTCTGGGATCGAGTCCCGCATCGGGCTCTCTGCTCTGCGGGAAGCCTGCTTCTCCCTCTCCCACTCCCCCTGCTTGTGTTCCCTCTCTCGCTGTGTCTCTCTCTGTCAAATAAATAAATAAAATCTTTAAAAAAAAAAATTGGTTGCTCACAAGGTCTATACCTTATAATTTTTTTTTTAAGATTTTATTTATTTATTTGAGAGAGAGAGAATGAGAAAGAGCACATGAGAGAGGCGAGGGTCAGAGGGAGAGGCAGACTCCCTGCCGAGCAGGAAGCCCGATGCGGGACTCGATCCAGGGACTCCAGGATCATGACCTGAGCCGAAGGCAGTCGCTTAACCAACTGAGCCACCCAGGAGCCCTATACCTTATAATTTCTGATAGATACTTCAAAATTGCCCTCCATGGGGATTATGCCAATTTACACTTTGACCAGCAATGATGAGAGCTCTACTCCCCAAAAACTTACCAAGTGTGTTTTAAAACTTAGATATTTGTCAAGCTGATGCTTTAAAATGGTATCTCTGTTTGAACATGGGATGCTTCATGACTTTGCATGTCATATTTGCACAGCGACTCTAATGTTCTCTGTATCACTTCAGTTCTTGGTGTACGTGCTATCAAAATGAGGTCTCTTACTTTACCTATAATTTGCCATCCCATTATTATGAGTGAAAGAAGTCTGTTTTCCTAAGTTTAAGAACCATTTATAGATTTTTAAAATTTCTCATAAAAACTCTGTTCAAATCCTTGGTTCATTTTTCTGTCTTTAAAAAAAATTTTTTTTAATTCTCTGTTAGGGTGATAAGATGTAGTGTTAACTTGTGAGTGTTATTCCCAGTTTATCATTTAATTATCTGTTGATGTTCATGATGGCAATTTTTTTCATGTAGAGATAGATATTCAGTTGTTTTTAGATTTTGAATTTTGAGTCAAGAAAGGATTTTTCCACATTGGGATTATAGAACAGTTCTCATTTTTTTTTCTTCTGATAGTTTTTATGGACTTATTTCTTTACATTTAAATCTTTGAACCATTTGGAATTTACTCTGGTATGGATCTGACCTTATTTTTGTACCCAAATCATTTACTTAACAGGCACTTTATCCCTACTGGTAGAAGATAACTTTATTAAATGCTAATTGTTAATATGTTTGAGATCTATTTTTGACATTTCTATTTTTTTCTTTTGGACTGTTTATTCATGTGCTGATACTACACTGTTTTAATTACTGAAGCTTATATCTTTATTATTTACAAATGTTAATGATCCACCGTTGCTCTCTTTTTTCATAAATTTAAAGGTTTTTTTTTAACTTTAAAAAATTTCCATACATGATTTTGAGTCAGCAGTGTATTTTAAGAAATATAAACTGATTTTGTGAAGATCATATTAAATTTATAAATTAACTTAGGGGAAATTGATATCTTTATGATGCTAAATCTCCCTATCAAACAACGCAGTAAGCTATTGCTTTAAGTCTTCTTTGTCAGAAGTATCCAAACATTTCTTCATAGTCTTAAAGCTTATCAGTAAGTGTTTAGTACTTTGTTTTGCTACTAGAAATTTGATATTTTCTTCCATTTTAACTTTTAATGAGTTGTTTGTATATATGAAAGCATTTCCCCTAATTGTATTGTTAAATCCTGCTAGTGTGCTGAGTCCTCTTACTGATCATATTGGTATTTGTTAATTACAGTGAGACCTCCCCACCGTATTCTCTTCTCCAGATATCATTTGCAAACAGGGATGGTTTTAAGTCCTACTTTCAAAGTTTATAATTCTGATTTTGTGTGTGTCTATTTTAGGATAGCATGGGTGTTAAGATTGTTAAATAACTTGCTTTTTTTGTTCTTGACTTTAAAAGAATCTCATATTTCCTTGGACAGCATCATCCTGGGTTTTGGTTAGATGGCTTTGGACTGAATTAAGAATATTTTTCATTTAAGAAAGTATATACCTGTGCCTAGTTTATTAACTGTATACTGTCAAAGAAACAGCTAGTTTTGCGAAATGCCTTTTTTAGGATCTGTGGTAATGATTATTGTTCTCACTAAATATTTTAATATTAGGAACTTAGATAATAGTTTTCCTAATATGAACCATCTTTGCATTGCAAGAATAAAGGTCAAAATAATTATATTTCTCTGGACTGTAATAATATTTTCTGTAGAAGTTTTTAGTCCAATGTTCATATCTGAAATTTATCTCTAGTTTTCCTTTTGGTGCAATGTTTTTACAAGTGTTGATACCAATGTTGTTCTTATTTCATAGAACTTTAAAGTTTTCTTTCTTGTTTTATGCTCTGTAACATTTTATTTTATTTATTTATTTTTAAATATTTTATTTATTTATTTATTTGAGAGAGAGAGAGAGAGTGAGAGCACAAGCCAGGAGACAGAGGGAGAAGCAGGTTCCTCACTGAACGGGGAGCCTGACATGGGACTCCATCCCAGGACCCTGGGATCATGACCTGAGCCGAAGGCAGCCGCTTAACCAACTGAGCCACTCAGGCGCCCGCTCTGTAACATTTTAAATACTCTTGGAATTATCAGCTCTTTCCGATTTTATAGAAATTTCCTGTGGAAAACAATCTTAGACTAGTAAATGCTTGACATAGTTTTCTATTTATTTTATAGAAATTCGTCTTTTTAAATGCTGTTCTTGTTGAAAGTTGGGTTTAGTCAATTACTTTTTTTTTTCTTTTTTTACATTTATTTGTTTGAGAGCAAGAGTGCTCACATGAATAGGGGGAGGAGCAGAGGTAGATAATCTTCAAGCCAACTCCCCACCAAGCATGGAGCCCAAGGTGGGGCTTGATCTCATGACCCTGAGATCATGACGTGAGCCAAAACTAAGAGTCAGGTGCTTAACCGACTGAGCCACCCAGGAGCCCTTAGTCAATTATGTTTTTTCTAGAAAATTGCTTATTTCTTTCAGGTTTTCTTTTTTCTTTCTTTCTTTTTTTTTTCTTTTTCTTTTTTATGCATGGAAGTAAACAAAATTATTTCTTAGAGGTCTGTAAGTTTTCTCTTTTTAAATTTTGAGTTAACTCTCTGCTTAATATTTCTGATTCTCTATAATTATGCTTTCCTCTCATTTTCTGGTTTTGTTCAATTAGTAGTATTTTATTGTTTTGTTCTGGTTCCTGTTGTCTGCTCTTGCATTCTCCTGGTGTATCTCCCATGTTTCTGGTCATCGTACATTAGATTTCTTTGCCAATATCTTTTTGTACATCAAACCTGTAAGTATTGCGTGTCCTTGAGCTTAGTCCTTTCCTGTGTACCCTCCCTTGAGATAAGCTGTCTCATCCACCACATAGTTTAATGGACACTGATGACTCCCTAATATATATCATATCACTTTTTGAAATCTCTCTTGCACTAGGTATTATTCTTCTGATTTTCACAGATGAGTAAGTTTAAATGTATCTAAAACATGGTTCTCTTCCTTCACAGAGAACGTCACCAGCATCTACTTTGTCTCACAGTCCCTGAGTCCTAAAAGGCATCCCGGATCCTTGGCTCTCTTGCTCTCTACGTACACTAGATCAATAAATCCTTTTCGGTTCTCCCTCTTATGGGTCACTTTCACATACCTTCTTCTCTCCTTACTGCTGTGACCCTATTTTAAGTCACCATCATCTCTTGCCTACAGCGATGGCAATTGCAGATGGCAATAACCTCCTCACCTATTTTACTGTATCCACACACTAGTTCCTTCCTGATTCTTCCATGATATTGACACCTGACTGATTCTGTAGCACATCTCCCTGGCTTAAATCCACTCAGTAGCTTGTCACTGTTGTTCAGAAAAATAGTTAAAATTCCTCACATGACCTTTAAGATTCTGAGTAATGTGGTTTCTACACACTATTCTCAACTTGAGCTGCTGTTCTCTTGGCTTTCTCTACTGTGGCCACCCCCGTATTCTTTATATTCCTCAAGTGCACCATTCTTCTTTTATCATCTTATGACATTTGCACCTGCTTGCTGTCACCTTTGCTTGAAAAATTCCCTGCTACTATTCCTTTCATTACTAATCCCTTTTCATCCTTTAGAGTTTGTCTTCAAAATCTTTTTCTCGGATAAGCTTTTTCCTACTCACTTTGTCTACATCATTTTGGCAGCATTTTTTTCCCATAAATTAGTTGAGTTTACAATTAAAGAATTGGGTACTTGTTTGTATGGTGATTACTTTCTATACTAAAATGTAGCCTCCTGTGGATATCTGTCTTGTTTACTGCTTAATCCCTAGCACCCAGTAAGATGACTGTCCACTAAATAGTTCAAGACACTGAAAGAAAAGATATTATAAAGGAAAATAAAATAAAAGTTTGAGAAATTTATTCTCTCTCTAAGAATTAAAATAGAAAATCTAGCATCATTATAATATTGTTAATTAAATGGGATAAACAGTTCAAAACAATTGCAAATTTAATCTTCCATCTTGGTGAAGAAATGAGTATTTAATGATTGGCATTGGGGACAATAGTCTAATTGTCTGGAAATATAAACAAAGTAAGATTCCTAAATTACATTTTACACCAAAATAAATTCTCCATGAATGTATATGCCATTTATTTTTTTTAAGATTTTATTTATGTTAGAGAGAGACAGAAAGAGACATTAGCAGGAGAGGCAGAGGGGGAGAGAGAGAAAGAGAATCTCAAGCGGACTCCACACTGAGCATGAAGCCTGACGCGGGGCTTGATCTCACAACACTGAGACCATGACCTGAGCTGAAATCAAGAGTCGGATGCTTGACTAACTGTGCCACCCAGGTGCCCCAAATGTATATGCTATCTAAATGTATAATTGCATAACATTATAAAATTCCTAAGAGAAAATATACATATGTATTTATCTAATCTTAGTCTGAATATAACCCATAAAATTTGACAACAGGGCACGAATGACACCTGAAATGCTGAGTAAACCACAGAAAAAATAAAACACTATTAGTACGTAAAAAGTGGTTGAAAAGGTATTCACAACAGGAGCAAAGAAGTATTCTTAACACATGTGGCAGAATATAGGTTATTGTCCTTATATATTGTATAATGTCCTTACTATTATTTAAGGGATCTCTAAAATGACAGATGCCTCGTTTAAAAAAAATAATGATTTCCAAGAGGCAAGTCACAAAATATTAAATACAACATTCTGACAATTTTTGACTGCTTTGAGAACCATGGGAATGGAAATAAAAATGAGATATTATTTAATTAGAATGGCAATGATTAAATGAATGACAATATGCAGAATTAGTTAACATCTGGGGAAACAGGACCTTCTTAAATGATGATGGCAGGATTGTAAATTGAATAACTTTTGCAGAGGCCACGTGGCAATATGAGTCAAAGCCTTCAAAATGAACACATCCTTTCCTCAGTCATTCTTCTTCTGGAAATTTAATCTGATGAAATAATCAGTTAAATGCAAATGGATATGTTTGACTTGTTGCCATTTAGTGACCTGCCTGCAGAAGTGAAGAGGACTTTAGGGCATAACTTTTCATTCATATTAGCCTTATTCATTGTTAAACTTAATTTTCTCACTTTGCCTCTTTATTTGCCTGTTTTTTAACTTATTGTGGTATTTTGGTGTGTTTTATAAATTCTTATGTGCATGATGGTACAAATGCTTTCTGAAACAAGATGTAATACTAATACACACCCAAACACACACACACACACACACCCTATTTGTATTTATAGTTGTGGTTTTTAATAGAGTACCTAATACCTAGAAACCATTCAATAGTGTTTAATTAAACTTAAGTCAGTATTTCATCATAGGAATTATATAAGCAGAACCTATACGATCCATTTGTCAGGGACGTTTGCCTTATGAAATCAGTTTTCTCTAAAAGTTCCTATCTGGAGGCCATGTCCGTGGTATGCGTAATTAATTAATTTTGATATACTCTCATGTTTTGTATATAGATTTTCTTCATTTTGCCGAAGCTCTCTCTCGGAGGATCTGAGATAAAACTGGCAGCACTTGCTGCTGAAACAGTCCCCTAAATGAGTCCTCCGTATCTGTCCAGAAAACCACCCACACACAAGTACCTGTATTTTGCAGAAGCAAATATACGGTGACATGCAAGTCAGCAAAACCTTCCTCTTACTTCTCTCGTTGCTATCTCAAAATTTAAATTTGGTGTTAAAGAAAGTCCAGAATTAGATTCCCCATCCCTGCCATTAGGCATTAACCTAATGACTCTGGGATAATGATGCTTTTGATGTGTTTTTCAAAGTAGGATCTTGAAGTGGCTGTGACATGCCAAACCGAAAATTTTGTGTAAAGCATGTTTGATTTGACTTTCAGAAATGATCATTCCTGGAATGAATTAACAAATATCAACTTATAAAGGTTAAAAAAATACAAACAAAATTTAATAGAAAAAACTAGTGTTAAACAAAATTGTATACAACCATTGTATACAATGTTTGGCTTTTGTACTAGGCTAGGTTTTAAATAAACATGATGTTTCATTACTTTGCTTTGAAAAAAAGGATTCACTACTTTATGTATAAAACATACAGCTTGGTAATTGGACACACATTTTCTCAGCAGGAAAATATTGCAAATACACGTAATTGAAGATTAAAACCAAGGATATCACTGTGGCATGGGTCTGAAGAGGTTTTACTAGAAATAAAATCTTTTTCTGCGGTGAGACTGTGAATGAAACAAGAAAGATCCTGATGTTCCGAGGCAAATCACCTACATGCAGCAAAGATGTCGGGTTCAAGGATGTTCTTACACTGCCAGTGAAGATCAAGATTTCTCAAACCTTGGTTTGAATATCTTTTAGAAGAACTTTTAAAATGTTATTGACCACTTGTGGTTTATTATTTTGTGCACTTCTTGGTCAAAATCGGACCACTCCTAAGTTGAATCTAAAGTTCAACAAGCTTATTCTAAATCCTCATGTAGGATTAAATGACGAAGAACAGCAAAGGTAACTTTACAGAAGAATAAAGATGGGGTATTTATTATGGAACTGTGGTAATTAAAAGTTTGTTACAAGTTATGGAAAAGACCATAGTTAGGCCAATAGGCAGAAGAGGACACACAGAGAGTCCCAATCACAGAGAATCCCATGGGGGATTATATAGGACAGAGGCAATATCTGGAGGAAAAGGTATGACCTATTCAGTGAGTGCTTATGGGATAAGTAGTTGTTCATAGGGGGAAAATACTGGGTTTCTGGTGCACTCATGTAGGAAGAATGAATCTGGGGCACATGGGTGGCTCAGTCTGTTAAACGTCCGACTCTTGGTTTCACTCAGGTCATGATCTCAGGGTAGTGGGATGGAGCCCCGAGTCAGGCTCCCTGCTTAGCATAGTGTCTGCTTGAGATTCTCTCTCTCCTTTTCCCTCTGCCCCTCCCCCCACTTGCACTCAGGTGTGTGCCCTCTCTCTCTGTGTGTCTCTTTCTGTCTAAAATAGATAAATAAATCTTTTTTTTTTAAAGATTTTATTTATTTATTCATGAGAGACAGAGAGAGAGAGAGAGGCAGAGGGAGAAGCAGGCTCCCAAGGAGCAGGGAGCCCGATGCGGGACTCGATCCCAGGACCCTGGGATCATGACCTGAGCCGAAGGCAGACGCTTAACCATCTGAGCCACCCAGGCGCCCGATAAATAAATCTTTAAAAGAAAAAAAAAAAAGAATCCAAGGGGTGCCTTGGTGGCTCAGTCAGTTAAGCGTCAGCCTTCGGCTCAGGTCATGATCCCAGGGTCCTGGGATTGAGCCCCAAGCCCCGAGTCCAGCTCCCTGCTCAGTGGGGAGCCCGCTTCTCTCTCTCCCTCTGCCGTTCCCCCTGCTCTCTCTGTTTCTCTCTGTCAATAAATAAATAAAATCTTTAAAAAAAAGAATCCGAAATACATTAAAGAACTAAGTGTGCCAAGTAAAATTATTAAGCCCTTAGAAGAAAATGAAGGAACATATGTTTATAACCTTAGGATTTGTAAGGATTTCTTACAAAGGACAAAAGGAAAAAATTGATAGATTTGATAATAAAATTCATAAACTTTTACACACAAATATAGCATAAAACAAAGTTAAATTACAAATTAAACCAGAGGTTCCTTGTAACTCAATACCCGACAAAGGACTAGTATCTAGAATATACAAAGAAATGGTACATATCCCTAAGAAAGACAATCTAATGGGTAAAATTATCAAAGGATGGGAACAGATAAAAGCTCATAAATATATGGAAGTATCCTCATTTGTAAAAAGGGAGCTGCAAATGTAAAAATTAATAAGATGCCATTGTCATTGTCATATTCTTCATGTATCTTATCGTCACACATTTTGAAATATGACAATTCTAAGTGTTTTTGAGGATGTGGGACGTGTCCTATATTTCTGGTGGTTGTGTAAATTGGTACTGCTTGGCATAACAAAAGTGGGAATATTTAGTAAAATCAGAGATACGCACACACACATAATCTGCAACCCATAATGTCTGCCTCTAGATAGATTCATCTCTGTAGACTAGAGGAAATCTAACACCTGTTCATGAGGGGTGTGTACCAGGATGTTTATTGAAGATTTCTGTATAACAGCAAAATATTGAAATTAGCCTCACTGATTATAAACAGAGGACGAATTCAAAATCTAAGGTAGATTCAGGTAATGGAAAGCTATTTAGTAGGCAAAATTAATGAAGTAGAGCCACATGAATACACATAGATGCATCTCAGAAGCAGTGTTCAGTGGGGAAAAAAGCAAGCCACCTGTTATGGTAAATGCTAAAAAGATCAAATCAATATCATACATTGATGAAAACACATAGGTGTAGAGAATATATCAAACATGGATGGAAAGAGGAATCATCAACCTGAGCACAGTTTTTAGCTCTGGAAAGGGAAGGGAGGGGGTAAAATTGCATCGATAGAGGTACAAATGTAGTTATAACCACATAATGAGTTTTTTAATTAGAAGATCTGAAACAAATATGTTGAAACATTAATATTAACTAAATGTGGTATTAGTCTTTGATTTTTAAATGTGTTTAAAGCACTTCACAATTAAAATGGATTTAATTATACAGGAAAGGTATGTTTTATTTTTTAAAACTAGAAATGTTAAGTGATAAATTTTAATGAAATTATTCTCAGTAATGCTTCTCATGAAGGTACACTTAATGCAATCTAAAACAGTTTTTTTTAGTTAGTGAAAAATTATTTTTTCTTTGAAAATTTTGTTATTTTTTACTTATGTTTGCTCTCTTATCAAAGATCTGCTTTGAGAAAGGATCAGATCAATGAATTCACATTGTAGTATAAAAGAAGTTAAATAAAATTTGTTATCTCTTCCTGTATTATTTGCATCTCACAAGAGAAATCATAATTTTGATTTCTATCAAGGGAATAACAAGCTGAAGTAGAGAGGGGATAGAGTAGGATTGTTTTTGTAGTGTCATGAATATCATCAAACAAATTATTTCACATTTGAAGTATTCCACTGTAGCTGGGAATTATATACCCCATATTCTGCAAAATGAAAAAGCAGTACCTCACATACCGTAGCAGTGTAGCCAAAATGCATAAATCATTTTTGTTTCAGTTAGGAGTTCCATTAGGCTCACATTCCAAAATAGTAATGATGATGATGATAATAATAATAATGATATTTGATTGTAGCAGTTCAAAGACACATCAACCTTATATTCAAACAAACTTTAAGTTTTTATTTAAATTCCAGTTAGTTAACGTAGAGTGCAATATGAATTTTAGGAGTAGAATTTACTGACTCACCATTTACTTATAACACCCAGTGCTCATCACCTCCTTAATCCCCATCTCCTATTTCACTCATCCCCCTCCCCACATCCCCTCTGGTAACCATCAGTTTGTTCTCTAGAGTTAAGAGTCTCTTCCTAGGTTTACCAATCTCTCTCTCTCTCTTTTCCCTTTGTTTTTGTTTGTTTTTTCCTTAAATTTCACATATGAGTAAAATTGTATGGTATTTGTCTTTCTCTGACTGACTTATTTCAGTTAGCATTATACTCTCTAGCTCCATCCATGTTGTTGCAGATGGAAAAATTTCATTGTTTTTATAGCTCCATCCACACATACATACATACATACATACATACATACATGCACACACACACAACCCATCTTCTGCATCCATTCATCAGTCAATGGACACTTCAGTGGCTGCCATAATTAGGCTACTGTAGATAATGCTACTGTAAACATTGGGGTGCATGTGTCTCTTTGAATTAGTGTTTTTGTGTTCCTTGGGTAAATACCGAGTAGTGCAATTGCTGGATCATAGGGTAGTTCTGTTTTTAACTTTTTGAGGAACCTCCAGACTATGTTCCAGAGTGGCTGAACCAGTTTGCATTCTTGTCACTAGTACAAGAGGATTTCCCTTTCTCCGCATCCTTGCCAATACCTGTTGTTTCTTGTGTTTTTGATTTTCGCCATTCTGATAGGTGTGAGGTAATATCTCATTGTAGTTTTGATTTGTATTTTCTTGATGAGAGATGTTGAGCATCTTTCCATGTGTCTATTGGCCATCTGAATGTCTTCTTTGGAGAAATGTCTGTTCATGTCTTCTGCCCATTTCTTAACTGGATTATTTGTTTTTTTTGGTGTTGAGTTTGATAAGTTCTTTATATATTTTGATATTTTGCAAATATTTTCACCCATTCCATTGGTTGCCTTTTAGTTTTGTTGATTGTTTCCTTCACTGTGCAGAAGCTTTTTATTTTGATGTAGTCCCAATAGTTTATTTTTACTTTTGCTTCCCTTGCCTTAGGAGACATATCTAGAAGGAAGAGACTGTGGCATATATCAGGGAAATTACTGCCTGTACTCTCTTCTAGGATTTTTATGGTTTCAGCTCCCATTTAGGTCTTTAATCTATCTGAGTTTATTTTTGTGTATGGTGTAAGAAAGTGATCCACTTTCATTTTTTTGCAAGTAGCTGTCCAGTTTTCCCAACACCATTTGTTGAAGAGACCATCTTTTTTCCCATTGGATTTCTTTGCTACTTTGTCGAAGATTAATTGACCATATAATTTGTGGGTTCATTTCTGGGTTTTCTATGCCAAACAAACTGTTTTAACTCTACATATAGGCACATAGTTGGTGGGTTTAGAAGACATATGCTGAGATTAGAATCTCTGTAGTTTAAAATCCATTTGTTTAACAGTAGAAATAGCTGTTCTTTTTAGAGTGAGTCACCAAAGTGGTTGATTTTCTTTCACTCACTTTCTAAGGCTATTTAGGATCACAATGCTAACTGTAGAATAAAAATATACTGTATATGATATTTATTCCATGAAAATGCACAGTTCACTGGTTAATTTATTTACTATGAATGCATCCTTAACTTCAGCTGCCTTTATGGATGTAATTTTCCTTATTTTCTCTTTTAATTGGAATATTTTTAAACATAAGGACTAGTTGAAAGGATAAATTTATGTTTGATTATATTTTGGCTATAGATTGCTATTTGGCAATCTATTGGCAATAGATTGCTATTTCTGGCACTTTCTTGATCTCTCTTCACTTTTATCCTTTTACATTTTGTTTAGCCATTTAGATGTGACACTTCAACCCAGAAAATGTTAACATTCTCCTCCTAAGAGTAACTACATTATCCTACTCAGTTACAATAATACACCTAAAAAATATTTTACATTCTGCAATTGGTTTCTAAACCTAAAGCACTTTTCCTATTTCATCTAAACAATTTATCAATAATAATGTGTTCCCAAATATTGTTGAGATTATGAATTAAGTTTTATTTTTAACTTTTCTGCCATTTTTTAAAAATAAATCTAGTTTACGGGGGCACATTTGCTCACATCCCTTGGAATAGTCTCTTGGTTTCTAACTCTAGAATGCTATCCTCATTCTAGTGATTTTTACTGTGCTGGCTCCCAGTTTAGGAAAGCAGGCCTAAGGTGTTTGATATTAATGATTCAGATTCCCTCTCTCTGAGATTGTATGGATCTCTGGTCAATGCTTTTAGTCCAAGGGAAAGGAGAGACAAGAGAAGGGACTATTCTCTCTCTCTCTCTCTTTCTCTACAGATATAGATAGATATAGATATAGATATAGATATAGATATCTGTAGTTTGGTGTTGATTCAGCAGCCAGTTAGCCGTAAGAAGTAGAGAGTGGGTCACTGGTCATTTGAAAGGCAGTTTCTCAGCAGGGCTGTTCACTACTTAGTCAAGCAGTTTGTCTTTCAGCTCTTCTGGGTGCAGCAGGCACTGTCCTCCTGCTTTGCTAAAGCAGCTGGTGGAATGGCCTTCTTCAGAGCAGAGCTACAAGTATTTTCAATGGTCAGAGAGGCCAAATATTAAATTTGGGCTTCTATAGACATCAGGCATTCTTGTATGTAGGATTAGTATCTTCCTGTCATCCAGTGATTTTGTTTTCCCATTTCTTATAGGACATCCTTCTTTTACTTCTCTATTTCTCCTGCATTTTCTCCATAGTCTTTATAAAATCAGCCTCCTCTCAAATAAATAACAAAAAATAAATAAATTCTGAAGAGAGTAATAATACCAGGGTCAGATTAATGTAAAGAGAAGAGTGACCTTATGGACATTTGAAACCATTTGTAAATTCCTTGGCTATTGACAACATTTATATCAGGTTCACGTCTGAAGTGAGGCCATATTGTTGAGTTTTCTCAACTTTCCCTGCTATCATTTTTTTTTTTCAACATTTTCTGTAGATGAGAAGCAAATGCCTAGGAAGATCCTAGGCATTACTGTCTGTGTGAACCTTGCATAAATTGGAAAACAGAACTCCAGGTGAAGCTCACATGCTACACTTTATTGGGTGGTACAATACCAGGCAGCAAGAGTGAGGGGAAAGGACCATAGAGCGGGAACTAATGAGAGTCACTGAGGATAGCTTCACAAGAAAATACAACTGATTTCTTGGCTACTATGGATGTTGCCGGAGAAGCCATCAGAGAGGAGGAAGGACTAGGAACTTATCTTCTTGACACTTCTGATCTCCTGTTTCTTGCTCTTCAAAGTATGTCCCAGGGGCATGAATTTCTCCATAATTCCAGACTACTTAATATACTCCCACCTAGCAGTCACAAAGCCAGATCCCTCTTCCCACAGAACTATGCCTCCTCTGGATCTGGAATTTGTGAGTAGGATCAAACTCTTCATAGTTCCATTGACATTATAGTAGAAGCTGTGCTCAATCTTGACCTTCATTTCTGGGAGGGCTGAGGCATCCATAGTTGTCAGGAAACAAGGCTAGCCTCACTACATGGGGTGCATGCCTGGCAAGCCACACTGGTCTGGATGGAGCTGGTTGAGGGGTTGCCTCAGCTGATCTGGGCACTGAGGAGGCTGAAGCAGCAGCTCAGGTGAGCCTGACTCTGGTTACACAAACAGGCCTGAGTGCACACAGCCAAACACATCTGGGAATAGGCACAAATTGGGCTCACTGTAAACCACTGGCTAAAACTCCAAATGGTATCATATCCACATAAATAAAAACAGCAGTCTTTATGGGTCCTCTATTCACTCGTAATAAAAATATAGAGTAGGAAATCACTTTAGAATTCATGGAGGCAAATTTCCCCATCATTATTATGAAAGGAGCTGCAAAGTGACTTACTCAAAGTGACGGAGAACATTTGAGATCAAAGAGTAGAACTCAGGTCTATAGATTCATAAGCCAAGGATTTTATTCATTGTATTCTACTGTTTCTCCTTGCATATCCTGAAATCTTTAAATACATGGATCCTGGTGAATATGATAACCATCTAACCAACTCTCCAGTAAAATTCATATGCAAGGAAATAAACATAGACAGAGTTCAATTATTAATGTTTTGAGAGGATCCGCTGACATCACAAAATGAAATCCCACCAGCTGCTTTAGAGAGGGAAGTGGGTATCCACCATGTTAGTACCAGCATGACCTAACTGGTAATCCACGCCATGGAATTCCTAATATGGGGTTGATGGACTTCTCCCTGAAGAGACCCACTGACAGGATGTGCAGAACCTTGTGCTGTGTGCATTTTCAGGGGAAAAAGTTTTATAAGTTTGTGAGTTCCTAAAAAAAAAGTCTTTTAGAGCTTAAAAGAATGAAAAGTGGGGGGAGGAAGAGAGAGAGAGGAGGAGGAAGGAGAGGAAGAGGAGAAAAAGAAAAAATTCCTTATTGGCCTGCCTAATTTTGCCCAGGAGGAAAGAGAGGCTTAGAGAGTTTCCAGCATTCCTGGTTCATGACATGTATAAGTGGCAGGATTGGGATTAAATCCAGTCTGAACTGCACGCCAGGTCTCGTGCAGTTTCCGCTAATGGAAATGTTCCCTAGGCAATTTTGGACCATTGATATTTTTTTTTTTTTCCAGAAGAGTTAGAAAACAAGAAGTAAGGAATTTTTTTTTTTAAGAAGTAAAGAATTTTTATTCTTTAAAGAGAGCTTATAGGTCAAACGTCTGTATTTTTATAAGAGAGGAAAGTGAAAGCCCAATTGCTTTTCTCAAGATGGCAGTTAGTTAATGACACTTCTGATCTGGACTCTGTGACCTGACTTCCTCCCACTCCTATGACTGTGTGTTATTACTGTATCAGAAAAGGTGAAGGATGAGCAGAAATTAATGGAAAGCATATATATTATATATATGTCAGTTGCACATCTACAAAAGCAACATTTATAAACTCATTCTATTCTTAAATCTCATTTTCTTGAGAGACGATGTGAGAAAAATAACTTTGTCCATCTTTTTTAGAAAATATTTATTTATTTAAGAGAGACAGAGAGCAGGGGGGAGGGGCAGAGAGAGAGTATCAAGCAGACTCCCCACTGAGCATGGAGCCTGACATAGGGCTCAGTCCCACAAACCTGTGATCATGACCTGAGCCAAAATCAAGAGTCCTATGCCCAACCGACCACACAACTCCCGTGCCCCATAACTTTGTCAATCTTTGATGTTTTTAACTTGAAAGTTATAGATAGCTATGATGTCTCCTTAATCATGGCCTTCTTGGGTCAAAGATACCATGAGAAACAAGCTGTTATTTCTGGCTTAAGTATGAATAACAGCTTAAATGGTAGAAATTATCTAGCAAACTTGTTAATTAATTTTTACTATACATCTGTCATAAAATTTGTAGGTAGTTTTTTGTCCTTTAATACAGATTTGTTGTGTTGTTGTTTGTCTCAATAACAATTCTGGTTTCAAAGAGCATTTCAGTGATCTCTCTAAAGGTACAAACCCAATCTTTTCAGAATTGGTGTCTTAGCAGGGAATGCTTGTGGACCGGTAAGGTTTTTGAGTTTTTCTAAGTTCTTGGCTTATGTTTTCTTTCAGCATAAAACCATCCTCTGTTCATTACATGCTGTGTTCCTTTTATTCATTTCCTCTTTTTGATGCAGTAAGTTTGTCTAAATGCCCCCCCTTTTTTTAATCTTGTTCTTGTATGATTTGCTAACTTGGCAGCTCTTTCTAGACCCTCTATTTGCCCTGAAACATTACAGTGAGTTCTACTTGATTTCTTCCTCATCTGAAATCTGTCTTCTCTCTGAGATACATCCTGGGGACAGACTTTGTGCAGCGTGTGCACAGGGGGTGAAGGACGCTGCAAAACCAGAGGGTTCATTGGCATTCAAGCTTTGTTAACTATCCTGAATGTTTCTTCCTTCTCCTTGTCTAGAAGGTATCCCTGTCCAGCATCAGAATGGACCCTGACTTCGGATAACTCTTCTCACTCGATTTGGAGAAGCTTAGCCATGCTCTATGACCAGTTCACATGTTATCTCATCTTTGCAGTCATTTCCACTTTCTCATAATAGAGGAAATACACACATGATAGGTGTTTTAGCATTTGTATTGAAAATCTGGTTGCGAGGCAGGGGGTGAGTTGGGGGGGAACTTACTTACTGAGTTGGGAAATTACAGCTGAGGATCTCCATTGAGCAATGGCTGCCTCCCATTCAATCTCAGATTCTTCCTTCTGTATTTCATCTTTCATCTTCTGTTTGATTAAATTTCAGTGTGTTCTTGGAGATAACAAGCCCTGAATGTTTCTGAGAGTGTTTTGCTTTCCCTTGACAGTTTGATGCCCCTTAGGGAATCACCACAATGGTGAGATCCAGGGGTTTTCAGTGTCCTTTAGAGGAACTCAGAAGAAGGCAGGAGGGGGCTTCTACTTCTGTGCAAGTGTCCACCTCCTCTTCCAGAATCCATAGCTCATGCTTCTCTTTCTGTGATTCTCCTGAGAGGAGTTATTATTGATGCTTTTTGGAACATTGTTGTCTGATCTAATCTCATCCCTCTTCCCAGTGCAAACTGAGCAGGATTTGGAGCTGCTTGGACTGTCCCAAGCTAAGGCATATCAATATTTTGAAACTTTGTTATTTTCCTGCCCTTCAGTTATTTTCCTTGATTTGTACCAGTATATTTTTGTTGTGTTTTGTTTTAACTATTTGGGGTTTTTTTGCCTTTTTTTTTTTTTTTTTTTGGCAAAGAAATTTTGTTTGCTATCCTGACATTCATTCACTGTCTTAAAATTAAATCCTGGAAAAATAACTTTTTTAAAATGATGAATAGGAAAGTCTTCACAGAAGCTCTGTTTTAATCATGGTTAATGGACTAAATAGGCTAAAAGAGGGACAGGAATATTAATGCTCTCTCAGTGTTTCCTTCCCATTCATTTCAGTCCTCTTATCTTTGGTTTGTGTTTCTTACCTTGAATAGGAACAGTGAGAGAAAATAAGTTGACTGGTCTCAAGAAATGTCCATCAGTGTGTAACCTTGATGTGATGTGAAGGGAAGCAAAAGCAGGCCTGCTGTGCACCTGCTGGAGTAGTCCCATCAACTGAGAGTCTGTTTTCTCTTTCACTGTATCTTCTACCTCGTCGTTACATGCTCTATCAAAGTTATCAGAATGCGCTTGAATCTCAGCATTCTCATTATTGCCAGAGACAAAGGGACTGGACAGTGTGATTGACATTCTGAAACAGCACCTGCTTCCTCTTCCACTCCACCCCAGCACACAGCACATGTGCCCATATCCACGTGGTCTTCATAGACTACAGGTTCCCCCCAGATGCGAAGCTGGAAATACAGTGTTCACAGGTGTCCTTGGTGGCTTGGCTTGCCTCACTGAGATCATTTCTAAGTCCCTATTAAGATCAGCATCTGGAAAAGATAATGGGCACTATCAAAGAAGTTGATAGGTTTCACTGAAGATAGCAGCTTCGGTTACTAAGGAATAGGTAGGTACCTGCCTAGTTGGGGAAATCAATCAGGGTTGCTGGGCTGGCCGTGCTGCTGAGACTCCCCACTGTACTTCAAGACTACAGGGTTCCATTGACTTAATGGGAGCCTCACAGAATGGCCAGGACTGAATGCAGTCTTTTTATTCAGCAGTGAAAGTTACACTGACTTTATCAAAGTCAAGATGTCAAGCAGATAATTGAATCAAATTGCCACAGCCGCACCACATTGTCAGGACTGCATGGTGTGTCTTCAGGGAAGAAACACTTAACAAGGCCACACACATACACACATACACATACAACAGTGTACATATATGAGCGTATATATGCATATGTAGAACAGAATCTATGTATATATATATAGGTGTGTGTGTGTGTATGTATGGAAAATTCCCCCCATTCAACAATAGAAAGATTCTGATTCATAATTATGAAGCTGACAATTCATGTTCTGAGAAAGTGGTCCTTATCAAAATGTATGCCGTATTTGATAAATGATTCATAGTAGAATTTAATGAGACCTAGAAATTATTGGCACAAAGGAAAAAACAAAAGAAAATTAATTTACATAAAAGAACTGGACCAGAATCACTGTTTAATAAATGGTAGCTATTGCTATGATTCTAAATGATTCTAAAGCCCTGTCATTATTAACTATTTTCTTTATATAATACTAACTTCCAAAAATACTTTGAGGCAGTATTTAATAGAAAATATTTTTTAAAAGTGTGTAACTATTTAGTAAAAGCTAGGAAAGGGAAGGAGAGAATTATATTGTAAGGCACGAGGAATAAATTAGGCTAAGGTATCATCCAGAAAATCCTAAACTAAAGAAATCTACAGTTATTGAGCACAAAGTTTCCCTCTAAGTTTCCTGGAAATCAAAGAAAGAAAAAAAACGTAATGAGATATAGCTGTAATAAATAAATAACAAAGAATCATACCAGTTTCCCAGAAGAGACCAGTGTTTCCCTCTCTGTGCCATCCATCAGAAATTTATCCTGTCTTTATTTAAGTAGGATGACCTACTTACTTCTGGTTTGTTAGGGGCTTTTCCAGTTTAAAATCTGTAATTATTTATATAAAACTTACACTCTCAAAAGTGTCCTTGTTTGGAAAATAAATTATGTGGTCATTTTCGACAGTGGCAGAAAAACACATTGAAACACACAACTGATCCAGGTTTTATGAGGCCAGAAACTTACATTATCTTAGAGACTCCCATTTAAGAAACAGGATGGAAAGTTACAAATACAAAATTAGGAAGAAAAAATAATATTTCTTTAGAGTGAAGTAAATCACAAAAGATTAATACTATTAAAAGTTGAGAAACTATTAACAGCCTGCCGTAACTCAATAATTTTGTTTTTTTCTGGGGGTGCCTGGGTGGCTCAGTCGGTTGAGCCTCTGCCTTCAGCTCAGGTCATGATCTCCAAGTCCTGGGATAAGCCCCAGATCAGGCTCCCTGCTCAGTGGGGAGTCTGTTTCTCCCTCTCTCTGCTCCCCCCCCCCCCCCGGCTTGTGCTTTCTCACTCACTGTCTCTCTCTTTCTCTCTCAAATAAATAAATAAAATCTTTTAAAAAATAATTTTTTTTCTGCATCTGTTGGCCGGATACTCTAGGAATAAATACCTCTTTTGAGGCGACAATTTTATTATAGAGGAAATAGCGTGGTTGATTAGAATTTATTATTACGGATGGTTTTAAGAAGTTTATTTGAGCTTTATAAGTTGTCTATAACATTACATAAATTTTTACAATTATTGCCACATTTGGGGAAATCTCTCCATTTCTTCCATGTATGAACTATAAGATTTTCAGAGAATTTATATTTCAAGTTTTCTTGGGAGAACTAATTTTATTTATTTATTTTTAAGATTTTATTTATTTGACAGAGAGAGACACAGCGAGAGAGGGAACACAAGCAGGGGGAGTGGGAGGGGGAGAAGCAGGCTTCCCGCGGAACAGGGAGCCCGATGCAGAACGTTATCCCAGGACCCTGGGGTCATGACCTGAGCCGAAGGCAGACGCTTAACCGACTGAGCCACCCAGGCGGCCCTTGGGAGAACTAATTTTAAAAAAATCCTTTGACTGACAACATACATCAGCCAGTATGCTTTGATATTTTGGTTATGGTGGCATATGAGTTTTATTATTTTTGATAATGTCAGTAAATTTGTTAAATCAAAAGAGCAGAAACTTTAATATATTCCCAGTGTAATTACATGATGTGTGCCTCTTCTTTTATCAGATTATTGAAAAAAATCTAAGAAATTTCTCTTTTCCTCTTCAGGATTTGCTGCTTTGGGTATGATCTGCCTGCTATTTTGTCTGGAAGTTCTAGACTTCAGCAATAGAAAAGGTGTCAGATACACAAAGATAAAATCTGAAACATTTGGATGCATAAAATATGCACTTCACACACAGACTCACTGTATATAGGAATGATACAGGTTTGTGTCCTACCGAGACAGGAATCCTGATAAATCTGTTTCCCTCTATTTCCAGAAAAAGTAGAAAAAAGAAAGTATGGTGGTTCTTTAAATCGCTTATACTGCGTTGCTCAGTCTGTTGTTGACAGGCAGAAAGTTCTCTATGCACTTAGCACTGATGAGAGCAGAATCCCCTTAACAGTTTTACCTCTATGGTAATTGGAAGTGTATTTGAAGAACTAGATATGCCTCTATGCACTTCCAGCCTTGTTTCTTTCCTGACTCTTGTTCTTCCAGTGCTGGTCACGTTATGACCTCAGGCCCTGCAGCTTTGTAGCAGGACCGGGAGAGTTGGCACAGTCTGAGCCTGGATGACTAAGAATAGACTAATTTTCCACTAAAGTCATTGCCATCACGTAATGTAAATCCAAAATAAATGTACGGCCAACGCGAATTCCTCTGAGATACCTAACGTTCTTGGAGCCATACGGATAACCATCAGACAACAAGAAGGGAAGCGTGTCACAGGAGAAAGCAGATGGCCCCAGGCAGTGTTCCGAACAGGGTGTAGAGTAAAATATCTTATATTTGCAAATTTTGCCAAAATTATCGACTTTATGAAGCCAGTATTCAGGGCCCTCCCAGAAGGGCCCTGTGCCAGTGAGGGGCCCTGCAGGTTGAACTTCGTCAAGTTCATGGTCAGTCTGCCACTGCCCAAGTGCTGCTGCAGGCCCCCGTAAAGACCTAAGGCCCGCTTAAGCCTTCGGGAAAAGTTGGGTAAAACCAGCTCTACAGAGGCTTGGAATACAGCTTTCTAGTGATGGTGCAGGTATCGAATTTAGAAAATCTAGAGACTAAATATTTAGCATACCATTGATCATTTTGTTGTTCATGAGTGTGATGGGGTGTTCACGCCATTGTGTGACTTGTGTCTTCCTGAAACCTTGTTATGACCTCGGCCCATTACTTGTATGATGTGGGGGAAAAAAAAAATGTGTAGCATATCCACTTTAGTATCAATACTCTAAGCAGAACGTTTTCTCATGAAACAATTCAAGTGGAGATAGCCAGGGAAGAAATTCTCTGTTGCCAGTCCCAATTGCTATCTCTATGTATAGACTTGTAACAAGTGCAACAGCCAGACTTTAACTTTGTTAATATCAAAGCCTGTGAGGGTGGACCTGCTATTTTCCAATGTGGTCTCCAGAATATTGACTTTTCTAGGTAGAGGTTACTAAGATAATTTACATATCTATTAAAATAATTGTCTTTTAAAAATGGATTTGAAAATTCTTAAAATCCCTAATCATTCCCATTTTAATGATTTTTGTCTCAAAATTACTGAGGAAAAGAAACAAAACATGAAAGCAAATGGCTTGTTCCGTAAATTCTTTGTATCTTAACTCAGAAATCAAAATAAAGGAGTTGAGAGGAGGCAAGGCATGGCTTCAGTAATCTCTTCTTTCTTGGTTGGAAGGAAGTTCTCCATGGATAAGAAAGGAAGTGAGGCCAAGAGGTTGTTTGGGACTTATGGGCAGAGAAGGGAGCTGCCTGTTGAGGAATCCCAGGGGAAGCTAGTCCTTCTGTTGCTCTCTTGGGGAAAGGTGTGGAGGGGTGGGTCTCGTTCCATTTTACCCATGAATTCTTCTGAGGTTATCAGACCTGATTGTCAGAGTTTGGACGAGTAAATCTCAGGTTTCACTTTCTCCTGTCTTTCTGAATAACCCTTGGTTCAATTTCTCTTTATTCTCTGTATTCTGATCTGTAATATTCTGCACGAAATTGTGCTTAGCTTTTCTGGCATCCATCATTACTATCATTTTAGGCAGTGAACGTATTTGTAGGGTATTGAAATCACTATAGAAACATAAAGATGGAAGGAAATTCATATGGGCATACTCGTGCTTTAGCAAAGCTTGGCTTTAAACGGAACAGATTTTTCTCTTCCTCATTCTTGAAGCCTCCCCCTCCCCTTGCCTTGTTTTTCTGTAGAATCCTTTGTTCAGGGAACTCAGAATTGATGTGGACGTTGTGCTGACTTCAGTGTATACTCAGTCATGAGACTTGGATGGCCAGCGCCTGGGCTAGTCGGACACCACCTTGAAGACATGATGAACACGACTCATACCGGATTCCTATCTAAACTGCCCAGATCCTGTATTTTCCTCTAACACTCCTCAGCCTTTTACCCCAGTGGGTCTGCAGGTTTTTTGTTTTGTTTTTAAGATTTTATTTATTTATTTTAGAGAGGGATATAGAGAGAGAGCGTGAATGAGGGAAGGAGCAGAGGGAGAGGGAGAGAGAATCTGAAGCAGACTCCACCCTGAGCACAGAGCCCCACACGGGGCTCTATCCCAGGACCCTGTGATCACGACCTGAGCTGAAATCAAGTTGGATGATCAACTGACTAAGCCACCCAGGCACCTCGGGTCTGCAGTTTTGAGGGCATTAGCCTGCTGCAGCTTCCTTCGCCTGGCAAAGCAATAAAACTATCGTTCCTCTTTATCCGCAAACTCTGTCCTGATATTTTATTTCGGCTCCAGAGCCCAGAAATCGGTTTTCAACAACAGGGTATGTTTTTGTAGATAAACAGGCATCTATATCTGACTCACAGAAATGTTTTTACCTAAAATTTTCTTGTACATCCTTGCCCCAGCCCTCAAGAAGTAGAAGAGTCTTCACAAAATACTGTAGGGCATTAAAATTTTATAGTTGAGGATTACCTCCCAAATTATTTCTACATTTATTTATTTTTGTCATTTTAAAGCAGTTCACAAATGCACATTCACTGTCAAGAAATAACAGCAAATACCTTTGCAGCATTAGTGTCTTCTTTATATAACATATTAAAACCATATCTTTTTCTTCACTATAATCCAATTGAAAAAATATATTGTATAATGAATTTTCAGGTGTAATATGAGTATTCCATTATTTAAATTTGGAAACATTTTAATGAATGTCTTGCCTACCCCCAAATCCCAGTTTCTACAAATATTAATAAATTCTCTTGAATGTCTAAATAACACACCATATAAAGTGTTTGTAACACCAACTAAGTAATTATTCAATGTCCAGCTAGCTTGTTAGTGGTATGTGTTTGTTCTAAGTACAATGATAGGAAGCTGAATCAGATGCTAATTATGTTTTACTTCTAAATTGCATTAACCATGTACTGCAACCTAAATAAAATTGAAAAATATTAAGACATGTAAAAAAGGCAAATAACAGTAAAATATAAAAAGTCATGATAAGACTGGTTTATCAATTAAAACATAGTTTGCTGTAATAGTTTTTTATTTGTTAGATTTGCATTCATAGCAAATATTGAAATGATGAGAGTTTAAAGTCAAAAGTTCTTTACACATTTATAAGCAAAAAGAGAAGAATTATTTCAACTCTAGAACCTTTTCAATATAATACCTCTGTAAGCATTTCTATATATATTATGAATGACCGAGTACAACCTACCTAGTAAATTTAGTCCAGGAATACAAACTGTATTTTACATTCTTTACTTTTAATAAGTTATCAGTGAAAGGTAATGCTGCTGACAATAATTTTCCTTTCTCATTAGAAAGCATTCACATGGTCCACATTCTTATTTTTGCATTCTAGAAAACAGTCCTTAAAACTGTAACAATTATATTTTTAAATTTTAAGGAAAAAAACTCTTAAGAAAAGCATTGCATATAATTGTTAAAAGAGAGAAACAGGAAAAAAATCACTAATACTATAAATTCATATATGTGTTATATGTATATGTATTATATATGTGATATACAGATATTACCCATATACATGTATTATACATAATGCACATATTATGTGTGTACAGATACATGAAACTCAGGAAATTGGGTCATACTCTCCATTTTTTTCTTATAATCCCAAGTTTTGCAAACATGAGTAGATTTTCTTTTGAAAGGAAATTTAGAATTGGAAAAAATCCCATCAAACCATTTTATAAAACCTTGGGACATATTTTGTGTAGTGCAACTTTTCTCAGAGATTAGAAGGGAATTAATGCTTCTGTATGCTTTAAAACATAATTAGTTCAGAACTTGTTAATTTGAAATTTATTATCATTTCCACTAGTGCTGGACTGAAGCTTGCCTCTTTTCAAAAACATTGACTGAAGAATTATTTATATAAGGAAAGTACACAAATAATGTGTTGCAGTTTGATTAACTTTTCACATCATACACACACCCATGTAATGAGCGTCCAGATCAAGGAACAAAACCTCACCAGCCTCTGGGCCCTCCCTTGTGCCCCTTGTAGTCAGTGCTACCACCCTAAGGCTAATAGTCACCCTGACTCAATGCTAGGCATTGGGTTAGCCTGTTTTTGAACTTTGCATAAGAAGAATCCTACAATATGCCTTCCTATTGTCTGGATTCTTCCACTAAGGATTCCGTTTGTGAGATTGATCCACATTGTTGAGAGTGGTTGCAGATTTTTCATTCTTATTGTTGAATAGTATTTCATTGTGTGACTGCATCAGAATCATTCTCTAGTCTCCTACTGATGGACATTTAAGTAGTTTCTAGTTTGAGACTGTTAAGAATAATGCTGCCCTTACCGTTTTGTGTATCTTTTGATGAATGTATGTACACATTTCTGTGAGGATAGAAACTTATGAGCCAAAACATAAGTATATATTCAGCTTTAGTAGATAATGTCAAATAGTTTTCCGGAGTATTTTCCAGGGTGATTGCATCAGTTTCCATGCTTTCCAAGAGTGTATGCGACTCTCTCCTCCTCGTGCACTTAGAACAAACATATTTACCCATGGTTAACACTTTTTTTTTCCATTTTATTATTATTGATGGGAAAAACTTGTCTTCTTTTTTTTCCCTTTTTTTAAAATTTATTAATTTATTTTTTGAGAGACAGAGAGCGCAACAGGGGACGGAGCAGAGGGAGAGAGCAAATCTCAAGCTGACTTGCACTGAACGTAGAGCCCAGCGTGGGGCTCAATCTCAGGACTTGAAATCATGACCTGAGCCAAAATCAAGAGTTGGCTGCTTAACTGACTGAGCTACCCAGGAGCCTGCCTTCTTTTTCTGTGAAATATTTTTCTAGGCAAAGTAATACGGGAAGTAATGATTAATTATAGCATGGTTAACACATTTCCTTATACAGCTGTGACTGTTTAACCATTTGAAAATGACACGTTTTCAGTGCCAAGTGTTGCAATTAACAAATACTGGTTGTATGTAATACAATTTGCATTCCTTTTCTCCTCTTTTATTCAAAGCACTCAGTATTCAGATGCATACCTGAATACTTCTTCTGTGTTCTGCCTTTAGAGTACAGTAAACTAAAAATTTGCATACACATATATTAAATTCTTAATGCATTATCCTATTCAGGGTTCTTTACCTTACAAGCCATAGATCAATACTTACTATCATTTTAAAAAGTAAGTAAATTTAGGGGCGCCTCGGTGGCTCAGTCGGTTAAGCATCTGCCTTCCGCTCAGGTCATGATCCCGGGGTCCCAGTATCAGGGCTCCCTGCTCAGTGGGGAGCCTGCTTCTCCCTCTCCCTCTACGCCTCCCTCGCTCGTGCTCACTCTCTCACCCAGTCTCTCTCTAAAATAAATAAAATCCTTAAAAAAAAAATTTAAAAAACCAAGTAAATTTAGAAGCAAGTGAAGGTAAAGTTGAGGTTCTTCTAATAGACATCATGTCATACCATATAAATAAGATGACATTAACTTCCAAGTTGCCTGGGATAATCCTCCTAGTTTACAGCTCTTACCCTGGCAAAGTGCCCCTTTAATCTACAAGAGTATCCTAGTTTGGATGATATATGAATGCCCTACTCATAACCAAAGCCAGCTTGGCCCCAGCTGTCCCATTAAGTTTAAGTAAAAAACTGATCCTGTCTTTCAGTATCTTCCAGCCTGAAGTAACTTTCTACTTCCTCTTTATCTGATTCAGCTCATATTTGTTGGAATATCTTGTTATAAATGAACATTATGTTGGAAGTGAAAATATCTCCTGTTGACATAATAATATGTGATTTCGCAGTTGATCCCATAAGATAAACTTGAGCTTTCATATTTGTCCTTTTTACTATTTTGAGGTCTTAGGCAGTACTTCCCAATGTTTCAGGATGGATTCATGATTGCCGTACCTTTTATACCTACTTTAAAACATGAATTCATTTACTGATGTGATACCCTTTCTCTCAGTAATATTGTTAAAAGTTTTTCATTTCATCATTTGATTTCCTTTTTTTGTTAAATTTTCTCTTAAAGTAATACAAGTGTTTTGTAAAATGAGACTTTCTCACCTTTTAAATGTTCTTTTAAGAAAAGTAACAGTGTATGTTTAATACATGATGGTAATGCAAATGAGTATAAGCCAGAAGCAAATAGAGTAAATGAGTGTATGGAAATATCAAAATTGTATCAAAATTCCTTTTGCAACCTTGAATCCATTTTAGGATCCTCTTTTATAAACTGAATCCTTAGTTGTGTATGGGTTACATTATGATATAGAGAGTTTGCTCTGAAAAGTATTGGCCATGTTATCATAATAAAATAGGACTATGGAGCTTAAAATACTGACCAGTGATAAAGCATATCTCAAAAGCAGACTCAGGGCACCTGCGTGGCTCAGTTGGTTAAACATCCGATTTTTGGTTTCCACTCAGGTCATGATCTCAGGGTAATGAGATCGAGCCCCTTGTCAGGCTCCATGCTCAGCGCAGAGTCTGCTTGAGATTCTTTCCCTTTCCCTCACTCTCCCTTTCTGCTCCTGCCCCCTCTTGTGCTCTCTCTCTATATATAAAATAAATTAATAAAATCTTTAAAAAAAAAGCAGACTCAGAATTAACTCTCTCATAAGAAACATGGATTTGGTGTTTAAGGGACCAGTTTGTTCCTGCTTAGCATAATGAAAATGATATGATACAATCTTCTTGGATGTCTTCTATTCATAGCCAATCGATTTGTTACAGTATTTGGAAATCTTCCACTTACTGTGTATCAGTAAGCAGTATCTCACTATCCTCCCTCTTGAGCTCTCTCTGCCTGCTTGAACTTCCTGGATTCTGACTCCACCTGCTAATACTCAGTGTCCTATCCCACCTGTATTCACTCAGAGCCACAGTCTCATTCCTCTGCACTCCTACGAGAGAGTTTGACCCTAACCTATGGACCAATGATCTTGGAATTTCTCAGTAATCAGGAACAGAGGACATGATCAGTGGACCATACAAGGAAAATTATGGTAAGTGTTCATTAGCAGGAGCACTGAAGTCATAAAATAAAAAGGTATGCAGGCATATGAGTGCTTTAATAACCACTAGTAAGATGGCTTGAAACCATCTTCATTCAACATGTTATAAAGTGAGTATACTAGTTTATTGTTCTTCACATAGTTTATTTCCTTTATGTGGCATGACATTTTGCTGAATGGTTGGGGCTCAGAAGTCAGTGCGAACTAATTTTTAATCTTTGTGAATTTGCATAGTTTATACTATCTCTCTGAGTCTCAGCATTTCCTTATGTAATATGGAGGTAATAACTATGCACATTTATTGGAATGACTTATGTACAGCATTTGTCGTAGTACATGGCACCTGGTAAGTATCCCATAACTGATAGTTACAAATTAGTATTTTTAATCTTGTGCTCAGAGTAAAGACACTGCACCAGAAAAATCAACATTGCTAAAAAAAATCTCTAGGAAATCTGGAAAATTTTCTATAAATACTACATATCATGTTCTACTCAGGACCTCATAGGTGCAATAGAATTATTAATCACAAATAGTTAAACCCCATCTTGGGGATATACTAAAGAACACACACATACACGCTACATACTACATGTACACATGTGCGCATGCACACACACACACCTACACACACATTGTGATTGTGGTATTTCCTGATAACTTTTCCTTGCTAGGAGATGTTTGAAATGCTTAGCCTGGCAAGACTAGCTCAGATCCTGGTTTTCTCTGTTCACCCATCTGGTACCTCTTTTCACTGTGCTACATCATAGGATTCTGTGTTCAAATTCTGAACTCACTACTTCCTAGATTGTGATTTTGAGCAGATTATCTGCACTTTCATCTTCCTTTTGTATAAAATAGTACACAACTACATGAGGTTGTGAGGGATAACCACAGTCATGCCCAATAGGTTGCAAAGCGCCAGTAAAAGTTAACTAAAAAAAAAAAAAGTTAACTAACTACCTGCACTTCAACAGTTACTTCCTCAAGAATCGGTTTACCCCTAGCTCCACACCATTCTTGGAGTCTTTGCAGTTCCTGAAGGTTCAAACTTGAAATAATTGTTCTTATTAATCATTTCCATGAATCCGTGGAGTGCCAGAGTTTTAAGAGGCTTGCTCCCTTTTCAGTGCTGCCTGCAGCTTCTCATTAGGAGGAATGTCTTCTGTGTTCTGCAGGTTCTTGCTTATTCTCTTTGTTCTTTGTACTCTCTGATCTGTGCCATGTCTCTCTCTGAACTATACTGCCGAAGTAGGAGGGATTTTTTTTTTTTTCCAGCTCTAGCATTAAGTAGGAAGAGAGTTGCATGTAGGCCAGGTATGATCTGAAGATGATTCCTTGGCTGTACACAGCAATCCAGGGTTGTGAGTTACTTCCTGAGGTTGCGCTTCTCAACAGCTCCCTTAGCTTCAGGCACTAAGGCATTTGCTCTCTGTTTCAGTCTCTCCAAGGACTTCGCAAATAGAGCCCTTGTCTATCTCCAAGCAACAGAGGAGCTTCAATGGCAATACATAATAGCTTTTAAAATGTATTCAGGACTTCCTGATTTGTAGGTATAATTATTTATTTCCTTCATTCAACAAATATTTATTGAACACCTTCCATGTGCCAGACATCATTTTAAGTATAAGGGATTCAGCAGCGAACAGAGAGGGAGGAGTTTAAATTTTGGATAGGGTGGCCAGGAGATAGTATTAGAAAAGGGGAGGGAACAAGCCAATAGATATTTGGAGAAGAGCATTCTTGACAGGGGAAAGCAAAGGCAAAGTCCTGGAGTGAAATGTAACTGTCTTCATGTGGTTTCACATGGGAGCAGGATGGAAGGTATAGGAGAGGAGATTGGAGAGATATCCAGGGACAAAGACAGATGGGGCAAATTCCCATAGTCCATTGTAAGAACTTTGGCTTTTACTTTGGGTTATTTACAAACTCAAGTTATCTCTGCAAGATGGAAAGAAAGGACTACACATATGGTTTAAGACTGTGTAGATATGCAGATATCTAGCCACCTTTCTGAGCTTAACTGTTAAAGGGAATTGGAGGTGGCCCAATCAGTAGGTAGAATAGGTCTCTACCCACTTGCAGGTACATGGGTCAAATTTTAGCCCTTCTGAGTATTTAACCAAAAGAATTACAATTAGGATCTCAAAGAGGTATTTGCACTACCATATTCATTGCAGCATAGTTTACAGTAACCAAAGTACAGAAACAACCTAAATCTTCACCAGTGGATGAGTGGATAAAGAAGGTGTGGTGTATATATACAGTGGAATATTATTGACCCTAAAAATGGAAGGGAAGCCTGCCATATACAACAACATGGACAAACCGGGAGGATATTATAAGTGAAACCAGAGACAGAAGGATAAATACCGCATAATTCCACTTACTTCTGATGGATCTAAAATAGACAAATTCATAGAAACACAGAATGGAATGGTGGTTGCCAGAGCCTGGGGGTAGGGAGAAATGGAAAGTTGCTGTTCAACAGGTAGATGGAACTGGAGGGTATTATGTTGAGCGAAATAAGTCAAACAGAGAAAGACAGGTATCATATGATCTCACTGATATGAGGAATTCTTAATCGCAGGAAACAAACTGAGGGTTGCTGGAGTGGGGGGTGGGGTGGGAAGGATGGGGTGACTGGGTGATAGACACTGGGGAGGGTATGTGCTCTGGTAAGCGCTGTGAATTGTGCAAGACTGTTGAATCTCAGATCTGTACCTCTGAAACAAATGATGCAATATATGTTAAGAAAAAAAAGAAGAAGAAGAAGAAGGTAGCAGGAAGGGAAGAATGAAGCGGGGAAAATCGGAGGGGTAGACGAACCATGAGAGATGATGGACTCTGAAAAACAAACTGAGGGTTCTAGAGGGGAGGGGGATGGGAGGATGGGTTAGCCTGGTGGTGGGTACTGAGGAGGGCACATTCTGCATGGAGCACAGGGTGTTATGCACAAACAATGAATCATGGAACACTACATCTAAAACTAATGATGTAATGTATGGGGATTAACATAAGAATAAAAAAAAAAGAATGTTTCAATTACAAAAGATGAGTAAGTTCTAGAGACTTACTGTGCAACATTGTTCCTATAGCTACCCATACTGTATTATGCATGCAAAAATTTGCTAAGAGAGTAAATCTCATGTGAAGTGTCACCACAGTACTCTTACAAATAAAATCCACCTCTTCAAAGTGTGCTCCCAAAACCTAAAACAGTTTTCACAATGCCCGAAATTCCACCCTCTTTATCCTTTAGCCTCAGAAAATGTTTCTGTCTTCAAAAGTACTTTGCTAAAATCTAGACATTGCTGAGGAGTCACACATTTGACAGTGAACATCTCTGAGACAAAGGGTCTTTGACGTTGAGAAAGCAAGTTCCATGATCGCTGAGTTAAGGTCTGAAATTTGGTAAACACTTAACTGTTAGGTAATCAGATGTCAAGGTGACCCATTTGGACAACCCTGAAAGGAGCAAGCATTTACCACTTATTATGATGGTCCAAGCAAGAGACAGAAAGTGGTGCCAACTCCCCATATTCCATTTTCCCCCATGTGATGGTGCCAGCTGAAGGTCAGGTAGATGCAGTACAGAAGCCCCAGTAAAAGGCTTCTGTCTCCTTATGGACCATTGGGCTGGGGGAACATAGACAGGGAAGAGCTTGGAGTGACTGCGTCCAAGTGGGAGAAGGCATCATCCAGGAGTCAGGATAAGGAAGTCTCTGTGTGGGCACCTGGGAAGTGTCTCACAAGACCCCTCGTGAGACCTCAAATGGAGTCGCATGGACCAGGAATGCAGATACTCATATGAGTATGGCTGCCTCAGAGACCGAAGTCCTTAACTGAAATGCCCTCCAAAAAACTTGAGTTCTTTATCCATTCATCAGTCGCAGTCGGTAGACGTTGGGCTCTTTCCATAATTTGGCTATTGTTGATAGCGCTGCTTTAAACACTGCCCCTTCAAATCATGTGCCCCTTCAAATCAACGTTTTTGTATCCTTTGGATAAATACCTAGTAGTTCAATTGCTGGTTTATATGGTAGTTCTATTTTTAACTTTTTGAGGAACCTCCATACCATTTTCCAGAGTGGCTGCGACAGTTTGCATTCCCACCAACAGTGTGAAAGTGTTTCCCTTTCTCCACATCCTTGCCAACATCTGTTGTTTCCCGAGTTGTTAATTAATTTATTTTTTCTGAGTTGTTAATTTCAGCCATTCTGACAGGTGTGAGGTGGGATCTCATTGTGGTTTTGATTTGTATTTCCCTGATGATGAGCGATGTTGAGCATCTTTTCATGTGTCTTTTAGCTACCTGGATGTCTTCTTTGGAAAAGTGTCTATTCATGTCTTCTGCACATTTCTTGACTGGATCATTTGTTTTTTGGGTGTGAGCTTGATAAGTTCTTTATAGATTCTGGATACTAGCCTTTATCAGATATGTCATTTGCAAATATCTTCTCTCCCATTCCACCAGTTTCCTTTAGTTTTGTTGATTATTTTCTTCACTGTGCAGAAGCTTTTTATCTTGATGAGGTCCCAATAGTTGATTTTTGCTTTTGTTTCACTTGCCTCCAGAGACACGTCTAATAAGAAGTTTCTGCAGCTGAGGTTAGAGAGGTTGCTGCCTGTTCTCTTCTCTAGGATTTTGATGGATTCCTGTCTTACATTCAGGTCTTTCATCCATTTGAGTTTATTTTTGTGTATGATGTACAAGAGTGGTCCAGTTTCATTCTTCTACATGTGGCTGTCCAGTTTTCCCAGCACCATTTGTTGAAGAGACTTGTTTCCATTGGATATTCTTTCCTGCTTTGTCAAAGATTAGTTGACCTTAAAGTTGTGGGTCCATTTCTGGGCTCTCTATTCTGTTCCCTTGATCTTTGTGTCTGTTTTTGTGCTAGTACCATACTGTCTTGATGACAACTTTGTAATACAGGTTGAAGTCTGGTATTGTGATGCCTTCCACTTTGCTTTTCTTTTTCAACATTAATTTGGCTTTTCAGGGTCTTTTCTGATTGCATACAAATTTTAAAATTGTTTGTTCTAACTTTGTGAAAAATGCTGGTGTTATTTTGATTGGGATTGCATTGAATGTATAGGTTGTTTTGGGTAGTATATGAATTCATCATATACATGATGAATTGAATTCATTCATATGAATATGAAATTCATCACTTCCACAATCTTTTATGAAACATGAAGTGCTCCCCCCCCAAATAATACTTGTTTCTAATTATCTTTATCAAAACAAAATCTAGGTGTGTGCACAAGTAAAACTAACCTAACACTTGGAGGAATTGAATATTAAAAGCAGTCCTACTTTAAACATTTATAAATCAATGGAAATACAGGACTGTTGTTTTTCCATTATGTTCTTCATTATTCTCAGCACAGCACTCTTCCTTAACCATACTGTTGCATACCTAATACCACACTGATGAGAGGTCATGCTGCAAAATTATTTAGCTCACTTGGAATTCTGATACATTTCCTCCAGAGGCTGCCTGTGATCATCCATAACAGTGTTAATCAGTACTTAGTAAGTGTAAAGCATTGGCTAGATGTATGATTCATATCCGCAAAAGGTTAAAATTTTTGCAGTTGATAAAGATATAGAAATGATAATTTATCATCTAAATGAATGAATGAGAAACAGTAGCACACACAGAACTATGTGTTCATTACATTATTTACATTGGTTAAAGAATGCTTCACGAAAAGAGAGTGACGTTTGAGTGTTAGTCTATGTAGTAGGTGTGGTGGTCCACCACACAGATTCCCCTTTTAGGAGGGGGCACTCTTTCTTCTCAGCTGCAGGGCTACCAGATGAATCCCTCCCCAGTAAATGCTTTTGGCAAGAGGGAGTTGTCTTGTGAGACCCGTTTTCTACAGGCAACTCTGTGGGGGTGGATGGCTCCAAAGTTCCACCCGTTGGCCTCAATCTGGGAAATCTTTCTCAGCAGAGGCCCTTTGGAATTGACTGGGGTTTCCAGGGCAAATTCACCACAGTTCCAATCTCCCTCTATATAGTCCTGCTTCTCTCACTCCCTGGTAGGTATTATTCCCAGAGAACAGTCTTCATTTTGATGTCTGTTTCTTGGGAAACTCCACATATGACTGCTAGTGCCAAAAGTGAGTGATCAAAACAATGGGCTAAAATGGTTTCTGGCACTGGGCTCCCCACTGGCTGACTTGCGCTGAGGATCTCTCAATGGTGGTGGGGAAGTACTTTGAGTGCTGTGCAGGTGTAATTGTTAAAACTGAGTCATGATGTATGATTAAGAAAATGCACTAGTGAGTACAGTCTGAGGCTATTTGAGAAATTCTGCAAAAGTAGTAAATATAAGAATTATGGAATCAGATTGCTCTTCAGTGAGGTTAAGAGAGGCCTTGAAGAAAGACAATGGAAGGTTGAAGGTGATCCTTCATCCCTTTAAGGCCTACTGTGAAACCAAAGTCCAAATTAGTAGCATATAAAAAGAGTTTCACATCCTTAAGCTAGAGGGTGAAGTAGAGGATCATGCCCAGAAATTAATTACCAAGGTCACAGAGTTCCCAAGAATTCTCAAACCTGAAAGTCTGCTATGCCAAGATGAAGGCCTTTGGGGAAGGAGTGGTACACGGTGCCTTGTGATACGACTCCGTGCATCTACATATTCACAGTCTCGAATCTCCTGGTTCCCCTTAACCCTCTGGGTTTGCAGAAGTGGCTCTTCCTCCCTGTTAAAAGGTGGCAGTACCCTCTTGTTTGAAAACAGCGTCAGAGGCTCCTGCCTTTCAAGATCCCATTCAAGAATGTACGCCTAGGGGCACCTGGGGGTGGCTCAGTCATTTAGCGTCTGCCTTTGGCTCAGGTCATGGTCCCAGGGTCCTGGGATCAAGCCCTGCATCCGGCTCCCTGCTCTGCGGGAAGCCTGCTTCTCCCTCCTCCACTCCCCCTGCTTGTGTTCCCTCTCTCGCTGTGTCTCTCTCTGTCAAATAAATAAATAAAATCTTAAAAAAAAAAAAAAAGAATGTACCCCTACCTCCCCTTCTGATCATCACATGAAACATGAGGGTTAACTCCCAGCATACCCCAGCCCAGGAAATGCAGGATCTGCTGAGAGATGGAAGGAACGATGGTGTCAAGGAATTACAGGACCTAGTGTACACACAGCCCTGGGAAAGTAGGCATCCTCCAGAGAGTGCTTGATCCAAGCATTCAAAGCATAAAGTTCAGTAGAGTTTATTGATATGGGAGCCAATCCTCAGGAATATAAACTAATGTATGTTTCCATTGCCATAGTAGTATATTTGTAAAGAGATTTACATTTGTTTGCTCAAAAATGTGTAGAAATCGAAAATCAAGATGAAAGATTTTATAGGCAAAGGTAAATTTCTAAAACTACGTAAGGCAAATAAAGGTTCAAGAAGTGGTAGCCCATCCGAAAAGGCCAATGCCATCCTTGGCAATATGCCATGTAGTATGTAATCAAAGTTTGTATTTTGTTTAGTTTCAGGTTTTTCTTTTTGTGTTTTGATTCTCGTTTTGGGGATTTTTTTTCCATTTTAAATTAAACTTCTATTTGTTATGTCATGTAAGTAAGGGAATTTGACTTTTTTAATTTGAAAATGCTTTTTAGACCCTGGAAATTGATTTAATTTTTGTTTTAGAACAAAAGCTGGAATGAAAGGTTCTGTCTTCTTTTTTTCTTCTCTTTTTCAACCACTAGAGATAAAACACAGCACTTTTCTCTTTTCCAGTCAGAAGTCACCACATCAATCATCCATGAGTGTTCTGTTTTTTTAAAACTAATTTTAGAAGAATTGATTACAATGATTAAATGGGAAAATTGTCCTTTTTTTCATGAAATAACACAAATCATGTTTGCTTCCTTTGTATCATTGTCTCTACTCAATGATTTATTGTTCTTCATCCTTTATCTTCGAATAATTACATTTGTACCTTTAATTATTGTCTTTTCCAATTACTTAGTAGATTTCAACATTTTTTATTTTCAAAGTTTACCATTGCATTACATTCTTAGTTGAAAAAGAAAAACTAAATTTAACTTAAAGCAATTAAATAATGCAATCATTTGGTGGTATATTTTTTCCAATTTGCACGTTATTTTCTTATTATGTTAATATTTACATTTCCAATTTGCCTAGTTTCTTAGGATGCAAACACATATCAGTATAGTGATCTTTAAGAACTTGCTTTTGAATATGTTCAATTTTTTAAACTGAAGAGTGTGTCTTATATCACCATTCCCTTTAATGTCACTTCTTAAAGGCCTAACATGCCCTGAAACCCAGTGATAGGAAGGCAGTGCTTTGAAAAGACAGAATACATGGTTCCAGCACTGTTTCCAAATGTGTAATGGGTACATATTTGATTAAGTAAAGCCATGCTAATTTGTTGATACTGTGTAAACCTGGTCCTGTACCAATGAGCATAATAAAGGAAGACATGATGAAAGCAATAGTGTGCAGGCAAGAAGGGTAGTTTGAAAAGAAAATTGGGACTCTCACACAAAGTGCCGGAGCCAGCTCTGCCCAGGCCCAGAAATGGTGAATATCAAAAAAAAAAAAAAAAAAAAGGCAAAAAAAAAAACAGGGAAAATACCAAACAACTCATGGAAAGTTTTTAGATGGTCCACCATTCTTGGGGACTAGAAGTAATAGTTTTCTTCTGTCCAAATGTGCTATTAATGATCCTGATCTTGGGGCAACTGAGTGGCTCAGTTGGTTAAGCGTCTGCCTACAGCTCAGGTCATGATCCCAGGGTCCTGGGATCAAGCCCCACATTGGGCTTTCTGTTCAGTGGGGAGCCTGCTTCAACCTCTCCCTCTGCCTGTCACTCTGCCTCCTTGTGCTCTTTCTCTCTCTGTCAAATAAATAAATAAAATCTTTGAAATAAAATAATCCTGATCTCTGATCATTTGAAATGTTTGGTTTTTTTTATTACAGGCTTTTTTTTTTTCTATGTTTTTTTATCTCTCTTCCACCTTGGTACTTTTTTCATTGACATTTAATTCTGATCACAAAGTTTTAAATATGATCAATCAGTGTTCATTGTGGTTTTAATGAAATATTCTATACAACAAAGATCCACCGATAAACTACAAACTTAATTTGCCACAAATGTCTGTAGGATAATTTAAAGTGTCTTTACGATAGTTTAATATAGTAAAATGCATCAGAGTATGCACACAGTAGGTAATTGGTATTGTAAAAATTTATAAAAAATAATAAAAGAAAATAAAAGTATGTAATTAAAGATAATCATCCTTCTCACCCCTAAGGCTCCCAAAATGTTGAGCCTTTCCAGAAGCACCATTGTTAAATTGATTTTTTTTACTTTCCAGATATATTCTATGCATGTGTAGTCATATATGAATTTCAGTATTTACTTTTCATTTTGGGGAGGGGTAGGGGCCTTTGTTTCATTTTGGTTTTGTTTTTTTAAAGAGAGAGAAAGAGAGCAGGAGGGGCAGAGACAGAGAATCTCAAGCAGGGCTCGATCAAGCCCCTTCCCCCCCGGCGGGGGCGGGGGTGCTCAATCCCAGGACCCTGAGACCATTGCCTGAGCCAGAATCAAGATTTGGACAGTCAGCTGAGTGAGCCACCCAGGTGCCCCTTTTTGTTCTCTTTGCTTTGTTCAGTAACTGACTTTTTCGGTAGTGTCTGTTTTCTTTTATACAGTGACTATTTTTAAATTTTGTAAATAATGCTTTTCCTTTCATTTCTGCGCTGCGCCAGCACTGTCCTATTGTTGTATCGTTATGTGTTCTTTGAAGGCAGTTAACTATTATTTGAGCTTGTTTTCATTTTATTGGCCATTTTGTCTGTAATTAATTTTAGGGAAAAAATGGTTTCTGAGTTTCTTCTGTTTGCTATTTTTTTGTGTTTTTTTTTAATTTGTTGATGTATTGTATTCCTTTATTATTTTTTAAGATTTTATTTATTTATTTGAGAGGCAGAGAGAGAGAAAGAGCAAGAAGGAGGAGCAGAGAAAGAGGGACAAGCAGACTCTGCGCTGAGCACAGAGCCCGATGCGGGGGCCGATCTCACGACCCTGAGATCATGACCTGAGCTGAAATCAAGAGTCGGATGCTTAACCAACTGAGCCACCCAGGCACACCTTACTTGCATTCCTTTGCTCATATTTTCTTATAAGTTCTTTGCCTGTATCACATACTGTGTCACTTCTGATTATTGCTAATCTTGGAATGAGAGATGTCATTTCTGGGCCAGCTTGCTGCTTAACAATAGTACTTCAGTTTGAGCCAGGGCACTGAGCTGGAAAATCACGCCTGTAAAATTTGGGTCAGTTATGCAAACTCACACTTTACTTTTGGGTCTATCTCTGCTCATTGATAGCAGAAGATATTTTTGACTCCTAGCAGAAGCCTACATGTCCTTTGCTGCTTTTTTACTTGTCCTTAGTTGCCAAGGATGAGAAATTTTAGAAATGATATTCACGTAGTGTACTCTCCTCCATTCTGGCACTGTGGGAAGAGCCTGAGGCAAAGATAATGTGTCCATGATTTTCTTCATCTTACTCTGCTTCCCTTGTCACTCCATGGTGTCATGTAGGCACATGGACTTTCTTGCAGCCTTTATGTGCCTGTTGACCTTCTTTTTCCAAAAAAGTTGTCACTGATTTGCCCTCAGGCCCACCTTTTAGAGCATGCCACCTAATTTGGGCATATTCTGTATCCTATTTGAGATGTGAAGTGGTTTAAATCCCTAGAATCTTCCCTCTGTATGGCCAGTCTTTCATTATATTTGGCAGTGGTTCTTCCATAGTTTCACTAAAAATAAAAGCTTTTCTACTGTTTTCTGGTTTTGTTTTGTTTTGTTTTTATTGCACTGATTTCAGAGCAGAAGGTAGAGGTAGCAAAGACTCTAAACAATAACTTTTAACCAGAAAACTTCGTACTGAGTTTTGATTAAGGAAAGTTTCCATCAATTGCCATTATAAAGAAAACAATTCATAATTTACCTTCATTTTTACATCTTTTTAAAAGTTCTTTAGGGATAAGTTTTTGAATAGTTAGAAAAAAAATTCTCCTTTGGAAGATTTCTAAAAGAACATAAATTAGTGAACATGCTATTTTTTTTAATGTAGACAGTCACAATAATAATAGTTTCTTTGTTTTTTGTTTTTTCCTGCAGTGAAACCAATGGTGGATACTTAGACTCAACTCTTTTTTTTTTTTTTAAACCAGAGTGGGGAACAAAAAGTGAAGCATACTATTAGGGAAGAAAAATGGCAGAATGGGTTTTAGATAAGCTGCCTTTCCTCTGCAGTACGTATATAAAACTACAATAAGCTTTATCTTTCACTGTTCCATTTGTTGAATTAGTTTTGGTTTAAGTGACTTTAATGAGTCAAATAAAGAATAGGTTTAGGGAACTTTTCATAAAAAGCAAAGGCTTTTCGTTTTCTCTCTTGGCATATCATCACAAGGGTGATATGATGATCAGAAATTAATTTTTTTAAAAAAATGCTATCCGAGGGACTGAGAAGTTGCTTCTGAGAAGTTGCATTAGAGGTATGTTGTGTGATTCCATGGCCTGGCCTGTTGATAAAGTATGTGACTGGTGCTTATTTATCCAGTCAGCAATTGACTCCATTCATTGAACTCAGAAGACAGGTCAGCATCATGTTTTCTGTACCATCATAGAGGTTATCTTTACTACATGTCATTGACAATTTTGATTTCTTTTTAGAATGAGAGGAAGGAGATTGCACATCTTAAATTCAGTGGTTATTAAATTTATGTTCATAAATATTTTGTAGGTAACCTACACTGGAATGAATACACACACACACACACACAGATATATGTATTTTAGTATTCTCCTTGATGAAAATTCATCCACATTTCTTTGAACTGTTCTTATATTATCTTCTTAGTAGCTGCCCATTGAATTTGATCCTACCTCTGCTTAGAAACCCTATTCTTTCTCCTTCCCATACTCAAGTTCTTTCTAATATTACTTAATCCATTCCAAGCATTAATACTATACTGTTTCATCACATCTGTAATCCCAATGTAAAAATTTGCATGTATAAAAATGCACATTGTACTCCATTCTCTATTGTGCGGCAGACATATTTCTTTTTGCAGGCATGTTTTTAACATAGGAAAATGTTAATCCCAAGAAGATTACATTTGGAAAGGTCAAGGCAACCACAGGGGAATTTTCTTAAAGCTGTTCATTACAAACCGAAGCATACCCAGTGTTTCCCTATCACTCAGATGACATAGGAGACCTAGGGGACATATATTAGCAGTAGGCAGATGTTTTGCTCACTTTTAAATGGTTGTGTTTTGAAACCGGCATTACAGAATGCCTATAAAACTCAACAATTACAGATAATTTTGAAGACAGACTAAAATTTGAGTTTTGAGTTATGATTTGCCATTAAGGTGCTAAAATACTAGTCTGTGTTAGTCACTTAAAACCTCTGCCATTTTGTTTGTTAGTTGTAAAATATTCTAATTAAACTGATAAGATATTTGGCAAGTTGGTAACAGTTTGCGTGTGTGTATGCACACGTGCGTGCAGATGCATATAAACCATTTCCCACACACATTCAATTGTAGAGAGAGAAATAAAAAGAATCTCAGTCAAATTTGATTTTCAGCCCCAGGAAATAAAGCAACAATTTGGCCATCCATTTACTCCATGACCATATTTCTGCTTTTGGACTCCCCCCGCTCATTCTCTCTCTCTCTCTCTCTCAAATAAATAAATCTTTAAAAAAATTAAAAGAAATAATTTCCCTAGCTAATAATTTCCTAAGGGAGAAAATTGTTCCCTCTTATTTCATCTTTTAACAAAGAAAAAAATGAGGTCAGGATGTGATATGGTAAATGCCTTTGCTCTGTCTTCGTGGTAATTTTTAATAACAATACTGTCAAATGCGTATAACACGGTATGGGCTGCCAGATCAGCTTCTCTTCAATTTTCACTTCTTTTCAGCCCAGGGAAGAAACCAAACCCACCTCTAAGAATACATTTGTTTACACGTCTGTAGACGGTTAGACCTTTGCGGTAGATCACAATGGAGTGTTCGACTTCTCTGGCTACTCCACTCCACCTTCAGAAGCGAAGCACAGGGGCAAACATCACATTAAAGCAACAAAAGGAAACTGCCACTCTTGGGTGGCTTTGCTTGAAGTAGATCTCCGTCCTTTAGCTTAACTTGTCCTTTCGAAAAAAACCTTTAGGTTTGACCTTAGAATCTGTGCTTTCTTTGAGGGAAAATAATTCGTCAATATATTAAGAATAGGTGAGATGACCAAGTGAAAGAGCTAAGAAAATAGAATTAATTTTTTGTAATCACCATTTTTTTAAATGTTTAAATTTTTTTTAATGGGTCTGTTTCCGAGAATCAGTACAATAACAGCAGGTCTTCACAGATGTCAGAGTCTGATGTACTTTGTTTCTAATGTGTAGTTTGTGGCGCTTTTTTTTTTTTTTTTTGTGGGGGTACTGATCATTCATTAGTTAATTTAATTTATCCCTTGAACAGGTGTTGAGCGTCCAGTAAGCAAGCAGACACTGTGCTGAGAGTGTCTCTCAAGCATTAGACCTGAAATATGGCTAAACTTTGTCTTGTGTTGCGTTTGACATTTAGAACACAAATTTAAGTAAATGCCAGAGTTTTACTCTGAAGATGTAGCAATTTCCTCTATTTGAAACTGTTTGTCCTTTTTGGTTCTGTACAGCTCAGTCAAGAAAACATTTATACAGACTTCTGGTGGCTGATTCCCATAACCAAATTGTGTAAATCAAATACAACCACACAGTTCTACGAGAACAGGATGTGATTCATACCTTGCCCAATGTCTTAGTTTCTGTTTTTTTGGCTTGATTTTTTTTTTTTCTTCTAGTATGGGATGCGTTAGTTCCAACATGAGCCACAGCAGCTTGCATTAATTATGTGGCTCCTCTGTCTGAAAGAACACCAGATAAATAAATATGTTTTCTTCATCATGTCACTGAAATGGGGTCCAACATAGTCATATAAAAATTAAAATCATTTTTGTAAAGTCGTTCCTCTGTAGGTTTTGTCGATGTGCCCCACCCTGTATGGTATTCCCCAAACTTGCAATCATTTGTCTTCTACTACTTAATTAAATTTTTCGATGTCAGTGGCTATGTGTAATCTACAATTCCTCAGTATTTTACATGCTTTTTGCTTTAAAGGGGGAAACTTCCCTTTAGTCATTTTGACAGCTAGTGGTTTGGAGCTTAAGTATGTGAGCTTTTCTTGAAAACTTGTTTATAGTATACTAAAAGACTTCTGATTCTTAACTCACATCCCAACACCATCTCTTCTCCCTACCTTCACTCCTACCCCTTGCTTTTGAATAGGATTCGCCTGTATTCCCATAACAGTGTTCTCGTGATAAACATTGGCACCCCCTTCCTCAAGGTACCCAAGTCTTTCGCATGGCACTTGATGGGATTTTTCAACAGAATCCTTTCGATAAAGCCATGTTACCACTTGAGTAAGGAAAGGAAAAGTTATAGCAAGGAGGAATGGAATCCCACTGCTATTTTCCCCAAATTAAAGTCAATCCTATAATGGCTCTTGTAATATAACAGACTCTCTGTAGAGTTCCAGGACCAGAGACTCTATAGCACAAAAGACAAGACCTTTTCCTAAATGGGGAGGGCAGGTTGGGAAAGAAAACTCTATTTTAAGGAGAACCTCACTCTTTGAGATGCTCTTTAAATGTTGTGTCCTGAATGTATATAACAAGAGACCATACGTGTGCATGAGTAAGGATCGATTAAGGAAATGGATTTTTCAGATTCTCAACTTCTGTATATGCTCTTGCCTGGGAGAATGCTTGCTCTGAATGGAAATGCCCGTTCTCCTTTCTGCCTCCCTTTTGGCAGTTACTCACACCTGTCCCCATCCTAAGTCTTCCCACTGCATGACCCAGAAATGCGAAAGTTCCCAGGTGCTAAGGGGGAAACTCCATTAGTCAAGGCATCATAGATAGATAGATTCCATCTATCTCATCAATAGATCCATTCCCAATAAAACTTTTTAAAATTTTTTCATGTTTTAACAATGTTACTTATGGGGCACCTGGGTGGCTCAGTTGGTTAAGCGTCTGCCTTCAGCTCAGGTCATGATCCCTGGACCCTGAGATCGAGCCCATGTTGGGCTCTCGATTCAGCAGGGAGCCCGATGTGGGACTCGATCCCAGGACCCTGGGACCACAACCCGAGCTGAAGGCAGACGCCTAACCATCTGAGCCACCCAGGCGCCCTGTTTTTAACAATTTATAATGTTGCCCTGAACAGTTGGTTATTGCTAATAATTGTTAGAGTAATTCCAGAAGAAACCTTAGACACTTAAGACCTATGTTAACATAGGTCATATAAATATTAATACACATTTATATTTAATTATATATTGCAAAGAAATGTGAGAGAGTGTTCAGTAAAACATTCAAGTATAAAAATACATTAGGATAAAAATCTGTAGGGAAAAAATGGAGTGAAAATATGATTTCATTGAAGAAAAAGCAATCAAATTTTTTGAAGATTAAAAAGATTATGTTAGTATGTTTTGAACTGAACGATGAGGTAATTATATCATCATGGTTATTTTTATAACCCTTTTGGATACAGTTTAAAAAGTGATTTAACAGTTGTGTTTAAAATGGAAGTTTATCCTTTGAACTGTTGAAAATCATTAAAATATTTAGATTCCAACTTCCAAAATGGAGAGGTGTCTCACTTAACATTATCTTAGGAAATAAAAGACTTAAAAAATTGGAAGATCCACAGGCCTCAAGGTCACAGTTAATCAGCACTTACTTATAAGCATTGTACTTTGATTGTGTATTTGCCTTTTTTTCTAAAAGGGTCTTTTAGCAACAATGTTCCTTCTTTCCACCTAAGGCTCTTAAAACTCTTCTGGAGATAATATTTTTCCTTGGAAACAGATCTGTCACCGTAGGGCAGAGTTCATGCCAGCATCCTTCCCCAGGAACCTTGGAAATCTTATTCTACATGTTGGTTTCCTCCTACAGGATCAATCTTAAAAATCTGCTCCCTATTTTGATGTCCCACAGTCATCTTGAAAAGAACAGTGGATGCATATGGATTGTTAGGCTGGTTGAGAAGGAAACTCCTAATGGCACTTGTCGGGAGCCAGAGGGTTTCACCTAAGGGAAACTATGACCTACAGATGAGCCACTTTCTGGGGATAGGGAAAGAACCCTGGTCACCGCTCCAAAATTCTAACCTTATTTGAGCTTCTCAATCCCCGTTTCCTGAAATTACTGTCAAGATGTTGCTCATTGTTGATTATGAATTAAATCTAAAGGATATCTTTTAATGTGTCCCTCATTTGAATTCTCTGCATTATTTGACAGGGATGACAATCCCTTCTTTGACATCATAGCTCTCCCAACAGCTCCCTCTTGGATCACCCCCTATGTCTTCCACTTTTCCCTCTCAAGCTCTTTCATTTGTAGCTCTTGGTCTGTGTGCCCCCAAACTCTGCTTTTCTTACTCTGAACACTCTCTTTGATGACCTCACCCTCAGTCTGATCTTTAGCTACCAATAGGATATTAACACAGCTCCAATCTGTGTTTCCCCTGGGGTCTTTCTGCTGAGTTTCATGTTAATCTTGCAATCTACTCTCAGTATGGCTCTTTGTTTTGATGTCAATTACACGTCCCTTAAATATGAGTCAAATTGTTGTTCCAGAAAGATATACAATGCATATCCAGTGATTTCCCATACACTCTAACATAAAATATCAACCTGTAGTCACATACCTCTTAGGCTGAACAGAAACTTTAGCCATACTCAAGTTATTCACTTATTTCTCAGCATTAGAACACTGCTTTAGCCCAATGGGTCACTTCACTCTCTAGTAGAACTGCCTTTAGTCTCTGAGCCTCTGGGACTGTGTCCCCACCTGGGATGCTCATCTTTCTCTTTCCTTACCTAAATACTCACCCTTCCTTCAAGGGTTGCTCCAAATTTCACACATGCTGTCTTTCTTAACTATTGTAATACCCCTTCATCTTATCATTCTAGAACTCCATGACAATGTTTTGTGCCTAAAAATTCGTTTGCACAGGAAGTCATAGACATTCTTCAAATTCTGCGTAACGACTTCATGCATATATACTTTGCTTTCACAACTAACACCTAAGCTCTTGGAGTATCTAAATATCTGTGGGTATCTTTATTTGCTGACTTTGAATGCCTAAACAATGTTTTGAACATAATGGTGTTTAAAAAGCACTTGTTACGTGAATAGTTTAAAAAGTCACTCATTTTCAAAGACAGGGTGTATTTAGTATTTTAAGGACAGTTGATAACTGGTAAGAAGTCAATGAAATAGGAGATTTATTATAATCAGAAAGCCCCAGAGCCAGTATTCTATTTTGCTGGAAGAAGCAGTCACCTGTGGAGTAGGATTTGAAAGTGTGAAAAGTATCTTCTTGCCCACATATATCCCCCTTAAAGATTCTGCTTCTGTGCTTAAAGTTCTCTTGGTTCCTCAGAGTTAACAAAGCCCAAGTAATAAATGCAAATGTTATTTGGAAGAGTATTTTGATTTAAATTAGTTGATCAGATTAGCCAGGTTAGTTGTCCAGACTTAAAGGGCAAGCAGCTTTGAGGAAGGCAGTGGCCAGAGAAATATTGAGGACACCAAGGATTTATGATCAACGTGTTGAATATGTGAGAAGGAATGAAGTGTGTGCTGTGAAAAAGTCATGGGTGCAGGAAGAAGTTCTTGAATGAACTGTATCGATGCTAGAGAGATGTGTTTTGTGTGACGTAACTCTTTTTTTTTTAAATTCAATTAGCCAACATATAATACATCATTAGTTTTTGACGTAATGTTCAGTGATTCATCAGTTGCATATTAACATCAAGTGCTCATTATATCACGTGTCCTCCTTAATGCCCATCCCCCAGTTACCCCATTTCCCCCACCCACCTCCCCTCCAGCAACCTGCAGTTTCTTTCCCAGGGTCCAGAGACTCTCATGGTTTGTCTCTCTGATTTCTTCCCCTTCAGTTTTCCTTCCCTTCCCCTATGGTCCTCTGCTCTATTCCTTATGTTCCATGTATGAGTGAAGCCATATGATAATTGTCTTTCTCTGCTTGACTTATTTCACTTAGCATAATCACCTCCAGTCCCATCCACGTTGATGTAAAAGTTGGGTATTCATCCTTTCTGATGGCTGAGTAATATTCCATTGTATATATGAACCACATCTTGTTTAGCCATTCATCTGTTGAAGGGCATCTCGGCTCCTTCCACAGTTTGACTATAGTGCGAGGTAACTTCAGGTGAGTCCATGTTGGGCCGAGCTTTGCATTTAGTGAAAATATCATTAAATGTAGAATTAAAGTTGCCACCTTGAGAGAAATGTTCTATCAAGGGTGCTAAGTGCCTTGTACAGCTAGAGATAGCACCAAAACTATATTTCCTTAGGTATTTTGACTTTGTTAGTTATTGTTTATATAAGAAAGAAGGAGGCTGATCAAGGAAAGGAGCAAAAGGTGGAACAAAGAGGAAAAAAGGAATGTATATGTGTTGCCCATTAGTGTGATTGCTACTGTCTAGGCGCTTGAAATATTTATTTTATGTATTTTCATAGTAAGAGAGTTATGGGTACCATCACTTCCCCAAGAAGAAATGGAGATTCAGAAAAATTGGTAAATAGTCCAGTGTCTTGCTTATTGGTAAGAGCTAAATATGGTATTTAACAAAAACTATCTATAATTTCACTTTCCATGCTTTTTTTTAAAGATGTATTTATTTATTAGAGAGAGGGGTGGGGGAGGGGCAGAGAGAGCGAAATCTCAAGCAGACTCCTCACTGAGCACTGAGCCAGACACAGGGCTCATTCCCTCCATCTCAGAACCCTGAGATCGTGAACTGAGCCAAAACCAAGAGAAGGATTGCTTAACCGATTGAGCCACCCAGGCACCCCTCCATGCTTTTTTAAATTTTTATTTTTACAAAATTTCAATTAGAATGAGAAAGGAGTGAAAGGCAAAGAGAGAAACATCATGAGAGGTTAGATTATCACTCACCCTGTGACTAGACACTTTTATGTGATGGGAAATTGCATAATATAGGAAGGTAGTCAGGTTTCTGCGTTATTAGCAACATAAACCAAATTTTATATTTTTTATGTGTTTTAGTTTGTGTTCCAGGAGCAGACTCTCAGACAGGATTCGTATGCAAAGAGGTTATTTGGGAAGTGATCCCAGTAACAGGAACAGAGGAATGGGGAAATGAAAGAGAAAAGGGAAAGAAGCCCCCAAAAGGTACATTATCAAACAGGCTGCTATTGTAGCTTAATCACACAGGATGATGACCTCCAGGGGAGATCTGGGTATTGAAAGCCCCAACTCCTAACAATTGCTGATGAAGGGCTGCTTCTGTGGACCATGAATCCACCCAGTATTTCCAGACTGTTTTCCACCCACAGGGTGGGGTGGGCTCAGAAAGCCAGAGCCAGCCTTGAGGCAAAGAGCAGGGACTGAGGGTTGGAAGTTGATTGGCAGGTCCTGAAGTCATCTGCTACATTAAGGCAAATAATGTTCTGAAAGAACACTAGGTTGTGGATGGAGTCGCCAGAAATGTCAGGTGACTGACAGGAAGTCCAGAAACATTCCCCAAGCTTCTTCATGGGATGCATTTGTGACCACCAGCACGTACCTCACCCCCCTCCCCAAAAGAGTGAAAGCTGCGCCAGGTGCATCCACAGTTAGCCCTGGACATACGGCACTCACATTAGCACCGCTGCTCTGGCTGCTTCTGGAGTTTGACTTTGCCGTAATGTTCCTCTCTGCCAGAGAGTTTCTATTTAGTCTGTCATCTCTAGAAATCTGATTAGCAACATAGTTCATTTGCCTGAACTTGAGCTGCGAGAGAACCTAAAAGAGTCAGTATCTGGAACTTCTGCTCCTTTGGTGCGAGGCACACTCTGACCATCCCATCAAAGCGCACAAGTTTGTGACAGGTGATTCCGGAAGACTTGCAAAGGAGTTAAGATACTGTTCTCTGGCAAAGAGTAACAAATAGCTATGATATGCAGTTAATGTTTTTTAACTCACCATTTTAAATGACTCTGTTGGCCCAGTCTTCAGAAATAAGCTGTGCACCAAAGAATTCCATCAGGAAGGGTGAAAGGGGTGTTTGGTGGGAAGTCTCAGCTTTCACTGAGGAGGTGCCCTGATTCCTTCATGCTCAGTCTTAGCTCAGTCTTGTTTTTGTGCCACTGTTGCTTTTCTGGGTCAAAATTCTTAACTCCTCTGGCTCTTTCCTTTACTTTCTTTTTTTTCTTTTGACATATAAGAAACTTCACTGTCTTTCTCCAAATGCAACCCCAGGGCACCATTAAAAACCCAGAGCAGCAGGCTCTTCTCCCTCTTTTGGATCTGTGAGTCACTCCCTCAGTCATTCTGTGCGTCATGAGCCTGAGCCTACCCATAACCCTGTGAAGGCAATTCATTTTGACAGTACTATGCTATGCGTCAAGAACTGTCTGAGGCAAAGAAAGAGGTAAAATACGAAGATAAGAGGGAATTGGCCTCAAGGGAGCTTATAACCTCATGGAGTACCTAAGCTAGACAAGTGTGTAAGTGACTGTACTCTAAGGGCATAAGTGAGGAAGAAGATAATCTTCCTCACAGGAATGGGGAGTGGGGTGAGGGATAAGACGACCTCCATTAGGCATTGGGTCACAGGTAGTTTAGGACATTTGAACAGCGACTGCTTGAGGAAGAATTTGGATATAAGAGTTGTTGAGATGTTGAGACCGCTGACTTCTCCTGAAACCTAATCAGGAAAATATGGGATGTGTCTGAGAAAGATTAGATGGCCTCATTTGGTCAGAATATTTAGTGTGCGTAGAGTAAGAGGGAGACACAGAAACCAGAAAGGTAGAGTGCAACTAGTTACCATGTGCCCATCAAGTCCCCTGGTGAAAGTCCTCTGGGAGCTATGGAAATTGTAACCCTCACCAAGACCTAAGCTGTGTTTTTCTTTTCATGTTCGGCAAAGTGCCTGCTCTTCTGTCCATCTGCAGGCATGTAGTTAATTAATTTAGCTTTGAATAGGAAATTCACTATTAGAAATCACACACTCTTCAGGCCGTTATCACGTTCAAAGATAAAAAGGGTTTGCATGCACTAAATGTTGAAATAGACATTATTTTACTCAAGCTGATCTCTCTTTGTGCTCTAGTCTCACATCCTTCTGAATATCTCAGTTTTACAGTGACAAGTACCTTGCAGATAATGAGACAGATTGAACGGTTCTTAAAAACATAAAAGTACAAAGCTTCAAGAGTGTCTCTCATACTCTTTCAATTTCTGCCACAACTTAGTAGTTAAAATAATGCCATTATACCAGTTTCCACTAAGTATGACAAACTGTTCTAATTAAGCCATTTAAAACAACAATTTTTTTCCTAACATATGTGCAACCAAATGTGTTTTTAAATTAATTTTCCATTGCTCTTTTGTGCAAATTAGAGCTTTCATCATTGCAAATGTGATTCTATAAAATGAAAATACTAGAAACCAGAATTTGTGACAAGAAAATTAATTTCTTGCTTATTGAAATTTGCACCAGCAATATGTTATATAACAAAACAAAAAAACAACAAAATACAAAACTTCACTTCCATAATAAAAGTATTAACTGATTTTTAAGCAGTAAAAATCTAATACACAGTATTTTTAAAGCAGAAGTATAAAGTTCTATTAATTATCTTACTAGCACATATGTGCTTTAGAAAATATTAGATTAATTTGAGAGTATTTTCCCTTCAGGTGAAGTTGAAAGAGGTTTTTCATTCTCCATTTACCTTATCAGACCTTTTGAACATGATAGGCAAGCTTGGCTTAGATGTTTTGGTGCTCTACAATTATTTATATGAATTTTTGAGTGTTTCTATATTTCCTGTTTTTAACTTACATTATCTCCATAGTTAATAAAGCTCTAACATTTCAATAATTTGGGTTTGTGTATTTTGTGAAAATTATGAATTTTACAATAGCATAAAAAATGAGATGTGAAGAACTTTAATTACACCATTTCATAATCTGTAAGTAATAAAAAAAAAAGCCAGAAGTAAAATTTCATCTTAATTTCACAGTTCCTTTTACCTGGAACTCCTCTACCACCAGCCTATGCCAATAAAACAGCCAGCATCTTTCAGCTGGACTACTATCATTGACCTCCTAAATAACTTCCTGACAATCATTATATCCTTTGTTCAGTCCATTCTCCAACAAGCAGTCTGAGCTATCTTTTAAAACTGAAAATCTAATAATGTCACTTCACTTGCTTAAAACTTGTCAATGGCTGCTTATTGCTTTTGGAGTAAAATTGGAAAATATTAACTTGGCCCAGAAAGACTTGGATAATGTAGGTCTTGTCAAGGTCTAGAGCCTCTCTCCAGACCTCTCTTAAAAATGACTGTGGAGTCTCCCACACTCCCCAGTTTCTCAAATACTCTATTCTTCTTTCTAGAATGCTTCCCTCTCCTCCATTTCCTAGTTAGTAACCAAATATCCTTCAAATTACAGAACATACCACACCACATTTCAGTTCAGGTCTTTTCCTTTGTTGTAGGATCACCTAGAGCCATGTTTTTTCTGTTTATAATGTTGGTTTTAATTAGTTACTAGTAAGAATTTGTGTGACTATTTGAATAAAGTCTTTCTCCCTAACTAAACTAGGAGCTCGGGCACCTGGGTGGCTCAGTTGGTTAAGCGACTGCCTTCGGCTCAGGTCATGATCCTGGAGTCCCTGGATCGAGTGCTGCATTGGGCTCCCTGCTCGGCAGGGGGTCTGCTTCTCCCTCTGACCCTCCCCCCCTCATGTGCTCTCTCTCATTCTCTCTCTCTCAAATAAATAAATAAAATCTTTAAAAAAAACAAAAACAAAAACTAGGAGCTCATGACAGAAGGGATTATGTATGATTTTGATCACATTTTCATCCTTATTGTCTAGCAGAATCACTGGCATTTGTTACTGGATTTAATGAGTTTTAAAAGATACTAAAACCAAAACAAACAAACTATAAAACCAAATCCAGCAATGCATAAAATGGATTTCATACTATAACCAAGTGGGATTTATTGCAGGAATGCAAAGTTGGTTTAACAGTTAAAAACCAAAGTAATACACCATATTAATAGAATTAAGCACAAACATCAAATGATTATCTCAAAAGATTCAGAGAAAGCATCTGATAAGATCTAATACTCTTTCATGATAAAAATGCTCAACAAACTAGGAATAGAGAGGGTAACTTCTTCAATCCAATAAAGCATATCTACCAAAAAACCTACAGCCACGAAGTGGTAAAAAACTGAATGATTCTCCTTTAATATCAGGAACAAGCCAAGAATACCTACTCCTGACAGTTCTGTTTAAAATTGTGTTAGAGATCCTAGACAGGTTAATTAGGCAAGAAAAAGAAATAAAAAGCATCCTGATTGAAATGGAAGAAGTCAAATTAGTTCTCTTTGCATATGGCAGAAACTTAAACATATAAATTATACATAATCCATTAAAAAGCATTAGAACTAATAAACGAGTTTAACAGTATTTCAGGATAAAAGATGAATGTATGAAAAATAAGTATGTCTAAATACTAGTTATGAAAAAAATAAATTAAGAAAACAATTACAGGGCACCTGGGTGGCTCAGTTGGTTAAGCGACTGCCTTTGGCTCAGGTCATGATCCTGGAGTCCCTGGATCGAGTCCCGCATCGGGCTCCCTGCTCGGCAGGGAGTCTGCTTCTCCCTCTGACCCTCCCCCCTCTCATGTGCTCTCTCTCATTCTCTCTCTCAAATAAATAAATAAAATCTTTAAAAAAAAAAAAAGAAAACAATTACATTCATAATAGCATCAAAAAGAACAAAATAGTAAAGTTAACAAAAGAAATTCAACACTTATACATTGAAAACCACAAAACATTGTTTAAAGAAATTGAAGAAGATCTAAGTAAATGGAAAGATCTCCATGTTCATGGATCAGAATTCTTAATATTATTAAGCTGGCAGTATTTGCCAAACTGATCTAAAGAGTCACTGCAATCCCTATCAAAATTCTAACTTTTTTTTCTTTTGCAGTAGTGGATAATCTAGAGATAAAATTTTTATAAAAATGCTAGAGGTCCAGAAGAGCCAAAAGAATTTTGAAAAAGAACAAAGTTGGAATACTCACAGTTTCCTACTTGAAAATTTACTACACAGCTTCAGTGATCAAGAGAGTATCATGCTCACCTGAGGGTAGATACATTGAATAGTAGAATAGAAGTGAGAGTCCAGAAAGAAAGTCTTGGATTTATGGTCAATTGACAAGAGTGCCAAACAATTAAATGAAGAATATTTTTTCAATAAATGGTGCAAAGACAACAGAATGTCCATATGCAAAAAAATGAAGTTGTGTATGTCATTCCATACACAAAAATTAAATTGGATCACAAACTTAAATATAAGAGTTAAAACTATAAACACCTTACAAGGAAATATAGAGGTAAACTTTACTCTGGGTGAGTCAATGGTTTCTTAGATGTGGCAGTAAAAGTAAAAACAAAAAAAAAAAAGAGAGAGAGAAAATAGATCACATGAGTTAAATCAAAATTTTTAAAAAATTGTTTTGTGCTTCAAATGATACAAGCAGGAAAGTAAATAGACAACTCACAGAATGGAAGAGAATATTTCTGAATCATATATCTGATAGAATACTTGTATCTAGAATATATAAAAAATTCTTACAACTCAATAATAAAATACAAATAATTAGAAACAGAAAATAGATTGAAGAAACATTTTTCATATAAGATATGCAAATGGCCAAAAAGGATATGAACATCATTTGTCACAAGTGAAATCCACATCAAAACCACAACAAGATACCATTTCACTCCCACATTCATGGGTATAGTCAAAAAGAGACAATAACAAGTATTGTTGATGATGTGGAGAAGTTGGAATTCTCAAACATTGCTGGTGTAATATAAAACTATGCAACCACTTTGGAAAACAGTATAGCAGTTCCTCAAAAATATGAGCACAGAGTAACCAGATGAACCAATAATTGCGTCCAAGAGAGTGAAAACATTTATCCATGCAGAAACTTGTACGTGAATATTCATAACAACATTATGCATAATCTCCCAAAGTGGGGACAACCCAAATGTCTATCAGCCTAAGAATAGATAAACATTACATATTCATACAAAGGAATATTATTTTTCAATAAGAGGAAATGAAGTTCTGATACATAGTACAACTGGATGATCTTTGAAAACATTATGCTAAGTGAAAAAAGCCAGTGACAAATAATCACATATTGCCTGATTCCATTTATATGAAGTGTCCAGAAGAGGCAAATCTATAAGGTCAGAAATCAGATTAGTGGTCAGTAAGGGATGGATGGGGATTTTAGGGGAAGCAGTGGATTTGAAATTTCTTTTTCAGGGGACAGAAATGTTTTAAATTTAATTTGTGGTAATGGTTGCACAACTCTGTGAATATACTAAAAAACATTTAACTGTATACTTTAAATTTAAGGGAGTGTCTAGGTGGGTCAGTCAGTTAAGCGTCTGGGTGGGTCAGTAAATTTAAAAATTTGGGAGTGTCTGGGTGGATCCGTCGGTTAGGTGTCTGACTTGATTTTGGCTCAGGTCATGATTTTAGGGTTGTGAGATCAAGCCCTGCATTGAGCCCTGTGCTGGGCATGGAGCCTGCCTAAGCTTCTCTTTCTTCCTCTCACTCTGCCCTTCCCCCTTTAAAAAAAAGGGGGTGAATTTTACAGCATGTGAATTATGTTCCAGTAAAGATGGTTTAAAATAATTGAAGGAATGAATGAACAAATTAGTACTAACTCAGTGTTATACATTGAAGTTATTTTAAAATAAATATAATAAAACTCTAAATACCCTGTTGTATATTCAGTGGATATAAAATGTAAACTCCCCCAATGGCTGTATTAATTAGAAATCTGCATCTATTTATAAAGCAGGTTTTCTGGAAGCCACTCATAAACAACAATTTGTATTTATAATCTGTATGTGAGTATCATCCTTTAAAGGGCCTCTCTTTTTTTCCCAACCTTGAAATAGGACTTGGCTTTTCAATTAAATCCACTACCAAGTGATTAGTGAGCTGTGTAGATTTTCCCAAATTATGTGTGTCATGTTCAGGGAAGGAGAGAAAATGGTTTAAACCAAACTCCAAATGGAAAATACCTTAATAAATATATCTCCTTTGACATGTTAATCATCCCATAAATTCCTTCTCTGCCTGTGGCTTGTTTATCTCAACTTTCCTTCCCCAAGTCTAAACCAGTTTCTGCATGCCTCTTTCCTTATGCAGAATTTCTTGTTGATGTCATAGATGTACTACTCATAGTAAGTGCCAGCTAACACATATCCCTGGGCATATAACTTCCAAGTAAGTTTATTAATGACCTTAGCTCAAGAAAACTGCTGACATTTTGTTGCTTTGTATACAAAAAACACTTTGTCTATATCTAAATACTTACAATTAGATAAATGAATATTATGAAGGTATTTTGGAACACTGACTTTATTAATATGAGTAATTAACATGAACATAATACATAAACTTTGTAATTTAACTGAACAACTATTTATTGACAGTGTGTCAGATATCATGGTAGATGCTGGATATAACCAAATATGAAGGTCATGGTCGTTGCATGTAAGAAATTCACAATCCAGTTCTTTTACAAACATGGTGGAAGTTAACATTCTTCCAACCCTGGAAAGAAACTAAGTCAAAATGAGAAAATTAAGGCTCAAGATAATCATCTAGTGACTGGATTTGCACTCCCAATTTCTAATAATAGATTTTTTTTCTTTGACCAGTGAATCACACTGACTATAAAAGAGTTTGTATATAGTATGTTTTTTAGGTTTAGTAGAATCCCATTCACAGATTCCAGAAACATTTATTCAGTATACTTTGTATAGGTAATATTAATACCCATATCTGCCAGAGTTCTTATTTATGTAAAACAGAATCCACTATAGCCAGCTTGAGCATGAAAAGAATTGGTTACAGGGCAATGAACATTGTGAGGGAGTTCTTTGTTGTGATAGTGAGAGGGGCCAGTCTCATTTTGGTGCCTAACAATGTTTCTAGACCCACATATTCTGGGTTGGACAAAGAAGGAAACAGAACCATATATTAATTGCTGACTCAGAGTATATACTAGCTCCCGAAGGATGATTCCAAAACATTTTAAGTGTATTTCTTAGCAAGGACTGTATTTGCCTTTATTATTCCTTCCTAGTGGTCTCTAATTCAGGTGGTTTGCAAGTGATAAGGTACATGGCAAAACCAATAAATCCCATGGACACAAGCCCCATTGCCTTATGTCTTTTGTAAGAATATGAATTTCTTGATCAGAAAGATTAGGTAGAATAATGTAGTGCCAAGATATTTCATAATATAGATACTGCTGCTTTTAGAAGTGTGATAAATGAAAAAGTCAAATTATATACAAAATGTGTTTATTCCCATAAAAACAAATTTCCCTCTGTCAGGGATATACTTTATCTGCCATCAGGTGATTTGTTACTCAGTTATTTAGCCATATGGAAGGTTAGATATTGCTATCATTCAATCAGGCAAAATTGGTGGGGGAAAAAAAACCATCTTTGGTGATAGCCATCCTGTGTTTTTTGCATCTATACATAACATCCATTCTTTCTACCACAGGCACTTTGTTAGTAATCATTAAGTGAATATGGGGGTGGTTGGGGGAAAAGGCCGACTGATAGCTATGTAATAGTTTACTTCATCAATTTAGTCACTAAGTGTATATTCAGCAGCCGGATGAGTACTCACATAGAACAAAATTACTCCTAGACTGATGTCATTCCAAGAGGAAAATTTTCCAAGTTTTTACCAGTTGTCTGCTCTCAGCCTTCCAAGTCCCTGACCATCCTGAAAAAAATGGTTACAGTGATTCTCTTATGTTTAAATGTCAGTTATACTTTAAAATATATTTCCTACTAAGAAAAAATAATTTCTGCCTACAAGGATGTTTTCTCTACTTTGTTATCCTCAGAGCCATGCCAGGGTAGGGCTGGAACATCTTAGTAGTCCCTTCAAACAAGTGCAGCTATACTCTCTAAAACCATTTACAAGCTAAGTTTGTTTTTCTTTTCTCCTCATTAGACTAGAAAACTCCATATGAGGCTAACGTTGTCTGAGGGAGGATGGGCAATAAAGTAGGAGGACACTGAGAATGTGAGCCATCTGCTTCAGAATTGGTTCATTCATGGCTATGCCACATCAACTTCAAATGATATGGAATGATCCTGGTTATATCAGAACTTATGGCTTGTTGGATCAGAAAATACCCAGTTCATGATAGGCAGTTGAAGTCACATGGTTACCTGATAGCTCATGGCAGGGCAGTCTCAACTATACAGCCCAAGAATAAGTTGTGAGCTAAAAAGGACTCTACTGTGATTCCTCTAGTGCAATTTGCCTACCATCCCTATCATGTACAGACACTTCATACACCATTCAATGTGCTAGACCAAAATGGCCGAAAGACAAGCCTGCTTACACCACAGACTGTGCCTATAATGAAAACTGAGAGTGCTTTGCTTCCTGCAGATAAGTGCTGCAATTTATAATTTTCAGACACATAGAAGTTGAGATAGCTTATCAACAACAGACCTTGTTACAGAAAATAGTGAGAATGTATTTAACAAATGAGAAAAAATTTATTCAGGAAAGAAGGGCTGAGATGCAAGAAATAATAATGAACAAAGAAATTGGTACATGCTGGGAAAATATGCATCATCAATATTATTATCTAATTTGGGAAGTTAAAAATACTGATAGTAACATTGTGGGCAACAGTATATAAATCAAAAAGAGAGGATTGATAAGAGTTGAAGTGACCTCAAATATTACCTAGGTAGAATAGAAAAGATTCTGATTAATCTTTGAATTATATATGTGTGGTAAAAGTAGAATGGCAGCCACTAAAATAATTGAAATGTATGCAACTTCCAGAAGAAACAGGGAGGAAATGGAATTAAAAAAAATCAATCTTGAAAAAAGCAAAATAAAAACAAATGATATAAGCAAAATAGGACAAAAAAAGCTCAAAACAAAAGAGAGACATCAATTCGTGCATATTTGTAATTGTAATACATGTGAAGGAAATAGATTCGCAGGTAAAAACAAAAATGAAGATATTGATTGATAAAATTGATAAAATTCAGAGATATGCTGTATATAGGAAATATAATTAAAAATGGGCACAAAAGGAATGAAATCAGCATCATGGTGGCCTAAGATATCCCCTGTTTGTGCCCTGGTCTTCAACAATAAAATTTCAGTGTCCATGGGTAAAAGTGTCTTTGACGTAAGTGTGGAATCCAGCACCGTATACAAAGGGACCCAAGAGGAGTCTTGCTCATCTGTGCATCAGTAACATATAGGGAGACCTTGATCCCAAATGTGGACCATGTAGTGGTTTGTGAAAGCAGCTCTAGCCCCTCTCAGCCATGGTGCAGGAGGCCCCAGAGAACACTAACTTAGTCACTCATGGACAAGAGAACCTTTGTAGAAGTCCGGGTTTCCAGAGGAGACGTTTCAGCATGTTATTGAAGTAAATAAATACATACGTGGATCCATTGGAGTGAGTAAGAGAAGCAGTTTTATGTTACCCATATCACTCTTCCTGCAAGGCAGCACATCTTGGTGCCAAGAAAGATTTTCCTTGGCTCATGATTTATCCCATGGGGGAAAGGGAGAGTGTTTGAGTGAGCAACCAGCTTTCTGAACCACGTGGGATGCTGCCAGAGTGGCTGATTTCTCTCTCACACAATCCACAGTACTGAGCCATGAGCTACATGACTGGGGGACAGGAGGAGGCAGCAACACTGGTAGCTAGAACTCCTGGAGAACATTGAAGAGATGTGGTTCCTAACTGTACTGTGGATTCCATCAAGAAGCCCATCCATAAGCTATTGGAAATGCCTCACTCATAATCCCTTCAACTGGTCTGTGGGCACCCCAGTGCTCTGCATGCCTCACCCCCATCCACACTCCACCCTAAGGCCAGCTGTCCATGTGCAGTCCCCACAGTGGCAAAAGTGGGCTTTGGCAGATGACTAGTGAGCATACACAGAAATTTGGTCAAATCTGCAGACCAGAAAGAGACCACAAATTTCAGCTTTGGCACCACATTTGAGAAAACAAAAGAGATGCTGTCAGCACTTGGCTTGGTGCACTGCAGCATCCAGAGAAGGCATACAGGGCTAAGATTTCTGCCATAAGAGGGAACAAGAAGTATGAGGCAGGTATACTACAGAAGATCTGAGATAGCCTCAGAATAGCAGTGCTGATGAAAGGTTTTTCTATCCGGAAGGCAGTAAATACTGGAGGAGGTGACTGCTACTTCAAAGAACGTGAAAAATCAAGGTACCATGGCACCACCAAAGGATTTCAACAACCTTCTGGTAACTGAGACCCAAGACAAGCAGAGCTGTGATTTACCAAATAAAGTATTCAAAATAGCTGTTTTAAGGAAACTCAGCGGGCTATAAGAAAACATGCAAAGACAATTCAGTAAATTTGGGGAAAAAACATCTGAGCAAAATGAAAAGTTTAACAAAGATAAATATAAAAAAGAAGCAGAAATTCTGGAGCTGAAAAAATAGAATTAATGAAAAGTGCAGTAGAGAGTATCAACAATAGAATGGATCAAGCAGAAGAATCTGTGGGATAAAGACAGGACATTTGAAATAATCTCATCAGATGATAACAAGGAGGAAAAGATGAAAAAGAATGAAGAAAGCCTATATGATCTGTTGGATACCACCAAAAGGATCAATTTATGAATTGAGAAAGAGAAGATAGGGAGAAGGGGGCAAAAAGCTTATTTAAAGAAACAATGGCTGAGAACTTCCCAAATCTGGCAAGAGATGTAGTTGTCCAAGTTCATGAGCCCATAGGTCACCAAAAAAATAAACTGAAAAAAATCTTTTTCAAGACATTCAAATAAACCTGTCAACAATTAAAGACAAAAAGTATCTTAAAAAAAAGAAAAGGTTAAAAAAAAAACACCTTGTAAATTACAGTGGACCCCCACATACAGCTATCAATGGACTTCTCAAAAGAAACCTCACAGGCCCGGAGAAACTGGAATAATATATTCAAAGTCCTGAAAAAGAATCTGTCAACAACAAATATTCTATCCAGAAAAGTTATCCTTCAGAAATGAAAGAGAAATAAAACTTTTTCAGACAAGCAAAAACTGAGAGAATTCAACACTATTAGACTGCCTTACAAAAAACACTGAATGGAGTCCTTCAAATTGAAATGAAAGGATGCTTATTAGTAACATGAAGATATATGAAAATATAAAACACACCTGGTAAAGGTAAATATATAATCAAATTCAGAATATTCTAATACTGTAATATGGTGATGTGTTAGCCACTAAACTATAGTATAAGGTTAAAGTACAAGTGTATTAAAAATAATCAGAGGTACTATAATTAGTTAATGAGTACACAGTATAAAAAGAGGTAAATTGTGATATTAAGAATATAAATAGGGAAAATAAAAGAATATAGGTTTTGTATACTGTCAAAGTTATCATCAGTGTAAAATAGACTGTTATATCTAGAAGTTTTATGTAACTTTTTGATACCCACAAAGCAAAACTTACAGTAGATTCACAAAAGATATAAGAAGGGATTCAAAGAATACCACTATAGAAAATCATCAATTCACAGAAGAAAGAAACAAGAGAGGAACAAATGGAAAAGGGAATTACAAACAGCTAGAAAACAGTGAATAAGATGACATTAATAAGTCCTTACTTATCAAGAATTACTTTAAATGTAACTGGATTAAACTCTCCAGTCAAAAGACATAGAATAGCTTGATGGATTAAAAAAAAAAAAAGACCCAGCTGTATGTTGCCTACGAAAGATTCACCTCAGCTTTAAAGACACACAGTCTCAAAGTGAAGGAATAGAAGAAGATGGTTTGTGTAAGTGGAAACCAAAAGTGATCAGGAGTACCTATACTTATATTAGGCAAAGTAGACTGTCAGCCAAAAACAGTAACAAGAGACAAAGAAGTTCATTATGTAATGATAAAATGGTCAATTCAAGAAGACATAACAATCATAAGTGTATATATATACCCAACATTGTAGCACCTAAATATATAAGGCAAATACTTACATATCTGAAGGGAGATCATCATCATCATCATCATCATCATCATCATTATAGAGTACAATAATAACCAATTGTCTTCATACCCCACTTTCAACAATGGATAGATCAACCAGGCAGAAAATCAACAAGGAAACATTGGACTTGAAACATAATCTAGACCATATGGACGTAACAGACATCAACAGACCATTCCTTCTAACAGCAGCAGAATGTATAATCTTCTAAAGAACACACAGAACATTCTCAAGGACAGATAATATGTCAGGTAACAAGTCAAGTCTTAGCAAATTTAGGAGGATTGAGATCACACCAAATTGTTTCTGACCATAATGGTATGAAGCTAGAAATCAGTAATAGGAGAAAAAGCTGGATGATTCACAAATATGTGGAAATTATACAATATACCCTTGAACAGCCAACAGGTCACAGAAGAAATTTTTTTAAGTTTTCAGACAAGGAGAAATGGAAACACAACATGCATACCAAACCTATAGGATGCTGTAAAAGCAGTTTTAAGAGCAAAGTTTATAGTGATGAATGCATACATCAAGAAATAAGAAAGATCTCTAAACAACATAACTTTACACCTCAAGGAACTGGAAATAGAAAAACAAACTGAGGCCAAATTAACAGAAGGAAGGATATTACAAAGATCAGAGCAGAAATAAATGAAATAGACACCAGAAAAATGATAAAAATATCAATGAAATGAAGAGCTTGTTTTTTGAAAAGATAAAGTTGGCAAACCTTTAGCTAGACAAAAAGAGAGAAAACTCAAATAAAATCTGAAATAAGAGATATTACAACTGACCCCAGAAATACATAGCATCATAAAAGACTACTATGAATACTTACTTGTCGACAAATTACATAATCTAGAAAAATGAATAAATTCTAAGAACACACAATTTACCAAGACTGAATCAGGAAGAAATAGAAGGTCTGAACAGACCAATAATGAGAAAGGAGACTATAACAGTTAATCTAAAACCTCCCAACACAGAAAAGCTCAGGACAGATGGCTTCACAGGTGAATTCTAACCAATATTTAAAGAAAAATAATGTCATTCCTTCTCAAACTCTTCAAAAATAATTAAATGAAAAGGGATATATCTGAACTCATTTTACAAGGCAGGAAGTCACCCTGATACCAAAACCAAATAAGGACACTACAAGATAAGAAAACTACAGACCAAAATCTCTGATAAATATAGATGGAAATGTTCTCAACAAATTGTTAGCAAACCAAATTTAGCAACTCATTAAAAGGATCATATGCTATGACTAAGTGGGATTTATCCTTGGGATACAAGGATGGTTCAAACATACACAAACCAATAAATGTGATACACCACACTAATAGAATGATGGATAAAAATTATACTATTAATAAATGTAGAAAAAAAGCATTTGACAAAATACAATATCCTTTCATGATAAAATGCTCAGCAAATGGATTATATACAAGGAACATACCTCAATACAATAAAGGCCATATACAACAAGCCTACAACTAACATTATACCCAGCAATGAAAGATTGAAAGCTTTTCCTCTAAGATCAGGAATAAGACAAAAGTGCCAACTATCACCACTCCTATTCAACATAGTACTGAAGTACTAGCCTGAGCAATCAGGCAAGAAAAAGAAATAAAAGGCATCCAAATTTGAAAGAAAGAAATAAAACTCTATTTGCAGATGACATGATAATATGTTTAGAAAACTACTAAAGAGTCCACCAAAAAACTCTTAGAACCAATGAACAAATTCAGTAAAGTTCAAGGAATAAAAGCAACATACAGAAATCATTTGTATCTAAACACTAATAACAATGTCTGAAATAGAAATAAGGGAAATAGTCTCATTTACAATTACATCAAAAACAATAAAATATTTATAATTAAATTTAACCTAGAAAGTGAAAGATTTATAAACTAAAACTACAAGACTTTGATGGAAGAAATTTAAATAGACACAAACAAATGGAAAGACATCCAGTGTTCATGGAATGCAAGAATTAATATTAATATTTTTTAAATATCCTTACTACCCAAACTCTTGTATAAATTCAGTGCAATCCCTAACAAAATTCCAATAGCATTTTCCAAAAAAAGTGAAAAATCAATTTTAAAATTTATATGAAACCACACAAGAACCTAGATAGCCAAAGCAAAGCTGAGAAAGAACAACAAAGCTGGAGGTATTATGCTTCCTGATTTCAAAAATAAATAATTGGACTACATCAAGCTAAAAAAAAGCTAGTGAACAGCAAGGAAACAACAAAATTAAGAGGAAACCTATGGCATGGGAAAAGATATTTGTAAACCACATAGCCAATAAGGGGTTAATATCTAAAATACATAAAGAAATCCTGTAGCAAAACAAACACACAAACAAACAAAAACAAGCAGTTTAATTAAAAAATGGACAGAGGAACTAAAGGTATTTTTGCAAAGAAGATATTTAAATGGCCAACAGGTAGGCAAAAAGTGTTCAACATCATTAATCACCAGGGAAATGGAAATCAAAACCACAATGTGATTTCACCTTACACCTGTTAAAATGGTGATTATTAAAAAGACAAAGTATTGGCGAGGATGTGGAGAAAAGGGAATATCCTATCGTAGCTACCTTGTTGGTGGGAATATAAATTGGTATAGCCACTATGGGAAACAGCATGGAGTTTGCTCAAAAAATTACAAACTGCAATATGATCCAGCAGTGGTACTTCTGTAGCATTATTTATTTCTAAAAGAAATGATAACAGTATCTTGAAGATATATGTGCCCTCTGATGTTCATTGAAGCATTATTCACAATAGCCAAAATATGGAAACAACCTAAGGGTCTGTTAGCAGATGAATGGATAAAGAAGGGGTGTGTGTGTGTTTGTGTGTGTGTGTGTGTGTGTACACATAGTGGAATATTATTCAGTTGTGAGAAGGAAGGAAATCTTTCCATTTGCAACACCATACATGGACCTTGAGAGCATTATTCTAAATGAAATAAGTCAGACAGGAAAAGACAAATACTGCATGATACCACTTATATGTGGAATCTAAGAAAGTTGAATTCATAGACGTAGAGAGGAGAATGGTGTTTACCAGGGGCTGAAGGGTGGGGGAAATGGGGAAATGTCAGCCAGAGGTTACAGATTTCTAGTTACAAGATGAACAAATTCTAGGGATAATGTGTATGAGGGTGATTAGACTTAATTATACTGTATTACGTACTTGAAAGTTGCTAAGAGAGTAAGTTAAATGTTCTCACCACACACAAAAAAAATGGTTATTATATGATGTGTTGGAGGTGTTAGTTAATGCTATGGTAGTAATCATTTTGCGAATACGAGTGTAACAAAACATGGTGTATAACTTAAACTTACACAGTGTTTTATATCCATTGTATCTCTGTAAAGCCGGGGTGGAGGTGAAGCACACAAAGAAAAAAATATTAGAAAAGAGTACACTAGGCAAATGCTGACTAAAAAAACCACTGGAATGGCTGTTCTAGAACCAGACAAAATAAACTTTAGGCAAAAAAAAATTGTCAGTACATTAAAATTATAATGATAAAATGCTTTAGTTTATCAGATCAATATACTAATTACAGACTTGATTTATCTGTTAACACAAACACACAGCTTATCAGTAGAAATGAACAAATCCACCAGCAAAGGGGAATATCAAATAGGTTTAAAATTATATAAAAAATTAGTTATGAACAATGTAAGTGTGTAGGTATTTTTATGCATTAATATCAAACTCATTGTGCATATATTGAATTTTGTATATGACTTCATCTAACAGTTATTACACTTTCTTTTCAAACTACACTTTACGTTTTACCTAGTTGGCCATGTTTTAGCCTGAAGACTACAAATAGTTTTTAAAACTCAGTATTATAGTCCACATTTTGAGCACATTATAATTATATTTGAATTCAATAACAAAAACATTGATTAAAATATCAAACATTTAGAATTTTAAAAGTACACTTTAGATACCTAATCATTTAATGAAGAAAACAATGTAAAACTAAAACTACTTTTAATTGAATGTTAAAGAAATTTCTCCACGTCACACTTGTAGGATGTAGCTAAAATAGTACTTAGAAGAAATTTTATTACCTTGAATGTGTTTACTACATATAAGTAAATGTACTAAACATCTAATTTAAGGGTTTAAAAATGAAAATAAAACAATAGGAACACGTGGGTGGCTCAGTGGGTTAAGCGTCTGCCTTCGGCTCAGGTCATGATCCCAGGGTCCTGGGATTGAACCCCGCATCAGGCTCCCTACTCAGCGGAGAGTCTGCTTCTCCCTCTGCTTGCCACTCCCCCTGCTTGCGCTCTCACACTCTCGGAAAAATAAATAAAATCTTTAAAAAAGAAAACAAAACAAAATAAACTAACTCCAATGAAAAGAGAAGAAATAATGACCTCAAGTTGGGAAATCAGTGAGATTCAGACAAATACACCTGCAACAAGCATAGAGTCTTTTCTTTACAATGAAAAGACTAATAAGATGCAGAAATTTTGGGGGTGATCGAACTCATATTAAAAAAAGAATCTTAGGGGCGCCTGGGTGGCTCAGTAGTTAAGCGTCTGCCTTTGGCTCAGGTCATGATCCCAGAGTTCCGGGATCGAGCCCCGCATCGGGCTCCCTGCTCAGCGGGAAGCCTGCTTCTCCCTCTCCCACTCCCCCTGCTTGTGTTCCCTCTCTCGCTGTCTCTCTCTCTGTCAAATAAATAAATAAAATCTTTAAAAATAAATAAATAAAAATAAAAATAAAAATAAAAAGAATCTTAATTCAGAAAAAGTGTACATTTTTTTAAAAGATTTTATTTATTTGAGAGAGAGCACAAGCAGGGGGAGGGGCAGAGGCAGAGGGAGAAGCAGACTGCCCATGGAGCAGGGAGCCCGATGCAGGGCTTGATCCCAGGACCCTGGGATCCTGACTGAAGAAGGCAGACACTTAACCAAAAGAGCCACCCAGGCGCCCCAAATAAGTATACATTTTAAAAGGTGGTAAAAGAACACTTTGAAAACATTATGGTAATAATCCTCTCTGTGTAATGTAGGTTAACTTTATATATCCTGGAATTTATCAAAACCTACTCAAGAAATATGAATGTGTTTGTTATCATTGAAGAAATTAGCTCATTATTTTAAAATCTTTTCACACACAGGAAGCCCCCCCCCAATCCTCTTGATGGTACACATAAAATTTTACCAAACGTACAAGGAATTATCACTTCGATCCCCTCTAGATTCCTCCACCAAAAGCAGAAGTCGGGGTACCTATGGTAAAGAGAATGATTGTCCTTCAAAGATATCTGCATCCTGAGCCCAGGACCTGTGAACATGTTACTTTACACAGCAAAAGGCACTTTGCAGATGAACTAAGAACCTTAAATAACCAGATTATTTAGAGGGACCCAGTGTAATCCCCAGGGTCCTTCAAAGTGCGATAGGGAGGCAGAAGAGGGGTGTCAAAGAGATATGGCAGGGAAAGCAGGTTCCAAAAAGCTGCTACATGATTGGCTTTGGAATTGGAAGAAGGAGCTCTGAGCCAAAGGAAGGTAGCCTCTAGCAGCTCAAAAAGCAAGGAAATGAATAGTCTCTTAAAGGCCTGAAAATCATACAATCCTGCTGACATCCTTGCAGGAGCCCAGCCAGACCCATGTCAGACTTCTAACCGGTAGAACTGTAAGATAATAAATTTGTATTGTCTTAAGCCATTAAGTTTGTGGTAATTTGTTATAGCTATAATAGAAAACCAATACATTCCTAAGTGAATTTATGAAGCTAATACATTCTTGATACAATTCCACATACATTCAGAAAGAAAAAGAGAAATTTTATGTCAATCTTATTTTTGAAGCAAAAGGAAGAAAAATACCACCAAACTGAATTCACCGATGTGTAGAAAATTATACATTTTATTTTATTTTTTTTTAAGATTTTATTGAGAGCGAGAGAGACTGTGAGAGCTTTGGGGGAAGGGCAGAGGCAGAGGGAGAAGCAGACTCCCAACTGAGCAGGGAGCCCAACTCGGGGCTCAGTCCCAGGACCCTGGGATCATGACCTGAGCCCAAGGTGGCAGACGCATAACCAAATTAGCCCCCAGGTACTCCAAAAATAATACATTTTAGACTAGTATGGTTTAATAAGGGATGCAGACATGTTTTAACATTAACCAGTTAGAGGAGAAAAACCATAAGATCTGCACAATAGATTAAAAACCTTTCCATAAAAAATCACCACATATTTATAATAAAAAGTCAAACCAGAAGTTGAAGGAAATTTTCTTAACTGCATATATGCTAGCTTCTGAAAAACTTCAAGAAAAAATCTTACTGGTAAATGCTGGAGTAATTTCCTTTGACATCAGAAGATAAGGATATACTCACCATCATCTCAAAAAATATTCTATTCGATCTAACTACTTTAGGGAGATAATAAGAAAAAATAAATGATGTAAGAAGAGGAGAAAAAGAAGCAGTTACCTGTATTCTATTTACATATAATAGGAAGTTTTTACATATTTGTAGAAAGGGATTTGCCAAGGACTTCATTAGTATTGCTAATATACTGTTTCTTAAGCTGAGTGGTATACACAGTGATGTATAATACAGTATTATCCAGTCCTTATTGATGTTCTTACATATGTACTATGACAAAACATCTTTTTTAATCACAAAATGTTTTTTTAATTTTTGTTTTATATCTGCAGTCTCTTGTTATGTATTATATGTAACTTGGTGTTTCACTATCACTTTCTTCACATCCTTTGTTACTTACACTATTCAGATCTGGAGTCAATAAATACAAGTTTTTATATGACTCTGCAGATCAGAATGGCTATTGATTATTTCCCGAAATGTAGATGTTGTAGGTTCTTCTGATACAACCTTCATCTTGAATATTATGGGTTGTTTAGAGAGCCACATCATTACTAATTCATATTCCATTTTCATTTAACTGCAGTATCTACCTAAACTATATAACTGAATGAATGTGTATTTCATTCTTCCTTTAACGTTCAACAGATAGGAATTGAGTGGTATATCTTAAGAAATCTGTTGGACCCTGGGGTTTATGTCGCTCAGAGTCTAATGGGAAAGAGTGACACGGAATTAGTTAAAATACAGCGTCATCTATTCTAAGTCAGATTGGGTTGGAATGAAGTCAGGAGGACAAAATAAAATCTTTCTCAGAGAGGTCCCAGCATTGGCATTTGTCACAGCTATGTTATATCACAGAGTGTTCAGTCGAGCCATTTGAAATCCAGAGCTCAGTCTACATGGCAAGAAAAACAAAAAAACAAAAAAACTGAAATGTGAGGCAGGAACCAGAAGGTTTGCTCGTGTTGTTGTTACCACATTAAAGAATTTATATCCTGTCCTGAAGGTGTTGGATACCAACTTCCTTGCAACTTCAGCGAGGAAGTGAGAATATAAGTTTTACACCTCTAAAATACTACTTTGATCACCAAAGCAGAGTGGAAGCCTGAAGAAGTTAAATCGTACACTCAAAAATTGTAGATGAAATCAGAGGTGGGATTTTCAACAGGCATTTGAATTACAGTCCCCAAGGTAAATCTACTATTAGCCTTGTAAAAGTGCTGTAATGTCTTCTCAAATTGCATATTTGAGTCCCGCAGTCTAGGGTGTGGATGAATGGGAAGGAAGTTTCTAGGAAAGCTACAAGTGAAGTGTTCCTCTCATGCACTGTTACATCAATAAAGAATGAAATCAGCAAATAGCACATGCTTTGTTTTCAGTGTTTACACAAGTTTTTTACCCATGGAAAGTTTATTTCGACAGCTAAACTGCCTTAGCTTACAATTGCAGGATCTTGATGCTTCTTCAGAGTCTCCATCGTGAAATACTCTTAAATGATTAAGAATGGTAATAGGGTAGGTTAATTTCCAGCCTTTAAAGGTGTTTAATCAGCTTCTCTTCTAGCCCACCTTCTAAATTACTCTCGGAAATAGTAAGTAGGCATTAACTATAAATACTAGCATTGTTGTCTTGGAAGACAGAAATATGCAGTGTTAGATAACCCCCTCCACCCCTTCATTTCGGGCATTTTAAAGTGTGTATTTGCACTAGGCCAGTCCTTTATAGGCCCCCAAGGGGGCTATGCTGCTCTGAGTCACATGCTTAACAGGACTTACACTGAAGTCCTCCTGTGGTGGAGGTGATTTGCATCTCCGTTCAAATGTTTCAAGTCAGAATAAATTTTTCCCTGTTGTTAGCTAGAGAGCCAAGAGCCATGATGAATCAATTATCTACATGTTTAAGGAAGCTTCAGAGGAACTCTAAAAATCAGCAACTGGGGCAGTGTGCGGAGATACTCTGCCCTGTTGTGCTCTCTGAGAAGCGAGATGGTCTTCTCAGGGGCCAGAACCCCCTTTTGCCCACAGCCCTTAACGACATGGGACAACTCTTGTTTCCTTCCGTACATACAATCTGTGTATTATTCTTTGTTCAGTCTCCTACTCAGAGGAGATAGTGGCTTTTTAAAAATCTAGATAATATCACGTAGCGCCAGTCTTCCTCAAAACCTTTCAAAAACCTACTGTGGTGCACTTGGGATAAACTCCAAAATCTGTAACACAGCCCCCGAGCTCTGTGTGAGCTGGGCAGTGACTTCTCTCCCTTCACGCTCTTTGCTAGACTGACTGGCTCGTTCCTCAAACACACACAGATTCAAAACCATCTGATAGTTCCTCAAACTCACAAAATTCTCATCCACTTCAGGAGGTTTCCACTTGTTCCCAAAACTAGAACCTCTGTCATTATACTCAGTACTGAAGTAATTCCTTACAACCTTCAGACCTCAGCCCAACCGTGACATCTGATCATCATCCCCAATCTAATGAGGAACCATTATATTTTCCAAGTACAATTATAGATTCTTTCATAGTTGATGGAAAGGAGTTATACTGACATATTGAGAGGAGATCCATTCCAAAATGAATATATTAAATATTGTGCAAATTGTATTATGTTACAAAAATAGGTCATCATATGTTTGTGTTTAATGAGTGTGTATTCCACCTTTAAACACTATATACTGAAAATCCTTGAAAATAAAGACCATTTTGTTGTGTTCATCACTGTATATCCAGCACATGCTCAAGGCCTGATACTTTTTTAAATAAATGTATAATTATTTATGATAAATAAAAATTAGTTATAATAAATGAAAAAAATTGAAGACAGATGTCATATAATTCATTCATTGACAGCAACCCAGCACATGGCAAAGACTGGGTTCATATTTTGGCCTTTATATTTCAAATAGAAGTAGACCAACAGATGTTTCTGAGGTTTTGCTAACCTTTATTTTAATTTAAAGTGAGATTACCAATACTGAATTAAGATACACTGTTAAACAGCAGTTCTCGTAAAGAAGTGACTTATTTTTATCTGTAATTCCAGCACCATTGGTTGAAGAGGCTTTGCTTTTCCTATTGAACTGCCTTTGTACATGTGTAGAACTATCTGTGGACTTTCTTTCCTGTTCCACTGATCTAGCTTTACATTATTACCCAATGATCTTGATTACTGTGGCTTTTGCATAATTCTTGATACTGTTGTATAACTCTTGCACTCTTTCTTCTATTTCAAGACATTTTTTATTTCAGGATCTTTTGTATTTTTTGTACAAATTTTAGAACCAATTTGTAAATTTCTAAAAAAAAAACACTGTTGGAATTTCTATTGTGATTACATTAAACCTATACAAAAATTTTAGATCTTAGCATGTTATTGTCTTCCTTTTTTTTTTTAATTTTTTTTTTTTTGTTAAAGATTTTATTTATTTGCGAGAGAGAGAATGAGAGACAGAGAGCATGAGAGGGAGGAGGGTCAGAGGGAGAAGCAGACTCTCCACTGAGCAGGGAGCCTGATGCGGGACTCGATCCCGGGACTCCAGGATCATGACCTGAGCCGAAGGCAGTCGCTTAACCGACTGAGCCACCCAGGCGCCCTGTTATTGTCTTCCAATCCATGCGGATGATATATCTCTCCATGTATTAGGTATTATTTAATTCACTTAGCAATGTTCTATAGATTTCAGTATGGGGATCTTGTATATCTCATGTTAAATTACTTCATAAGTATTTTATTTTTGATGCTATTGTAAATGTGTGGTATATTTGACTTTGAATTGTTTCTTGCTTATATACGGAAACACAATTTGTTTCAGAATGTTGACCTTCTGTACAGTAATGTGTTAAATTCACTTAGTTCTACTGTATGGAGGTTCCTCAAAAAGTTGAAAATAGACCTACCATATGATCCAGCAATTGCACTACTGGGTATTTACCCCAAAGATACAAAAGTAGGGATCCGAAGGGGTATGTGCACCCCGAGTTTATAGCAGCAGTGTCCACAATAGCCAAACTGTGGAAAGAGCCAAGATGTCCATCGACAGATAAATGGATAAAGAAGATGTGGTATATATATATACAATGGAATATTATGCAGCCATCAAAAGGAATGAAACCTTGCCATTTGCAACGACGTGGATGGAACTGGAGGGTATTATGTTGAGTGAAATAAGTCAAACAGAGAAAGACATGTATCATATGATCTCACTGATATGAGGAATTCTTAATTGCAGGAAACAAACTGAGGGTTGCTGGAGTGGGGGGTAGGGTGGGAGGGATGGGGTGACTGGGTGATAGACACTAGGGAGGGTATGTGCTCTGGTAAGCGCTGTGAATTGTGCAAGACTGTTGAATCTCAGACCTGTACCTCTGAAACAAATAATAAATTATATGTTAAGAAAAAAAAAAGAAGAAGAAGAAGGTAGCGGGAGGGGAAGAATGAAGGGGGGGAAATCGGAGGGGTAGACGAACCATGAGAGACGATGGACTCTGAAAAACAAACTGAGGGTTCTAGAGGGGAGGGGGTGGGGGATGGGTTAGCCTGGTGATGGGTATTGAGGAGGGCACATTCTGCATGGAGCACTGGGTGTTATGCACAAACAATGAATCATGGAACACTTCATCTAAAACTAATGATGTAATGTATGGGGATTAACATAAGAATAAAAAAAATTCACTTAGTTCTAGTAGATTTGGGTGATTCCTTGGAGTTTTTAATGCATATAATTATTGGTTAGGAATAAAGGCAATTTCTTCCTTTCAGTCTTTAGTTCTTTTATTTCCTTTCCTTTTATGATATTGAGGTCTGTACCCTGTATCCCTATACTCTGAAGGTTTTGATCAAGAAAGGATGCTGTACTTTGTCAAATGCTTTTTCTGCATCTATTGAGAGGATCATATGATTCTTGTTCTTTCTTTTATTAATGTATTGTATCACGTTGATTGATTTGCGGATGTTGAACCAACCTTGCAGCCCAGGGATAAATCCCACTTGGTCGTGGTGAATGATCCTTTTAATGTACTGTTGGATCCTATTGGCTAGTATTTTGGTGAGAATTTTTGCATCCATGTTCATCAGGGATATTGGTCTGTAATTCTCCTTTTTGATGGGGTCTTTGTCTGTTTTTGGAATCAAGGTAATGGTGGCCTCATAAAACGAGTTTGGAAGTTTTCCTTCCATTTCTATTTTTTGGAACAGTTTCAGAAGAATAGGTATTAATTCTTCTTTAAATGTTTGGTAGAATTCCCCTGGGAAGCCATCTGGCCCTGGGCTTTTGTTTGTTGGGAGATTTTTGATGATTGCTTCAATTTCCTTAGTGGTTATAGGTCTGTTCAGGTTTTCTATTTCTTCCTGGTTCAGTTTTGGTAGTTGATACATCTCTAGGAATGCATCAATTTCTTCCAGGTTATCTAATTTGCTGGCATAGAGTTGCTCATAATATGTTCTTATAATTGTTTGTATTTCTTTAGTGTTGGTTGTGACTCTCCTCTTTCATTCATGATTTTGTTGATTGCGTCATTTCCCTTTTCTTTTTGATAAATCTGGCCAGGGTTTATCAATCTTGTAAATTCTTTCAAAGAACCAGCTCCTAGTTTCATTGATCTGTTCTACTGTTCTTTTGGTTTCTGTTTCATTGATTTCTGCTCTGATCTTTATTATTTCTCTTCTCCTGCTGGGTTTAGGCTTTATTTGCTGTTCTTTCTCCAGCTCCTTGAGGTGTAGGGTTAGGTTGTGTACTTGAGACCTTTCTTGTTTCTTGAGAAAGGCTTGTATTGCTATGTACTTTCCTCTTAGGACTGCCTTTGCTGCATCCCAAATATTTTGAACAGTTGTATTTTCCATGTATTTTTTAAATTCTTCTTTAATTTCCTGGTTGACCCATTCATTCTTTAGTAGGATGCTATTTAGCCTCCATGTATTTGAGTTCTTTCCGACTTTCCTCTTGTGATTGAGTTCTAGTTTCAAAGCATTGTGGTCTGAAAATAGGCAGGGAATGATCCCAATCTTTTGATACCGGTTGAGACCTGATTTATGACCTAGGATGTGATCGATTCTGGAGAATGTTCCATGGGCACTAGAGAAGAATGTGTATTCCGTTGCTTTGGGATGGAATGTTCTGAATATGTCTGTGAAGTCCATTTGGTCCAGTGTGTCATTTAAAGTCTTTATTTC
>NC_058409.1:13462994-13645974 GCF_002201575.2 Neomonachus schauinslandi
GAGGGGTTCTCTGTGCTTCCTGGATTTTGATGCCTGTTTCCTTCCCCAAATTAGGGAAGTTCTCTGCTATAATTTGCTCCAATACACCTTCTGCCCCTCTCTCTCTTTCTTCTTCTTCTGGAATCCCAATTATTCTAATGTTGTTTCGTCTTATGGTATTATTCTGCCCTCGTGATCCAGTAGTTGTTTATCTCTCTTTTTCTCAGCTTCTTTATTTTCCATCATTTGGTCTTCTATATCACTGATTCTCTCTTCTGCCTCATTTATCCTAGCAGTTAGTGCCCCCATATTTGATTGCACCTCATTAATAGCCTTTTTGATTTCGACTTGCTTAGATTTTAGTTCTTTTATTTCTCCAGAAAGGGTTTCTCTAATAACTTCCATGGTTTTTTCAAGCCCAGCTACTATCTTTAATGATGATTCTGAACTCTAGATCCGACATCGTACTAATGTCTGTATTGAGTAGGTCCCTGGCAGTCGGTACTACCTCTTGTTCTTTTTGTTGAGGTGATTTTTTCCATCTTGTCATTTTGTCCAGAGGAGAACAGATGAATGAGAGAACAAAATGCTAACAGGGTAACAACGTCCCCAGAAAATATACTCTAAGTAAATCAGAAAAGACCTGAAGCCGGGGGAAAAGAAAGGGAAAGAAAGAAAAAAGAAAAAGAAAAAAAAAAGAAAAAGGAAAATATAAAAAGAAACAAAAACAGAGCATAACAAAAAAAAACAGAATATGATCAAATATGAGCAGGCTGGGCATAGATCAGTGCCACACACTAGATTTTGGGTGTATTTTGGTCTGTTAGAAGAAAGTGCCTCCCAAAATTTTAAAGAAAGAAAAACTTATATATGTACAAAAATAAGGGTTGATATGATGAAGGGATGGAATATGACTGTAAAGATGAAAATTATAAAAAATTTTATAAAAGGAATTGATAAGTTGTTTGAAAAAAGAAAGAAGAGGATTTAAAAAAAAAAGGGAGCGAATGTGATCAGGCAGGAGAGTAGAACAAAGCCATACACTAGAGATTTAGGGTATATTTTGATCTGTTAGAAGAAACTATCTCAAAATTTTAAAGAGAGAACAACTTATATATATATGCCAAAAATACAGGTAACTACTATGAAGGGATAGAATAGGACTCTAAAAATGAAAATTAAAAATGTTTTTTAAAACAGGGATTGATAAGATGTTGGTTGAAAAAGGGAAAAAGAAAAATTAAAAAAAAAAGTTAAAAAAATTAACTTTGAAAGACTAAAGAATCATGGTAAAAAAGCCATGGATTCTGTGTGCATTATTCCCCTCGCGCTGGAGTTCTGCCGTTCTCATTGATTGGTAAACTTGGTCTTGGCTGGCTGTTCTTGCTGATCTTCTGGGGGAGGGGCCTGTTGCCGTGGTTCCCAAATGTCTCTGCCGGAGGCGGAATTGCCTCGCCCTTGCCCGGTCTGGGCTAAGTAATCTGCTTGGGTTTGCTCTCCAGAGCTTTTGTTCCCTGCAAGCTTTCTGTACAGCTTTGGAGGCCAAGAGTGAAAATGTCGGCCTCCCAATCTCTGCCCTGGAGGAGCCGAGAACTCGGGGCCCCACTCCTCAGTGCGCCCCCAGAGAAAAGCAGTCAGTCACTCCCGTCTCCCCGGTCTCTAGCGTTTCTATCTCTGACACCCGACCCCGGGTGGAGTCTACAAACCCAGCAGATCTGTGCGGTGCACTCCCATGCGGCTCCTCCCAGGGGAGGAAGGTGAGTCTCCCCGGATCTGCCGCTTGTTGGGTCCCTGCTGGAGGAGCAGGGGCCCGACTGTGCCACGGATCACGGTTTATGACAACCCCAAGCTGAGAGCCCGCGCCTGGGCTCCGCCTCTGCAGCCGGCTTCCCTGCTTCGATACCTGGGAGCTCTGCCACACTCAGGCACCCCCGGTCTTTCTGTGACCCGAGGGTCCTGAGACCACACTGTCCCGGAGGGTTCCACCCCCCGCTTAGCCACCAGAGTGACGTCCCTCAGCGGAGCCGACTTCTAAAAGTTCCGATTTTGTGCTCCGCGGCTCTATCATTGCCAGAAGCGGCCAATGGAGGCCCCCTCCCCCGCTGTCTATCCTCCCGAATATCGCCTCGGATTCACTTCTCCGCACGTCCTACCTTCCAGAAAGTGGTCGCTTTTCCGATGAGAGAGTTGTTGCTCTTCTTTCCTTCGATCTCCTGTTGAGTTCGTAGGTGTTCAGAATGGTTTGATCCCTATCCAGCTGAATTCCTGAGAGGAGACGAAAGCCAGGTCTCCTACTCCTCCGCCATCTTCGGCAAATAAATAATTTTTAAGTATTAAACTAATCTTTCATTTCTGGAGTAAATCCCATTTGGTTGTGATATGTTATACATTTTATATATTACTGGGTTTAAACCACTCATATTTTAAGGGTCTTTTGCATCATTCTGTATGATGGTTTTTAGCCTGTGATTTTCTTTCTTAAAATATCTTTGCATAAAAGTTTGCATAATACTGGTATTATTGTTGATATTATTTTTCCTTAAAAGTTCATGTAATTCATCATTATGTAATGTAATCAGCTAATAATGAAAAATAAATGGTATATTTTAAAGTATAGAGGATAATAAGGCAATTTTTATAAAGAACTGTTTTTCCAGTTTTTAATTTTTTCCTTTCATTTTCATGTTAGTGTTAGCAGTTAAGAAAAAAAGTGAGAGAATAAAAATAACATTCTACAAAATTATCATCAGAGTATTTTATTGTCTCTGGTAAGTGTACCTGGCAAGACAAAATAGAAAAACAGTACCTACAAAAGAGATCACTCAGGTGTAGTATTAATATAGGAAGTCATTTATTCTGACTCCTTCCTATCAAGGACAAGATATTAAGGTTTGAGAGAGTTTAGTGGTTAGGGGGAATGGGATGGTATAATCTATTTAAATGAAAGGAGAGTTTATTCACCCATTAAAGATTATGTAGATGTCACTATAATCTTCCTTGCAATGAGAACTTTCTCCTAGCTAATGGTAACTTTTAAACAGGGATAGATAGAAAATCAAATACTTCTGTCTTTCATACTCTCTTTCCCTATTTTGAGCCCAGTTTTCTCATCATTAGAAAAGTATAGATTAGTTTATAATCAGTAATAACTATTTTTTATCATTTATCTTTGTCTACTTTTCTGTTGAGCTAGTTTAATACTGCAGAAGTTTAATCATACCAATACCAGCCCAATTAGCATGTTTTTAAATTTTTATTTTATTTTATTTTTTTATATTTTAATTAGCATGTTTAACACACACAGCACACACATGTTTGAAAAACACCAAATGCAGTAATAGTGTAAAATATAAAAACAATAACAATGATAATAAGAGGGAAATAGAGGAAAAGATAGAGCCCTCAAGACTTAATTGCATACACCTGTGCAGTAGCTGGTCCTTGTCCTGTTATTATACCATTTTCCATGTCTTTTACTGCTCCTCAGCTCTTTAGCTAGCACTTTTGGACACTTTTGCCAAATAGAGTGGCTTACACTTTTATTCTTCAAGAATATGAGCAATTTAGAGTTCTACCTGGCTACATTTGTTATAGCATCCTAAAATATTTACAACCAAGCCTATTTCCTTCGATATTGGGTATTAGTCCAGACCCTGTGACCTTATTTTCTGCCTGATTCCATGACATTAATGGTTCAACATGGTCAGATGATAGTTTTAGTTTCCAGTTATTATCAGTCCTGGTTTTTAGTTGAAAACAAAGGAATCTAGTTTGGTTACTTTCAGTGGAAAGGTAAATATTAAGGAGTATAGACAGCTTTTACAAATACTGGCAGAGCTGAAGTAACAACTCTCTTTTGAGTCTTGAGGAATGAGCCTCTCCAAAGATGCTTCTGATTCTGCTACACACAGACTGCTCTCATTTCAACGAGCCATCACAGAAGCTGCTGCTTCCAAGAGCGTTCTGGTTCTGCCACAATACAACCAGCATAATATACATCCCATTCTCACAAAACCAGATTCTGGGTTAAAGTCCTGTGTGTGTGTGTGTACATCTGATGGACAAAGCAGTGATAACATACTGAGCCTTAACTGCAAGGGAGTCTGAAAAGAAAGTTTTTATTTTTCTGTCCCCTGCACATGAGAAGTGGTTTGGAATAGGCACTGAGTGAGTCATTCACAGTATACAAGACACTTGATGAAAAATATGCCTTCTCTGAATAAGTAAACCTTGAGTTTGCCACAGCCCAGAGTAGAAAACATATACAACATCCTGCAAGATAGCTCCCAAATTCATAAATTTTCATCTTTATGTGAAGCCACTGGTGAGACTTCAATAAGGCATTCTCTTCCAGTACTTCCAAATATTGAATGCATGAAAATACCGGTGAATCTCAAACACACATGCCTCTTAGCTTATTTATTTCCTCATTAAATATGCTTATTATGCCCATGAACAATTGTGTGGAATATCATCATGATATATAGGGAATTGGGTAAATCCATGAAAGATGATGCCATCAGAAGTAAATTCAGAATAAGTGTCTTAGTGTTATTCAGAATAAGAAGAAAATTACTGTTCATTTCATGACGGAAGGGATCTAATAGAATCTATTGGCCACCAACACTTGCCACTTACCTTGATGCATGTTCCTATAAAGGAATCTCAGGGCTAGTTGATTTTCTAGAAACATGTACATTCAGCAGCCAAAGGGGGTTCCAGCAGTAATGATGGGATCATTAGTGATGGTAGAGTTGGCCTTGTTGAAGGCAGTCTGTGTAATTGTGCCCATGCATAGTCTACTTCCCTATCCCATGGCAGCTTTTTCAGGATCATTGAACAATGGCAAAGAAGGATAACTGATATTCGCAAATAGGTCATCTTACTCCTTTCATTTAAGACTCTTTCCTTGAGGGGTTCTTTTGGTGAGCATCTAGAGAATATTCAAGTTCAAAAACTATCCTGAAAAGTTGATTCACATACTCTTTCTCCAATCACATTGCCATTAAGCCTCCATCTATCATGTGAAACCCTGACCATTGGGCCACACTGTTAGCTACTGGCTGGTCCGTCTCTTCTTCTAGATGAAGTAGATAATAAAAGTGCACTCCTCAGAGTTCTTCCATTGCACTTCCAGAACACAACGATAGAAGCTGTAATACCATAAAGTTCTGTTTCTAGAAAGTAGACTTATTTTTAGTACCTCTCAGGATTTTGGATTTTATTCCATGACTTAGTCCAGAATTTTAAATCTGATTCTGAATCTTTTATGTTATCTAATGCTATAAAAAAGTATGTTTCTCTAGACCCATGATATTTGCTTTAAATTTTCTGTAGTATCATTTGTCCAGTTCTTCAGAATTTCTACCTCACTGAGGTCAGTGGATCACAGGAAATAACCCAGTTCACTTGTTCTGACCCCATGTTCCATGAGCTGATTGCCATCCTAAAATAAGGAAAGGACTCGATACATTCCAGTCTTTCTTGGCATGACATTCCATTCTAAATATTCCACATGTCCGGTTGTGGGGATGGGGTAACTGGAGGATGGGGTAACTGGGTGATGGGCACATGATGTGATGAGCAATGGGTGTTACCTACAACTAATGAATCACTGAACCCTACCTCTGAAACTAATAATACACTATATGTTAATTAATTGATTTCAAATTTTAAAAAATTAAATAAATAAATAAATAAATATTCCACATGTCCCTGCATATCTGTTGCATACAATTCACTGTCTGGTATCAATATCTGTATAATTTAAGTTTCCTTTTTATTGACAGGTGACAGAAACCACCTCTGGACAAATTACTAACAGTAACAAGACAATTTATTTGGAAAAAGAGCTGGGGTAGAGAATAGGAATCATGGGAATAACTGAGGAAGTGAAGCCAACAGAGAGATTAAATGAGGAAATTTGTGTTGATGTCAACAAGAATACATGTATCTTCTCTTTAGGGAGTGTCCATCAAAGTATTCTACTCCAATGAATGTCTTGACGTTACATTGCCCAATTTTCAAATTCCTTGGATAATATCTCTCATTGGCTCATTTTGGCACAGTTTTTAAGGGAGTAAGCTTCAGAGAACGGAAAAGAAGTCTCATGGCAGTTAAGAGTCTAGTGGGTCTCCTGGGTACGGGTCTCTCCCTTTACAGAGAAAAGGGAATCATTGACATGAGGGTGCCTTCAGAATGTCTTATAGTCTTTTCTCATGCCCTTAAGGATAGGATAGAAAGGCGCTAATGGGCACAAGTCATCTTCAACATTTCTAAGGCTCGTTCCTGTATAAGCAGAATGCATTTCCTCTCTACTTTTTTCCTAAAGTTCATGGTTATGTAAAACTGTCATTTTTGTCTGGTAAATTCACTGACACACTAGTCTCTCCTAAAGAGTTTACGTAGTGTATTCTTTATGAGCGTGTTTGTTCAATAAGTCATTATCAAATATTTTTCCCTTGTAAGGTTAAACTACTTATTTCAGCTAATTTAGAAGCTGTAAAATATTTCAACCATGTAAAATCAATGAAATGTATATTATTATAGATGAGAATTCTTTTTCACTTGCCTGCAGCTTTTATTTGCATTTTGAAGATTTATTGAAGTATGCTGAGAGCAGAAAATAGCACTCAGGGTTCTGAGATAACTAGGTAAGTCATAGGGTTATTGGATATATTCTGGAGAAAGTTCCAGTAAAGTAACTAAAAAGGAAATTACTAGACAGACAGTGTTAATGGTGTTAAACAAATTCAAGAAAGACACTAGTGGCAAGACTCTGGCACCAACATCATTTTTAACTTCAGTCTTAGGCTCCAGAGCACTTATATTCATCCCATGTCCATTTGATCACCATCTGAGTTGGATGTTGCCTTAAAAAATAATAATAATAATTGTGTAAAAGTAAAAAATACCAAACTATTGCCGAAAGAAAAATGACTGTGTCCTCCCTAACGGAAGATAGATGGAATAACTGATAGGTTCATCACATTCTTGATTTTACTCCCACCTCCTTAAATAACCTCAGTGTTTTTATTCCTTTCCCTATTGTACTTTCATATCATTAGTTTGACTATGTAATCCTGTTGCTTGGTCTTTGAGGCATTTTGGGGGAAGAATCCAAGTCTTTTCTCCTCTATTCCAGATATTTGCAATAATGTGTGACTGACATGAAGTCTAACAGTAAAAGGATATTTTTTCACAGGAAGTAGTTTGTAAATCACAATAACTCAGAGTACAAAGAGGCAAGGTTAAAAGACTTTGTGGTAAAGTTAAAGAATTAGCTGCTAATCCACACAGAGCTATGCCCATCAGATGATTAGCACATCCGGAAACCAAAGTTAGGAAGGGAAGCTTGAAAAGAATAACCTGAATGAAGTATTAGACCTAGAAACCTGTGTATGGACTAAGACATGATTTAAAACAAACAACATAAATATTATATTACCAAGATACAGTATTGTATAGTAAAATATAAAACACAATATGAGTCTTGAGACTATAGAGAAATTGTTCCTTCACTCTTTATTTCTATTTTTTATTTTTATTTTTATTTATTTATTTTTTTTAGATTTTATTTATTTTTTTGACAGAGAGAGATATAGCGAGAGCAGGAACACAAGCAGGGGGAGCGGGAGAGGGAGAAGCAGGCTTCCCGCAGAGCAGGGAGCCCGATGTGGGACTCGATCCCAGGATCCTGGGATCATGACCTGAGCCGAAGGCAGACGCTTAACGACTGAGCCACCCAGGCGCCCTTTTATTTTTATTTTTTAAAAGATTTATTTATTTATTTGAGAGAGAGAGAGAGAGAGAAAGCCGGGGGAGGGTCAGAGGAAGAAGGAGAGAATCTCAAGCAGACTCTGCACTGAGCACAGAGCCCATCGTGGGGCTCCATCTCACGATCCTGAGATCATGACCTGAGTCAGAATCAAGAATCAGACACTTACCTGACTGAGCCACCCAGGCGCCCCTATTTCTATTTTAATTAAATTCATTTACCTCCAAACTAAAATGAATCACAGAAAAACTAAGATGACATTTTTTGCTGCTAGTAGTTTTCACATCAAGACAGAGAACATTTGTGTAGATGGAGACATTAATTATATATTTACACATATAATTATATGTATGATGCATATATATATTATATAAATATCTGCATTGGGCACAATGAAAATAAGGCATTTTTAACATTTTGAATGAAAAGTATTAATGACGGGGCGCCTGGGTGGCTCAGTTGTTAAGCATCTGCCTTTGGCTCAGGTCATGATTCCAGGTCGTGGGATCGAGCCCTGCATCGGGCTCCCTGCTCAGCGGGAAGCCTGCTTCTCCCTCTCCCACTCCCCCTGCTCGTATTCCTTCTCTCGCTGTGTCTCTCTCTGTCAAATAAATAAATAAAATCTTTAAAAAAGAAAAGAAAAGTATTAATGACAAGGATGAGATTTATTGCTATAAATAAATGCATAGGAATTGTTTTATGTGGGTGACTAGGGTCTCCTGCTATAAATTCCAACTCCCCCCCCCCAGGAATTTATAATAGATATCAGGACAAACAACTTATAGAGACCCATAAATATGAAATCAAATTGATTACTCACACAGTAAACCACTAAAGGACTTCCAAAGCTGAAGTGTTGAAACTCTGCAAGGAGCAAAGCAAAGAGAGGGTCCTTGTGGTGGCTTGGGCGTGGGTCCGGGGAAGAGTCCACATGCTTGGGGGTGGGGGGAGTTTGCAGGCGGGTTTGCCACTGACCTCACAGGATGAGTGGCACAGGGGGCTCATCGTGCTTGCCCTCTGTGGGGCAGCAGGAAAGATAGGTGGGAAACTAAAAGCTGTCAGAGCAAACATAAAAAGTGGTGTACAGATTAATTAACCCTATAAGCATGGGTTTATTTCTGGGCTTTCAATTCTGTCCCATTGATCTGTGTGTCTGTTTTTATGCTGGTGCTACACTGTTTTGATGACTGCAGCTTTGTAGTGTATCTTGAAGTCTGGAATTGTGATGCCACCAGCTTTGTTCTTCTTTCTCAAGACTGCTTTGGCTATCTGGGGTCTTCAGTGGTTCCATACAAATTTTAGTATCATTTGTTCTAGTTCTGTAAAAAATGCTGTTGGTATTTTGATAGGAATTTCACTGAATTTGTAGGTTGCTCTGTGGTGAGCATAGCACAGCATATAAACTTGTCCAATCATTATGCTATACAACAGAAACAAGTGTAACATTCTATGTCAACTGTACTTCAATTTTTTAAAAAATGGAGTCCAGTTCTTTTTTTTTAAGACTTAAAAAAATTTTTTTGAGAGAGAGAGAGCATGTGGAGGGAGGGGCAGAGGGAGAGGAAGAGGGAGAGAATCTCAAGCAGACTCCCCACTGAGCACAGAGCCCAATGTGGGACTCGATCCCACAACCCTGAGATCATGACCTGAGCTGAAATCAAGAGTCTGCTGCTTAACCAATTGAGTCACCCAGGTGCCCTGGAATCCAGTTCTTTATTATAAGAATAAATGTAGAAGATATCATGCAATATTTTAGAAAGTGTAGTGAAGAGAGGAGATGGAGTAAGTAAAACAGGACTTTGAATTAGAGAGTGAGGTAAGTGAACAGGTCTGTCAGGTGAGAAAATCCTCTGTAAGGCTAAGAAGAACTTTGGCAAGGTCTGAGCGCTGTCTCAGGGAGACTTTTGTGGTGACTCTGGGAGTGATGAGACGAGGAGATGGGCTGTGCTAAATTAAGAAGTATTTGTAAAAAACTTGAGAATGCCTTAGTAAAGGTCCCCTTAACTGATGATAATTTAGAATGATAAGAACAGGAAAAGGGAAGATCATAAGTGAAGGTTTCTCAGGGAAACGTCTGAAGAAGGTAGAATTATGATACACATTTTCTCTACTTGGCTTACTAGGTCTGGCATTCCATTGGATGTTTGGGTTGATAATAATCACCTTTAGTAGAACAGTATATTTAAAATAGCTTGAGGAAAATTATGCTTTCCTGAAAAACACTGTTATCTACAAATACTTATAATGTGTGCCCTGTATACATTGTGTTAGATACTTTAGTATGTATAAGGATTGATATTTTCAAAAGCATGATTATTTAACATGTAAAACATTTTTTATCTAGAAAAATAGGCTTTCAGTGGGATAAATTGCATAATATAAAACCTGACTCTTTTCTATATGTTCTATTCAGTCAATGTTTTTCTTTAGGATAAGTTGCACTTTTTATCCCCCAAAACATTTTTTTAAAGATTATTTATTTATTTTTGCACACACGCGTGCAAGAGAGAGAGAGAAAGAGAGCAAGCACAGAGCGACAGGTAGGGGCAGAGGGAGAAGCAGACTCCCCACTGAGCAGGGAGCCCGATGTGGGACTCCATTCCAGGACCCTGAGATCATGACCTGCTCCGAAGGCAAAAGCCCAACCGACTGAGCCACCCAGGTGCCCCTCCCCCAAAACTTTTGTTGCTAATTTATTTAGTAAAATATGTTTCATAATTTTTACATATTCTTTATAGAAAAATTCAGACTTACCTTCTGTCTATCCCTGTATGAGGATTCTTTCTAATCAGAATAAAACTGAATAAAAGAAATGTTCACTGAAACATTATAGCTTCCCATTTTTAGACCATTCCAACAAACTATCTTAGTGCCCAGCAGCCTCTGAGGACTGAGTGCTGAGTGGTATGTGCTTAAAAGGAAGAGATTTTCTAGGCAATATTTTAAGATAGTTTTGTTTTGTTTTGTTTTGTTTTGCACAACTAAGAAAAAAATAATAGGTGGTCTCTCCTATTTCACAAAACAGAGAGTGAATCATGCAGCAGTGACATTGTTTGAGTAGTCTTCATACGTAAGACTCTAGGCGTACTAAGTTTACCTACAACCTGATTAAAAAATGGGCCAACAGTCTTAAAAAGCCCCTTACCCAAGAAGATATACAGATGACACATGAGCATATAAAAACAATCTCCACATTGTATGTCATCAGGGAAATGGAAATTAAAATGAGATACCACCACACACCTATCAGAATGGCCAAAATCCAAAACACTGCCAATACCAAGTGTGAGCAAGAATGTGAAATAACAGGAACTCTCATTCATCGCTGGTGGGAATGCAAAATTCCCACCAGCAATGGGGAAGCCACTTGGGAAGACAGTCTGGTGTTTTTTGTTGTTGCTGTTTTTTAAACAAATACACACTTGTGATATAATCCAGCAATTGTGCTCCTTGGTATTTACCCAAAGGAGTTGAAAACTTATGTCCATACCAAAACCTACTCATGAATGTTTACAGAAGCTTTACTTATAATTGCCAAAACTTGGAAGCAACCAAGATGTCCTTCGGTTGGTGAATGGATACATTAACTGTGGTACTTTCAGACAATGGAATATTATTCAGCCCTAAAAAGAAATGAGCTACCAAGTTATGAAAAAACACAGAAGAACTTAAATGTCTATTGTTAAGTGAAAGAAGCCAATCTGAAAAGGCTACAGACAATAGTATTCCAACTATACGACATCCTGGCAAAGGTTAAAAAAAACTATGGTGAAAGTAAAGAGATCAATGTTTGCCGGGAGTTGTGGGAAAGGCAATGGAACGACCTTGTATGATACTAGTCACTAGTAGACACATGTCATTCTGCTTTTTCCAACACCCCAGAATGTACAACATCACGAGTGAACCACAGTGTGAACCGGGGACTCTGGTGACCATGATGTGTCATTGTAGGTTCATCCATTATACCTAATGCACCATTCTGGTCGAGCATGTTGATAACGTGGAGGCTATGCCTCTGTGGGGGCAGGAAGTATAAGGGAATTTCTGTGCATTTTGCCCAATTTTGCTGTGATCCACAACCTGCTATGAAAAAGTCTAGTTTAAAAAATGAGTTTACCTTAGGTTATTATACATAGTGAACACTTACCAGTAAGCCTTTGTTCCTATTAATACTATTTTTATAATCACTAATACAGTCTTCCATTGACTATAACACACACAGTGAATTTAAATTTCTTAATGTTCATTTAGCTCTAATGTTAAAGACAGGATAAGAACTAGGAAGAACTTTTGTACCATATGCACTGTGAAACCATATATTGCAGTTCATTAACTTATTTGGACAAGTGTTTTGCTAATATTATAATCCTCATTTGGGCGAGTTAGCTGTGTTTTTTCTCTAGGCATAGATTAAATCCTGTATCTTGGTCTTCTTTTAATGTAGGATTTTGATAACAAGGAGGAATGGAAGAAGAGGGATGGGTCAACATATCCATAAGTTAAACTAGAAAAAATAGCTCAAAATGTATTTCCATCAGAGTTATTCAGTGCTGTCACTTCTGACTTCCTTGTTACGATAAGTGATTATTATATAAAGCAATTGAGTTCATCTTCCAAGATGGTGTTCCTTTATTAGATAATTATATTCGTTGTGTATATAAGAGGCACATATTTCTTTCTATTTGAGGCACATTGGGTTATGATGGGCACATCCTAAAAATTAGAATTTTCAAAGGCCGTGTAGTTACTGCCTGTCATATTACTAAGCAAAGGAAAATGTTTACTTTTTTTGGGTACCTTTCAATTTATAAATAATTTAAATTTACTTTCTCTTCATCCAGTCCACACCAGATTGTTAGAATCTCAAATTCCTTGCGCGATTTATCATTTGTTGAGGTACATGGTGCTTCTTTAAAAAAAAAGGACACAAATCAAAACTTTAAAGAATTACAAATTACATTACACATACACAACTTCTGCCAATTCCATCACAATCAAAACATAGCCAGCTGCTTCTGAGATGATATCAAGTGGCAATTAAAATAGCACCAATACTGTTACAATCCAGTTAGGTACAGAAAAATATTTTATCTGGAAAAAGCAAGAAGTATATTTAGATGGCTGGGATTTATGTTCCACATTAAAAGAACAGATGCCTTGAGAGATGAATCTTCGGTGCCATAATGTCTCTTTGTGCAGACTGTTGGACATGATGGGGGTTGTGTGGGCCAGATGCCTTCCTTGTCCAACTTGAGTCCTCCAGAACAGTGGCCTCCAAATGCCTTCTGCAGACCATTAGTTCAGTAGAATACTAGTAGGTATTCTGTCAAAAATGGGTGCTCTGGTCAAACGAGATTTGGAAGCAGCGTGTTGAAGCTGTGCGTTTTTCTCTCCAGTGAGCTGTCAGACTCTTTAATATACTCACACACATTATGGACCTTCTAGAGGAAATGCATCACTTCTCCCAAATTATTGACCTCGAGAACCTGCGCCAGAGGTGTGTGGGACAGCAGCAAATTGGGAAAGAAAAAACCTTCTATCAATATTTAATATTCGTTTGAAGCACCAAGGAAGTTAACACCAGGGAAGTCAGAATTTTGTTGGGCTTGTTGGCATTTTTCCCACAGTCTAATGGGCTTATTTTGGTATGCACGATGGGTATGAACTTGACTTTTTTCAGTGTGAAAGGCCTTTAGTGGAACTGATCCAGAACTCTTTTTTTTTTTTTTTAAGGAGCATCTACTGGGGTAATGTTGCTTGGAACTCACTTAGAGAATTGTGGTTCTAAATTCCATTTGTCATATTTGTCATTCTTCTCATCTAAGGACACTGTAATGCTTTTCCTTCTTGGAACCTGCTGGCACTGCCAGGTCATCTGGGATAACTGTGGATTCGACATGGCTGCCTCAGGGTTCTGTGGTTAAAGAAGGACCCGGTTAACTCCCCAGATTATACCAGGGCCCAAGATCACGTTAGGAGGACATGGAGACACCAAAGAGGTCTTCTGCTTTGAGCACTGGAGGTGGCGGAGCAAGGTGACCTGCATTAACCCAAATCTCCTCTCGCTAAGCCAACAAGAATCCTGCCTGGCACTAGAATTGACACCTGGCATTAGGGCCCAACCAAGACAAAATGGCAAAGCAGATGGTTAATTTTTTTTTTTTTTTTTTTAGCAGCCTCTTTCCCTGTCCTTTCTCTTCTCTCATCTCCTCATCTGTGTGCTCTCTAGGGCCCCCAGGCTGCTTTCTGTTTTATTCAGATCCTTCCTCTGCAAGAGCCCACTTCTCTCCACTGCTTTGAAATTACCTCCCTGCTGGGCCATGGCATTTCTGTGCTCTCTCTTCAAATATTTAACTAAATGACAGTGAGTGAATTTTTTCAGTGGCTTTATCACATGAAAAGAAAAAGAACTGGAGCAGAGACAGCCTAATAGAAGGGAGCTACGTGACTTAACAAAACAGAGAGATTTAAAACCAAAATGCATGCAAAACCAAAGACATACAAAAGACAAGGAAGGCAGTTTGCCCTGAAGAACCCATAACAAGCTCAAAACCTTGAGGGACTGTATCTACCAGGAATTATGTGGAGCTTAAACGAGGGTGATTGGTCAAAAACAGAGTCCTGCATTAAAAACAGAGCTACCCTATGACCCCGCAATTGTACTACTGGGTATTTACCCCAAAGATACAGATGTAGTGAAAAGAAGGGTCACGTGCACCCCAATGTTCATAGCAGCAATGTCCACAATAGCCAAACTGTGGAAGGAGCAAGATGTTTGTCAACAGACGAATGGATAAAGAAAATGTAATATATATGTACAATGGAATATTACTCGGCCATCAGAAAGGATGAATACTCACCATTCACATGGACATGGATGGAACTGGAGGGGATTATGCTAAGTGAAGTAAGTCAAGCAGAGAAAGACAATTATTATATGGTTTCACTCATATGTGTAACATAAGGAATAGTGTGGAAGACCACAGGGGAAGGGAGGAAAAACTGAATGGGAAGAAATCAGAGAGAGAGACAAACTATGAGAGACTCTGGACTCTGGGAAACAAACTGAGGGTTTCAGAAGGGAGGGGGTGGGGGAATGGGGTAACTGGGTGTTGGGTATTAAGGAGGGCACATGTTGGGATGAGTACTGGGTGTTATACGCAACTAATGAATTGTTGAACACTACATCAAAAACTAATGATGTACTATATATGTTGGCTAACTGAACATAATTAAAAAAAAAAAAAAAAGTCCTGTAGACCTTTCGAGTTCATTACTATCCTTACCCCAGAAATCTAGAAGTCAGCATGCACTTTTCCTCCCCCCAAGGTGACAAGATTATTTTCTGAAGAAACTGAAAGAACCTCAAGGGGGATATTCCTACAGATAGTCATAAATGAAATGAGGGTAATGAAAAGCCTGATGTATTTTATAAGTTGACTATAAGGAAGTCAGATGAACCAGTGTTTCACAAACTTACATGTGCATGCGAACCCCTCACATCTCACTAAAATGTGGATTCCAATTCATTCATTCTGGGGTGTGACCTGAGTTTTGCATTTCTAATACTTCTGCATTTCTGCTGGTCCTTGAGCCATACTTTGAATGAAAAGGCATCAGACAGCAAGTGCCTGTGTGAGGGGAGTAACCAGTTTGCTGCATCCGTTTAAATACTGGGAGACAGAGAAGTTATGAAGGAAGCTTCCTGCATAAAAAAAAACAGAGACCCAAGATAGATATTAGGAAGAAGAAGAAAAAGGAACATGAAAGATCTGGAGAGGCTGTTAAGTACAGAAGAAAATACTCTTCAAAAGAGTGAAAACTAAAAACCCTCTCTACATATCATCATGGAAATATGAAGTTTATTTATGAAACCAGAACAAGAGTCTAGGGAGAAATAAGAATCAGCAAGCAAGATAGGAATTCTAGAAATTTAAAATATATGAGAAAAATATCATTAGAAGTGTTGGAAAATAAAACCAAACGAATCTCCTGGAAAATAATGTGTGTTCATGCCCACACATGCGTGCATGTGCACACACTCACCCAAAAGATTGAAAATAAGGAAGAATGGTTACAAAATTAAGAATCAACCCAAGAGAGTGAATACCTGAAAAATGGTAGTTTTAGTCAAAGAAAAATAGAAAGACATTATGAAGAGAATTATATAAGAAAAATTGTTGGAACTTAAGGGATGAGTCTCCAGATGGAAAAGGCCCACTGAAAAAGATCTACTTCAAGACACATCAATACAATGCACACCAGGGATGCAAATTCAACCTCAGAATCTAAAAGACAGTGTAATAATGTCATAAAAATCCAGATAAAAATTATTTCCAGTTTAGAATTCTATATCCAGATCAAATAGTAGTCAGTTCTTATGACAGTATAAAGACATACTTAGATACGATGACCAAATAATTTAGCATCTGCTATGTATGCATTTATAGGAAGTTTCCAGAGGACCTGCTATTGTCAGATGAAGTATGAAACCAAGAAAGTAAAAAGACATGGGATCCGGGTGAAAGGTAGCTCATTAAAGGATACTGAGAAAGCAATTAATCTCCGAGATAATGAGAAAGAAGAGTCCCAAGTAGACAAATGGGTAGCAAGCCCAGAAAGCAACAGGTAGAATTGGATCCAAAGAATCAAAGACTCCAGATAAAGGATCTCTAAGGGAGAAAAATGGAAGGAACATACTTGAATATATAAAAACTAATCACTGGTGTGGTGAATATTTCATATTTCTGAGAAAAGTATAAAAAGCACATTAGGAAAAAAAAAGTGAAGTAGGTTCATCAGTGATAATAAATGTACCATGCTGGTGGTATTGCTAATGCAGGAGGCTGGACATTGAGTGGAAAGTGAGAAGTGGGAAATTTCTGTATCTTACTCTCAGTTTTTCTGTGAACCTTATGTACTCTAAAAATAAATGAAATCGTGACTTAAAAAAAAAAAAAAAAGGCAAGGGACGCCTGGGTGGCTCAGTCATGATGTCAGGGTTCTGGGATTGAGTCCCACGTCGGGTTCCCTGCTCAGTGGGGAGTCTGCTTCTCCCTCTCCCTCTGCCTGCTGCTCCCCCTGCTTGTGCTCTCTCTCTGTGTCAAATAAATAAAATCTTAAAAAAAAATTCAGCAATTATTAATTCTAGGAAGAAATGATGAGAGATACAGGATTGGAGAAATATCTGTAGTGAATATTTGTACTTGTTTCAGTGGGGAACAACAACTGCAAATTCAGTCATAACATTATCACTGACTAGTAGTTTAGCAAAAAATAAATCATGTAGGAGGAGGGTGGAGACACCATATGGGTGAATGGAGTATTTTCAAGTTAAAACCTCATCCACCATGGCCAGAAGTAAATAGATCATCTGTAAAATTAATGAATCGAGAATTAACAGCACAAGCCCATTAATTAGAAATACAGAAATAGTATGGTGACTAACATAACATAATAAAATTTTAAAAATTTAAAAAAAAAAGAAGTACAGAAATAAAGACCATAAACAATAGCTAGAAGAGTTGATGCTAGTTGCCTCCAAGAGGTAGGACTAAGGGGTCAGAAGTTAGACGGGGACTTGATTTTTCAATATAAGACCCCTAGAGGTATTTTTCAAACTATATGCATTCATTACTGTGATAATAATCTAGTTAATTTAAAAAGAAGCAAGCAAGGCGAGGGCCATAAGGAGCTCTATATTTCTACTGTCATGAAGGTGGAGTCTTCATTGGGGCTGGTTGGAAGGGGGCCCCCATTTCTCAACCACACTTGCTGGAAGTTATCTGGGGGTAGAATGATAAATGCTGACAGACTTGCCCCCCACGGAGAGCATAGGCCTCTGACTGGGGGCTTTAGGGAGAGGAGTCCAATTCTTGGCTATGCCCACCTGGAGTGGTGTTCCTCTTTTTTCCCTGAGTTGGGAGGAAGTAGGTCTTGGTTCAAATAGTAGCTCATTGTGCTTATTGAGTTTTAGTATATTTTCTTTAAGAAATCTTTCTTCTTCTTCTGTATGCTCCTAGAACCATTTACAGAGACTTCAAAGATTGTCTTTTAAAAATAGTTTTCACCGGTTTCACTGGGGAGGCAGATCCACAGAACTCCTCATGCTGTTCTACTCGAAGTGATTCTCTAACCAGCTTTTGATTTTATACCATCGGCTCAACTTTTCTTAAATTCAGTTATTTTTTCTTTAAAACCGAGAATAATACTGTTCAATTTAAAAGGTTTTTGTTAGTGTTAAATAAAGCCTACATATAAAGTACTTATTTAACATAATGTTTGTCATGTGGAATACATTTTTTTAAAGATTTATTTATTCTAGAGAGAGAGAGTGTGAACGAGTTGGGGAGGGACAGAGGGAGAAAATCTTTAAGCAGAGTCCCTGCTGAGCCTGGAGCCCCACACGGCTGGATCTCATGACCCCTGAGATCATGACCTGAGCTGAAACTGAGAGTCTGATGCCTAACTGACTGAGCCACCCAGGCACCCTGGAATGCATTTTTGCAAAGAGTAACTATTATCATCTTGAATCAAAAGTGATCATGTGTTCTATATTCATTCATTCACTCTAATACTTTTTGAGTACAGCCATGTATGCTATTCTAGATGGTAGGAATTTTGAGCGAATCAAAGGCGATGACTTCATGGAGCTTATAATCTAAGGGACGAGAAGCAACTTAGTATATAAAATAATGTCACGAAGTGCTAAGCATGATAAAGAACATAAAACAGGTTGAGTAACTAGAAAGTGCTGGGGGCTACCAGATGAAAGGAGTTCCAAGTATTCTATTTTCTCCATTAAAATGTCAAGCTAGGGACACCTGGGTGGCTCATTTGTTAAGCATCTGCCTTTGGCTCAGGTCATGATCCCAGGCTCCTGGGATCAAGTCCCTTGTTGGGCTCCTTGCTCAGCGGAGAGTCTGCTTCTCCCTCTGCCTGCCACTCCCCCTGCTTGTGCTTGCTTTCTCTCTCTCTCTCTCTAACAAGTAAATAAAATCTTTTAAATAAATAAATAAATAAATAAATAAATAAATAAATAAATAAATAAATAAAAAATAAAATGTCAAGCTAATCTAAAATTTCTAGATTTTGGCATTTGAATGCCTTTTGTCTTCAGGAGTAGAGCAAAAATCTTTTTGTCAATTCCTGATTCTCAGTCTTGGATTTTTGGAAAATATGAAAACACACACACACACACTGCTTAATACAATAACCATTAGACATTGCTTCTGCTCTTTTAAATTCAAACCTGCCTAAAAGTGGTAGAGACAGGCTTATAGGCTCTTTTGGTCACTTCTAATTCTGTACTTATATGACATAAAGACAGTCTATACATATGAACGGGAATTTGGAGAGCAAGGGAGAGACATTACACTAAAGATCCTATAAATCCAATAAAATACTAGTGGAGTTAAAAGTATTGGAGATGTTAGAATTTATTATTCTGATAAAAACATTTAAAAAAGAGGGAAATATAAACTGTAATATAAGTTACTACTGAAGAGAACTAATTACTAACTTGATTTCTCTGCCTTAGTACACTCTTCAGAAGAGACAATATTCCCTAGACTTCTAAATCACAAACACAGAAAATCTCTGAGCACCCAACATCATCAGAGGGTGTGTGGTTATTATTAAGACATATGTCCTGCCTTCAAGGAGTCTGTATTATAGCAGAACAAATAAAACAAATCCAGAAATAACAATGTAAGTCTCATATCCCCAGGCCACCAGCACAGGACTAGTGTTAAGACGAAGTTGGACTAAAGCAGCACTAATGTCTGAACTGTTGGACCTTCTTCCTTTGGTCTCATAAGAAGGTGGATAATTCAAGGGGCAAGAATGATTTCCTGGATGTCTCCTACAGCCTTGTCTTACTCCTGATTGCCCCGACACCTCTCAGAGAATGAGGTGTAGCTGGAAGAGTCCCTAGCCTGCTGTTCCAACCATGACTTCCCCTCTGCCTCAGTGGGATTGGGCACCTTCTCTGTGCATGGTCTTCCCTTGCCATGGTCAGGAAGTTGTATGCTGGGAGCTTGTGCAGAGAAAGTCCACAAGTTTTTGTGTTACTGGAAGAAACTAGAGCGTTTCATTGCACAGCTGCCCTTCCCTCTGAGACAGTAGCTGTGCTCACAAAGCCATTGCCACCATTCACAGCTGGCTCCCATCATGCATTGACCTTTTGCAACAGCCCCCCCCCGACAGATGCTCTTCTCACTGCTTGAAATAGCTTATTTTCTTCTCTCTTTACAGCTTCCGGAAGGTCTGGGCTGCAGGTTCCAAACTTACCTCTAAGTCTTGAGGAATTATCAATTACCTTGTTACTTCTTAAATTGCTGATCGTGGCTGACTTAAAATCCCCTCTTTCCCTTTACTAGAAGTCTCTTAGAAGTATATCCATTAAACACCAAATTATTCTTTTGGAGACTCACCTCTCCCTGGGGCAACTTCCAATTCTAATCAACCAATCCCTTTCCCCAGGGCTACCAGGAGATTTATTCTGAGAATTTTGGAAAGGACCGAATTGATCTGAAATACATTTGGAAGCTACAAAGGGCAGAACTTAGTGACTGATGGGATGTGAGTAATGGAAGGCTGCAAGGAGTTAGGGCAGCCTCCTGGATTCTGGTATACACCGGCGGTAGAAGACAGATGATAGAAATTCAAGAAGATAGGGAGCTAGCTGGTCAACAGGCTTTGGTAACCCCCAAGATTATGTTTCAAAAGTCATGACAACCATCCAGCTTCAAAAGGGGAGGGTAAAAGTAGAGAGAAATTTGAACAGGACATGTGCGGAAAGAAACAAAATGTAGGCAGTCAAGAAAGATGACCCTGGCTTGGATCAGTCCTATCAGTGGGTGCCACCCTAGACCCATGCCAGAACTTTCACTCAGGTGATAATAACCAGGAGTCTAGGCCAGAAGAGTCTTCTCATGTTGATGTAAAACTATTACTTGATGATAGGTGCATGGCAGCTCTTTAAGAGTTGAAGTAGCAGATAGAATGGAAATGAGAAAGTGGGAGGTAGAATTTAGGGGTATGTGATCTGAGAATGAGAGAGTGAAGTTTAATGTTTCAGAGCTGGATAAGCTCTGGACTGTTTAAAGACTGGCCTGGAGGTAAAAGACATTGGAAATATAGGACATCAAGGAATTGTGCATCTAATGCATTGATTGGATAGGGCATTCTCATGGGGTTTGTATTAAAAAGAAATAGCCAAGAACTATGAATAAAGCAAGTGATTCAAAATCCCTCTTATGATGGTAACTAGGGTTAGGGGAGTAGAGTAAATTATGGGGAAGATAAAAAGAATATGACATTCCACCCCAGCCCTGTCTAATAGAAATGTCTGCAGTGATGGAAATGCTCTATGTCTGCACTAATCAAATAATAGCCAGCGGACACACTTGCTACTGAGCCCTGGAATAGGACTAGTTTAATGGAGGCACTGAATTTTTAATGCTATTTAATTTAATTTTAATTAAGTTCAATTTACATAACCACATTAGGCTAATGGCTACCATTGGACATTGCAGTTCCACAGATTTGGAAGAACAATGGACTAAAACCATAAGGGCAAGGTAGTATATTGCCAATCTTACCACCAAACTGAGCACAGAATACAAGTGAACCCAGTGTCCTCTACTTGTCTTTCCAGGCATCTTACTATCTACCCTACTCCTTCAAGGGTACAATGACGTGGAGACCAAAAGAGTAAGTCATGTTTAGGGAGCAGAGAGTAATATATTGTGGATAATTATAAGCTCTTGTTAACTAGGTACTCCTGATAAATATGTGTTGTTGCCGTCTTTATATACGCTATTTTTTTTCCTGCCAGAATGTCTCTTAAGCTTCTTTATCTACAGCAGCAATTCCCAAAGTTTGGTCCACGAACATGGGGTGTGGGGGGAGTCCCAGGAGCCTTTAAGGAGGTCCAGGAGATCAAGACCATTTCCAGAATATACTGTGACTGCTTGCCTTTCTTCGCTGTGCTAACATGTGCAATGATATTACAAAAGATTTTATAAAATGATACATACACTTGGCACCAATCACAGCGATGGCAACAAAGTATACAAGTGATTACTGTATTTTTCATTGCCAGCACTCGAAGTTGGGGGGAGAAGAATTTTACTGAGGAATATCTTTAAAAAAGCAGTAAGATTCTTATTTTTATTAAATCATGACTCCTCTTTACTCAACTTTTAAACATTCTGTGTGGCAAAAAGGGAAGTACACGTAACGCATTTATTCTGGACACTGAAATACAATGGTTATCCCCCAAACGTTGTGCAGTTGTTTGAGTTTTGAGAGGAACCCACTGTATTTTTTAATGAAAATGCATTTGAAAGAATAAAAGAAACCTAAGATTATTCAGAATCAGGTATTTGGCAGACCTCTGGAAAATGAACAAAGTGAGTTTATCATTTCAAGGAAAAGAATGGATAGTATATGTTACCAATGATAAAATTTGAAATTTGGCATCACGGTTGGAATTCTGAAAAATTTTTATTCGCCACTTAGGCTTGGCCATTTCTCAGTGCTTAAAAGACAGTTCTGATAATGATTGGGATATTTTTATACTGCAAATGAAAGGTGTCAAAAATGGAAAGTTCTGCGTAAGTCTATGAATGAATATTTTTCAAATGGCCAGTGCACAGTGGTTCACGTAAAATATGAAAGTGCAAAACAGGCCAGTGCCTTTTAATGAAACAGTAAGAATAATTCACTGATACTGGTTTTGGATTGCACATTACAACTAACCTGTATGAGTTTACCACTTGTCCAGTGTTAGTGTAATATCAAAGAATGATATGCTCAATTATCTGATAAGGCTATTAAAATTATCTTCCCTTGCTCAATATATGCACTTGTGATGCAGACATTTCTTTACATACTTCATTCAAAACAACGTTCTGCAAAAGACTTAATGTAGAGCTGATATGAGAAGCCAACATCATTCCTTTAAATCAGACATGAGATTTGCAAAATTGTAAAACAATGATATTCTGACTTTGGGGGAAAATGTGGCTATTTCCTATAAAAATATATTTTATGTGAACATCTAATGGGTTTTTATGGTTATTTGTAAATCAATTTAAAATATTTTATAATTTTTTTTTTAAAAAGATTTTATTTGTTTGAGAGCGAGAGACTGAGAGAGAGAGAGCACAAGCAGGGCAGAGGGAGAGGGACAAGCACACTCCCAGCTGAGCAGGGAACCTGACCCAGGGCTCGATCCCAGGACCCTGGGATCAAGACCTGAGCTCTAGGCAGACACGTAACCGACTGAGCCACCCAGGCACCCCTATAAATTTCTTTTTCAAATTATAGTATGAAAATACTCAGAGATAAAACTCAGATAAACAAAACCTCTTTGGGATCCTCACTTACTTTTAAGAACATAAAGGGTCTGGAGATAAAAGTTTGAGAACCGCTGGTCTAGAAAAGTCTCATTGATTCTTCCAGAACGTGGCTCAAGCCTCAGTCTTAAAAAACCTTTTCTCCATCTCCCCAGCCACTCGCTCCCTCCCTGTTCTGTGTTTGTATAGTATTTGTATAATCCATGCATATAATACATGCCAGTGCATGTGTGTATTTTGTGTGCAAAAGAGACAAAGATGGACAAACTCATATACAGGTAGAATCAAGCAATAACCTTTTGTATAAGGGGCAGACAATGGTACCTTCATGGACAAAGACAAAGGTGCCAGTGGAGAGGGAAAATAAAAATTAAAAGAAAAATGCAGGACAACGAAGCAAGAGCATTTGCTTGATTTTTAAAAATACGGTTTGTGAAAAAAGAGTCAAAGTAAAAGAATTCATCTTAGAAAGCAGCAACTGTGTTTTTCTTTCTATATTGAGAGAGGTTAGAAGTGAGAAACACTTCGTATTGGTGAAATGACAACTAAGGACGATGAGAGAGACCATGTTAAATGGCCTCATCCTTTAAAAAAAAAAAGAAAGAAAGAAAACTCCACCATCTACTAAAAGAAAAAAAAGGGAGGGGAACTTGGAATCATGACCATGAGACCATCCCGGCTAGGAAACCAACAGAGATGAAATAAAAGATTTGCAGCATGTCGAAGGGAGCGTGGCCATGGTTAGTGAGTTCAGATGTTTGTTAGAACCTCCCTGACCTTGCCCTTGACTTTCTCTTACAGAGCAGGGCAGAGAAAGCTACTGAGAGCCAAAGTCAAGTTAAGAACCAAAGTCAAGTTAAGAACCAACAGAGACAAAGCCATGGAAAAGGGAGCCAGTGAGCCCCCTGGACCGGCACGGAACTCTGCTATGAAGGAGTTTTACAGAGGGGTTGGTTTGTTGGCTTTACTTGGCACATTTGGCTGTACTTTTATGTTTTGTTTTATTTTCCATTTGGCTGTACATTTAGCATAAAGCAAATGATATGAATAACTTACTCTGGCAAATAATTGGTGTGTATTATAATTTTTGATGTCTGGCTAATGTCTAATTTAATTAAGAATAATGAGCAACTTTACTAATTATGACTCTAATTATAATGCTTTTATGGGGATAAGGAGTCCTCGGGGTAAAACAAACCCTATGCCTTAGTTCTAAGAAAATGGTATTTGTGGCTGGCATGTTGTGGAATCTCTTTGATTAGCAATCACCCTTACGTGGCATTGGTGAGGGTCCAGCAGTTCATGTAAATAAGTTATAGTCTTTTATAACAGTTATAAACTGGATCTCCTTAATTAAGTACCATACTGTTTTTGCCTCTTTTGAAAATTAACCAGTGTTTGGTTTCAGTCTTGTGACCCAAAAAAAGGAGTTAACATACAAGTTTGTGTATTTCCACCAAGAGAGACTTTTGATTCTTCTTCCAGTTAGCTCTTATATCCTCCAGTGAGTGTTCCTTGATTTCCCAAGGCTAGCCAGATACCTTTCTACTGGGCTCCCATAACTATGTCAACTTCCCTCTTGGAATATATCATTTGGTATTATAAGCACTCATTCACTTGTCTGCATCTCTCAGACAAAAAAAATCCTAAAGGAGAAGATATATATTTTATTTATTATATCATCCTCAGAGCCAGACACAATGCCAGGGAAATACTATATAATTTGTAAATATTTGTGATCAAATTGAACACCCACAAAAAAATAAGAAAGTGCTAAAACAAGTCACAATAGCTTTAACGTAAGGTGGTCTTTCCAAGCTAAATAAAGGGCAAGGTGATGTACAGGGACAGGTTTCAATACTTGTATTTGCATATGCAAGCCTTGTAGCTCTTTAGTGTGGACGCAGGAGGCTCTGAAGGAAGGATTACACAGACAACTAGTCTATCCATGTTCCTTTATTATTTAACCATTTGGGGTCACATGTTATCTAACATATAGTCACATTTTTTGCTGAAATACTTGAAGTATTTTGTGTCACCTTCATCCTAATTGGGGATATTCTACTAGCCAGAGAATCTCTAAAACCATAGTGAATTGTCATGCACCTCTCTGGATATATATTTAAATTAGAAAAAATATTCACCAAATTCAGTTAACACTTATTTTATTTTTTTAAAGATTATTTATTTATTTATTTATTTTAGAGAGCGAGAGAGAGAGCATGAGGGGGAGGGGCAGGAGAGGGAGAGAAAATCTAAAGCAGACTCCACGCTGAGTGCGGAGCCTGACGCGGGGCTCAGTCTCATGATCCTGAGATCATGAGCTGAGTCAAAACCAAGAGTTGGTTGCTTAACCGACTGTGTCACCCAGGTGCCCCTCAAATATTTATAGGTAATTTTAAATGATGCTTTTGAATATGCATTACATGCAGTTAGCACATTACTCAAAGATTACAGAAACATATGCATAATAGAGGAAGTCTTCTTCCCTTCCACATTGTCCAGCCCCATAGCTTGATATGCTCAAGGCACATACTGTTGAAGATTTTATAGATCATTTGTAAAATGGGAAATTAAGTTAGGTAGAATATATTTTTTAAATAAGTTCTCTCCTGACCCTTCCTGTTGGCTTACTTTCTTTTGTTAGTTGATCCTGTAATATCAGATAATTTCTCTTACACTATGTATTGTATCTACAACTTAGTATACAATATCTGTCTTTTCTCCTGGACCATAATTTTCATAAAGGAAGGTAAAAAATGTGCATCTTATTTCCAGGTGGGCTCTTACCCTTACACTGCCTTGCCCAAGTCTGATATGTAATGAAGTCTGGGTGAATGAATGGGAAATAAATAAGTGTGGGTCAATCTATAAGACCAATCCAAAAAAAAAAGAGAGAGAGAGGGAGAGAGAGAGAGAAATAGTAGTCGGTCTTTCAAAAAGAGAGAATAAAATTCAAGGAATTGTTTGCATAGTGATAGAGTTGCTGGTGAATCATTCCGGGATAATGAGGCAAACCCAAGATTAATAACAGCTGGAAGCATGACTAGTCTGGGAGCAGACAGCACAGAGGGAAGAGGTAGTGATACCAGATCCAAAAGTTGGGCTGCGTAAGGGGAGCTAGGACCATGGCCATCAGTGGTTGGGGTGCAGTGGGGGGCAGTGGGGTGGGCCTGTTCTGCAGGAGCTAAGGAGATGAAGCCCCTGCCAAAGATGTTGCCACAGCGTCTAACCCAAATATTATGCAGCCATCAAAAAAACCGAAATCTTGCCATTTGCAACGACGTGGATGGAATTAGAGGGTGTTCTGCTGAGCGAAGTAAGTCAATCAGAGAAAGACATGTAGCATATGACCTCACTGATACGAGGAATTCTTAATCTCAGGAAACAAACTGAGGGTTGCTGGAGTGGTGAGGGATGGAGTGATGGGGTGGCTGGGTGATAGACATCAGGGAGGGTATGTGCTCTGGTGAGCACTGTGAATTGTGCAAGACTGTTGAATCACAGACTTGTACCTCTGAAACAAATAATACATTATATGTTAAAAAAAAAAAAAAGAAGAAGAAGAAGATAGCAGGAGGGGAAGAATGAAAGGGGAGAAATCGGAGGGGGAGACAAACCATGAGAGACGATGGACTCTGAAAAACAAACTGAGGGTTCTAGAGGGGAGGGGGGATGGGAGGATGGGTTAGCCTGGTGATGGGTATTAAAGAGGGCACGTTCTGCATGGAGCACTAGGTGTTATGCACAAACAGTGAATCAGGGAACACTACATCAAAAACTAATGATGTAATGTATGGTGATTAGCATAACATAATAAAATAAAATTTTTAAAAAATTTTAAAAAAAGAGAGAGAAAGAAAGACTCCCGTTTCTCTTATGCTCACCTCCCTGTTTTCACCTTTTCCTAAACCTGCCAAGAAGCCAGTTGGCAAGAGAAGCTAGCTGGCAGGAAAATGGTGTTCCCTGTGATGTAGAACAGAGCGAGGATGAAAAGCACAGAAAAAAGGATTAGTGAAGTAGCAAATACCCAGTAAAATTGACCCTATAACTACCTGGCAGACTGATTTCCGACAGAGCCAGCCCATGGCCAGTGGGACACAAAGTACTTCAGTGTCGGTGAATTCAGTATAGATGTCTTTTCTGGCATTACTTATTTTAAGAGAACAAGGAACAAAATACGTCTCTTTCAAGATGAAAGTGTTACACAGACATTAAATCTGTGCATACTCATAAGATGGCACAGTGTATGAGAAAACATATACTAAGTAATTAATAAAATGAGTTACATCCGTACACAATAGAGAATCATGGTGAGAGTAATCATTTCTGACATGTAGAGTGTGTAAGGCTGCTAGAAACACAAAGAATAGAATAGCAAAAGTATTTTAATACTTTTGTGGGAAACATTTATAGCTTCTGGGATGTGTGATCATAAAAGATCCTGTGTTTTTCTGACATCAACTTTATGGTCCAAGTAATAGATTTCAGCCATCAGAGGAAACATTCCAGACCCCTTTTTCATTGTTTCATTCTTAAAGAGCTGGAAATAAAATGAGAAAAACAGTTTGTCAGTTACATAATTATGGAGTGTTTTTAATAAGTATTTTCTGTGTCTAGAATAAAGAAAATATTATTAGGGTAAGAAAGATGCCCAATTATTGGTAAAAAAAAATTCTGTGTCTATGTGTCTATAATATTGGTGCATAGTATCCAAGGAAAGAAGCAAAGAACACAGGTGATGACTTATTTTTGTCTCCTGGTAAAATCTCCTATGAAAAACAAAGTAATGCAAGAAAAGTAAATTGTTTGAACTAATACTACCCAGGTCATCGAGTGGTGTGCTTTAACATTTCTGGGCACCTGATGTGAGCTCACTAAGTAAATGATTAATTGGATATATGAAATATTGCAGGTGGAAAATTTATTAGAGTTCATAAAATAAAATGTTTTCATTGTATAGGTGAAAAATTGAGACTAAGAAAGAACAGAAACATATTCAGGTTTATTATAGATTCATGACAGATAATGGAGTTCCTATTTTTAGTTTTTTCTTTTTTTTTTTTAAGATTTTATTTATTTACTTGAGAGAGAGAGCACAAGCAGGGGGGAGAAGTAGAGAGAGAGGGAGAAGCAGGCTCCCCGCTGAGCAGGGAACCCAATGAGGGCCTCGATCCCAGCACCCTGGGATCATGATCAGGCACCCTTGTTTTTGTTTTAAACTCCGAGTTAAAGTAGTGGGTAAGGCTACTGAATTTGCAGTCAGTCAGCCTTGGGATTAATTCAGAACTCTGCTACTTCTTGTGCAGAACTTCCACATGTAATTAAGTTCTTTCTTCCTCACTATTTTCATCTGTACATGGGGATAAACATTATGGAACTTAGGATGTTTAGAAAGATGGAATGAGGCACCTGGGTGGCTCAGTTGGTTAAACGACTGCCTTCAGCTCAGGTCATGATCCTGGAGTCCCGGGATTGAGTCCCACATCGGGCTCCCTGCTCAGCAGGGGGTCTGCTTCTCCCTCTGATCCCCTTCCCTCTCGTACTCTCTGTCTCTCATTCTCTCTCTCTCAAATAAATGAATAAATCTTTAAAAAAAAAAAAGAAAGCTGGAATGAGCTAATGCATCTAAAGCATTGAGCAGAGTGCATAGTAAGGACACGAAGATATTATCTTTTTCGTGTTCTGCCATACCCCAGACTTTACATCAAGCACTTATTAGTCAAGCTTCTGAGTTGAAAAGTTGGTCTAAATTTCTATGGTGATCTCTAGGGAGCAGGGAGACAGCAGTCATTCACAATTTCCTCTGATATTTTCTTCAGGACCCACTCTTAAGATCTTCCTGCTATCATTGTGGTTTTCTTGTCCAAACCAACAATCTAGATTTATTGTTTCCTGATTAGTCTTGTTATCTAAACTGAACAGGCTACTCAGCAGCAAACTGACCACTGGAATTTTTAGTCTATTTGGACAAAGAACTTTGTAATTAGGCCTTACTTAAAGGTGTGGAATTAGGGAGAGTTCAGTGAGGACAACACTTCTGGCTACATGGTTTTTACACAGGGGCCTGGATATGAATGACAGTACCACATCAACACAAAATAAGCAAGAGAAGGCAGTAAGTATTCAGTGAGATGCTTTGTACATAATTGGTGCTCATAACTTTCTGTTACAATCAACTGGATAAAAAGAAATGGAGTTGTAATATGTTCCAGGCATGGTTTTTCTGGAGAATGTAGCAAACCTATCGAGGACTTTGCAAATGCCTAGCATTCAGTCAGAAATACATATATAATATCAGTAGCCAAAGTCAGGGCCTTGATAGGTAAGGGGTGGGTGCATGAGACTAAGGATGGTTGGTTATATTGAGGTAGAGGCAGTTGAAATATACCAACTCCCAGATTCCCCTGAGCCCTCTAGGCCTGTGGACTTAGTGTACTCTGCCTTATGAGAGAAAAGTGGTCACCCTTGTTCAAAGACATAACTGTGGCAATTGCCTCTCAGGACATCCTGACCTCTTCAGGATTATCCCTCAACTACCCTCCTTGCCACCATACCAATAATTTTGTCCAATCTGAGCATGACTTGAAAAGGGAAAAGCTCATTACAGGAAGCAAAGAGAGGAATGTTTTACCAAAGGAACTATCAGAGCTGCCTAATAGGACATTCCTCACACATGCCAAAAAGAATTGGAGAGTAGCCCTGTGAGTGGAGACTACAGGTACTGAACCAGAAGGGACAAGGATATAATTGTGGATAAGAGAGAGCTTTCAGTTTAAAGCACAAGTTTCATGCCTCAGGAATTAACCCCTGGGCACAGGCCTTTGGAGATGATTTTCATAGGCTTCTTGGATGACTCTTAGAAACTTGCAAAAGGTGATGGCCCACCTTAAGTGAGTTAGAGATGGCAGAACAGCTATGGGAGTGTGTGCAAGATAGATCCTCAGGCTCAGAGAGGAGCAAATGCTAGAATGAATCTGTTAGGTAAAATTGGAAGAGACTCCAGTTGAAAATGCCAAAGCAATAAAGGATGTGCTGGTGAACACCAGCATTCCTGAGCACCTCAATAATGGCTGTCCTCTGTATGACACAATTGACAGAGGATAATTCTGTCACTTAATGAGGTTGAGAATATCCCAGAATAGTCAAGGTCCGGGAGCAGCACTTAACCATCAAAAGCAACGTGGGTGTAATGACCAGAAAGGGCATCTAAGTCAAAATGGCAGCCTTGAGACATCTGACAGCTGGCTCATCTTTGGAGATGACTCCTAAAACGTGGTGTACTCAGAGGCAACCAACAAGAATATCTGTTTCATATATATAGCCTTGGTGGTGCAACTAATGTTTAAGAGCTCTTCGTGGGACCAGACTAGGTCACAGTAAGAGGCCAGTCTTCTTCTGAAACTGTGTCATGGACTGAATGTTTGTGTCCCCTCTGGAGTCCACATGTTGAGCCTTCCCCTCCCCACCACTGTGATGGTATTTGGAGATGAGGCTTTTGGGATATAATTAGGGCTAGATTGTTAGATGAGGTCATAGGGTGGATTAGGGCCCTCATAATGGGATTACTGCCCTTGTAAGGAGAGACTCCAGAGAGGCTCACTCCCTTGCTCTCTGTCTTTCCCTGTAAGGACACAGTGAGATGGGGACCACCTACAAGCCAAGAGAAGAGGCTTAGAATGAACTTACCTTTCTGGAATCTTGATCTTGGACTTCCCCGCCCCCAGACTGAGAAACAAAGGTCTCTCATTTAATCCACCAAGTCTATGGTATTCTGTTATTGCCTGTTTTCTTTATACTCCCTTGCTTTCCTTACATCCTTCCATGCTGTCCTTGAGAGTACTCTCCCAGTCAAGAATCTCTGTCTTCGGCTCTACTACTCTGGAACCCAACGTAGGATACTAATGTTTATTGAGTATATACCAGAAATGCCCACACTCGGTATACAGTGGTGAATAAGACAAGTATTTAGTGGCTTCATAGGGCTCAGAGCCTAGTGATCTCTTTGGCATTATTTACTAAGCATTTTATTAATGGGATTTGACAGTTATTTATAAGCATACTTTTGTTCATTTCATAACATCTTTTAAAGTTTTATTGGCTTTTTGATCAGAGAATGTGCCAAATACTATCTTACTTAGAGAAAGTGTACTAAGAGCTTAATACATTTTATACATATTCCAGAAATATTCAAAGATCGAGTATATTATTTGACTTCTTAACCTGTTCTTGTCTTATGCTTTTCTGGTATTGTTTCTTCAAGCATCCTCTTATTATTTTTCAAGTTAATTTTTGTTTTACTTGTTTTGCAGCATTTGATTAAATTAAATTAAATTCCCATATTCTTCGGTTCGTTCTCTCCCTCTCTCTGCTCCTGCTGCTGCTGGTCCCCATCCTTATGTGAGGAGATATGCTTCCCATCTCAGTGTTTGCCAGCAATCATGGACCATCAGTTACCCTGTTCTTCCCACATTCCTCTTGGGTAATATTGGGGACCTGAGTACATATTTCAGCTACAACCATAAGGCACATTGTGATACATGAGTCCAGGCTCATTCTTGGCACTTAGTTGGTATATTTCTGCCTTTAGATATGGTCTTATTTTACCCTCTGCAGTCTTCTTATACATCAAACTTAAAGAAGTATGCTTTATGTGAAAACATACAATTTCTAGTGTGCAGAGCTACATCTTGGTCTTTTCCTAGCTCAGTTAATTTTACATCCGAGGGCTCTACCCTCCCGCCTGGGTTTCAATTTGCCACCACTTATATCTCCTCTTCCCCTAGTTGCCCTATTGTTACCTGTCAGCCACAGCCTCTGCGTGGAAGGGACTGTGCAGGTGGACATTCGCTGTATTCTGATCACACAAAGAAGATATGCTCAGCAGTGGTGAAGATTGCTTTCGCCTCATATTTTTGTTAGTGGTCTGGCGTCTAATTTTGAAAAGAAAATTTAGGGAGGCAGAATCATCAAACACCACAGGCAAAAAAACACTTAAAAGCACAATCAGAAAAAATAAATAAATAAAAGCACAATCAGCTAATTACATTTTGAGATATTAAAATGTAGTGCTAACTTCGGCTATATTTTCCCAAAGGACAGACACATTCACACTCACCAAATACCCTGAGACCTCTTCTTGGGAATATGATCAGCTACACTCCACCTGCTCCATGCCCCAGTGAAAATCCATCCAACGTGTCTTTCAATCTTCCATTTTATGGAATTATCGTGGAGACTAGAGCAGTCTAACAGTATATAACTCTATAGAAAAACGCAAATGCTGTGACAACCCGCACAGTGTTGAGTTGCATCTGCCATTATAAAATATTCAGATGAGAACACTTAAATAGGAAGAATAAGCCAGCACAGCATGGAAAGAAACTTGAGCGTCTGGCGGAGTTTCTAAAATAATTAACATATAAAGCAATTTTATAGTTTTTTTTAAAGATTTTATTTATTTATTTGAGAGAGCGAGAATGAGAGAGAGAGAGAGAGAGAGAGCAAATGAGAGGGGGGAGGTTCAGAGGGAGAAGCAGACTCTCTGCTGAGCGGGAGCCCAATGCAGAACTCGATCCCAGGACTCCAGGATCATGACCTGAGCTGAAGGCAGTCGCTTAACCAACTGAGCCACCCAGGCGCCCCATATAAAGCAATTTTAGTATGTTCTTTTCAAGTTAATCAGCAGTGCACTTGACTATTCTTATATGAAAGATGTAACCACAGGAATTAAACATAATTCAATTGCATTTTAAAAATATTTATTTCCACCTATCATTGCATTGCCTGATCTCTTTTATTTGCCTAATCTTGCTTGTGGAAAAAATTATACACACTGATAATGTCCAAATATGTCTAATAGCTTAGAAGAATAATATGAACAAGGTGTGTATGATGGAAAAGTTATTTGCACGATTTAAATGTGAGAGCTAGGGCGCCTGGGTGGCTCAGTCGTTAAGCGTCTGCCTTCGGCTCAGGTCATGATCCCGGGGTCCTGGGATCGAGTCCCACATCGGGCTCCCTGCTCTGCGGGAAGCCTGCTTCTCCCTCTCCCACTCCCCCAGCTTGTGTTCCTGCTCTCGCTATGTCTCTCTCTGTCAAATAAATAAATAAAATCTTTAAAAAAAATAAAAATAAAAAAAAATAAATGTGAGAGCTAAAGAAAGAAAACTAGGAGAAAAATATGAAATATTATGCATCTGTAAAAACGTGTTACTTTGATCATTTAAATTCACCAAAATTCTACTGTTTTGAGCTAATATGTAAGTAATTTATTAAATAAACTGGATATGAGTGCACTCATATTCCAGGGTGGCCATGTGGGTGGGAGAATGAGCCAGAAGATATACCCTATATTGTAAAACACATGTACACATTATTTTCCTGCAATGACAGCTCAGGACAAAAGCTGGGACCCTAGTTCACTCTTCTCCTAGAGGGAAAGACTTCCTACATGGTTCTTGTATAGTCTTGCAAGTAGGACCCTCACTGGTGGGCCAGCCATACATGTGCAGACATGTTCGACTTTGTAGTGTGTATAATAAGGCAGGGTGAGGTAAAACATGGCACTTTCACATAGGGTCATTGGAAAGGAGCTTAATAAAGGGACAGTGGACAAATGTGCTCAGAGTATAGTGACACCAAGCAGTGGTACAGAATGTCAGGTGAAGCCGAGGTCTGAAGGGATAAGTGGGGAGAACAGAATAAACAGAACCCAGGAAGGCTTTTGTCAAGGGCTGTGACTCGGGGACCCAACCAACCTGCAGGCAGTATGCTAAAGAAATATTCTTCCTCTTGGGACACATGAGGGGCTCAGTTGGTTAAGCTTCAGCTGTCGGCTTAAGTCATGATCTCGGGGTCCTGGGATGGAGCCCCACATCGGGCTCCTTGCTTAGCGGGGAGTCTGCTTCTCCCTCTCCCTCTGCCCCTCCTCCTGCTCATGCTCATGCTCTCTCGCTCACTCTCTCTATCTCAAATAGATAAATAAAATGTTAAAAAAAAATATATTCTTCCTCTTGTCTCCATCATCTGAACCAGTGTGGAAGGCAGAGAGCAAAGGAATGCGTGGATGCGGTCCACACAAGTGAGTCTCCCAGGCACAGATCACTGCAAAAACTAGTGGACAGTTTGTCTGGTTTCAGTAATGTGAACTCTTGCTTTGGTGACCGCCTCATCAGGCTCCATTCATCACCCCCCTCTCTCTCACCTGCAGCCCAGCACGCGGTTTGTGGTAGCAGAATCAGCGTGGTAGAAAGTGATGGGGGAGCTCCATTTTAATTTCATCACTTTACTAGGGTTAGGCTTCCAGAATTGACCGAGAAGATTTTAATGTGTGTATTATGTCAAAATCAAAAGGATAATACTAAATTAATTTTATAATATGTAATTGATGACTGGATTTAGGGAAGCCCTCTATCTTCCCACGGTTTCCAAGTCTGCAAACATACATGTTGTCAGATAAATGAGAAATAGCATAGACCCCGACTTAGAATCAATATTGCATAAGTTGTTGATTTGTAGGCTGCAGCTCATAAAACAATAAATAAGTAAAAATCCTGGGTCAGGAGCAAATTGGATCCAGTGGTGACATTATTGCAGAATTTGGTACACAGCGTGGTTTTCACACCATCCTGACCATCCGGTTCGCTTGGCTATAAATTACCTGGCATTCAGCTTATCAAACGAGGAGCCAACCGAATGTTACCTTGTGCTGGAGCCTGGTGATGTGCCAGTGGAGTCTAAGTAACACTTTCTGTTCGTGTGCTGCTACAATGAACAGCTCAGAAATGTCAAGAATGTTACCGGGCTGCCAACGTGTCAAATGCATGGTGGAAAGTACCTGGCAAAAAGCTTTCCCTTTTGTTTTCTTGGTTGCATTAGTGTATTCTGAGCTCTTTTATGGCTCCAGATGGGCAACACTTGAACAATTGCTTTTCTTTAATAGAAAACATTGTCATTCCCTTGTAGCAGGGAAGTCCCGTTGTTTATAGCACAGATTGTTCTCTGCTGTGGAATTATTAACCCAAACCTTTGAGTGGATTCAGTCTAACGCTTAAAAAATCTGACATAGCCACAGTTGGAGGTTTCTAGAATAAATCTTGGTCTGAACTTGAGAATTGGAGACTTTTCCTTAGGTAATTCAAACCACAGAGAACCTTCCCAACCTCTCTCCTTCTCTCTCCTATTCCCAAAGACCCTGTAGCGAATAAAGATTGAGTTCAGTTATCAGGCAGCTAAATATAAGCAAATTCTCCCCATTACGTGTCTGACCTAAAGCAGAAAATACACTAGTTTTTGGCACTGAAAGACAGCAAAGAGGATTGGAGGTGCACGGTATGAAAGACTAGGAGTCTGGAAGCTTTACATCGTAGGAGGAAGCTCAATGAGCAAGAATGAGGACACCTGCTTTGTGCTGCTGGTCCCACAACAGTTGTGTGATCTCAATTAAGGCTCCTAACCTTAAAGTGAGGATAATGGTACTTCCCCGCTCTAGTTTTATTGCTCGATACTGAGCCTCGAGGGAGATGATGATGTGACATTAGGCAGTGGGTGGAAAATAGTAGGGATCTATATAAATACAGTATGAATAAAAATAACAGAACAAAATTTGTTATTTGGAAAAATATATGAGCATAAAAATGCTACAGAAACATACAACACAATTTCTGATAAAGCCCTCCTATATCGAATAATCGTGGTATACAGAATCAATTCTTAGGAAAAGCAAAATATGATCAAGTGTAATCATCATTCAAAGCTTTTGGAACAGATCTTACTAAATTGTGTTCTATGAAATTCTTTAAGCAGAATATTTACAGGTGTTACGTTAAAAGAAGAAGGAAGGGAGGGGAGGGGAGGGGAGGACAAGACATAGAAAGTATGGGATCCCATGGTCAAATGAAGTTAAGTTTGGAAACAAAAATTAAACAGATAAGATGTTTCAGACTTTCATATCCTGATATTCACCTTCATCATATGTAAGAGGGGTACATAGTATGCAGTGTTTCAAAATTAAAAAAAAAAAAATTGAAACGGCTAGAATATACCTTGAAAAATTGCTGTTGTAGAGGGGTTTACTTAATCAAGCAATTCTGGAAAGCAGCCAAGTCCTGGAACAGGGGAGGAAGCACAGAGAACATCTATCAGAACAAACAAAAAGAATAACAGTGACTAACATTTGTTTGGTAATTCACAGATTACAAAACGTTTCCACATAATTATCTCTTTTGATTCTCAATTCACTTTTGCAAATAGGTACTGTAACCACACTGGTGGAGTTTCAGTGTCTAAGATCACAGAGCTAGTGACAATATGAGTTTCAAACCAAAGGTGTCTAACTTCAAATCTACTCAGTTTCCACTGTCCGCCTGCTGCTTTGTTTAGAAAGAATAAGAGAGACATTGTAACACTTTGTACTAGTTCTTTAAAAACCCCAAATAAGGGATAGAGACTTTCCCTTCTATTAGATCCTAAAAACCACACAGCAAAGTAGTTTTTAAAGGAAACTCTCCAGGGGTTCTTTTAGACATCTGGACAGTTGATATGAGGGGCATTTAATGGAATGAGGGACACTCTGCTGTCCCACAGTGCTACGTGGGAAAGGGCTGAACCATTTTCAAATGCCCTGCTAAACTACTAGTTGAGCTGGTGCTAAGCACAGTGGAAATACAGCCTGATAGGACTTTACACATGGTAATACTAAAAAGTTTTTATAAAAATTATGTGAAAAACTAATATAGAAGGCATTATGATGGGATGCCACTATGGAGTAAAGACATTGTCTTAAATTGATCAACACTAAGCATGCTTCCCTATTAGTTATAACACTTACAAATACAGGCTGGATTGAAAATGGTTGAAAAGAATTAGAGGGACCCCTGGGTGGCTCAGTCATTTAAGCATCCAACTCTTGATTTTGGCTCTGGTCAGGATCTCAGGGTTGGGAGATCAAGCCCCACATCTGGCTCTGCTCAGCGTGGAGTCTGCTTGAGATTTCTCCCTTTCCCTCTGCCCCTGCCCCCACCCCTCTCTCTCTCTCTCAAAATAAAATTTAAAAAAACACCTTTTTCAAAGAATTAGAAGTTATTGTAAAAGAAATGAAACCGCTTATAAGTATGGAAAAGGTATTAAGAAAAACTTAACAGAATTAGAACCAAATATTATTAAAATAGAGATAGCAAGGCTTTGATCAAATTTCAGTAGTGACAGATGGTTAAAAATATTTCCTTGTTGCCATCCTATACACATATATTCAATTTGGAAACATAACATTAAGAAATCTGTGTTATAAAGTTACATACTAATTTTTTTTTTTTTTTTTGCTGTATTATCAAGTTAACAGTTTCTTTTCTATCTTATTCTGCTACTGTCCTTGGAGGTCTCCTATACAGCTTTTCTAGAACCTGTAGTATTAATGGTTCCTTTTTCTAATCCCTGCTGTCTTTCAAAGGATATTGTAATCAAGACCTTTTAAAGTACTAGAGATTGCCCAGAGGCCTCAAGATGTAGGAGCTTTTAAGGTAGGAGAGATGGTTCTTATGATATCTCATTATTACACAATGCTTTTGAAAAGAATTTAGGGACAACTAATGTTTTGACCTATTTGTATCATTCGAGGGTCCATGTATGACCAAGTATCAGAAGGTCTGATTCTGATCACTTAATTCTGTGTAATGTCTCTGAACTCAGTGTCTATATCAGTAAGATTAAAAGATTTGGATTATATGGCTTCTAAGGTCATTTCTAATCCTGAAATTCTAAGATTCTCTAAAATCTCACTGTAATAAGTATAAGTATTTTTCATTAGGGTGCAAGCACCTGCTTATTTTGTGATGTTGACTATTCTGACACAGGAACTTTGATAATAATATCTGGTCTTTAAATGATATATCATTTACATACACACTTGACCTCTGCAAGAAAACAGCACATCTGACCACTTGGTTTCCTATTAGATGAAACATTCATCTTGCTTATTTTTCCTTCAGTCCAGCAAAGTGCATCATTACCAGATTATGTATGACTTGTAAGTATATTTCAAAACCTATTCAAATGAACACTTGGAAATGACATGGTCTCAAAATCTTAAAATCAAACTTGACGTCTTTCACACCAATGTCTTGAATCAGTTGCCAGAGCATGTGGCTTATACCTCCTCTCATTCCTGAAAAGCCTATGGATTATTTCCAGTCCAGCCTCATTATTCCTGCCTAATGCAGGCCCTGAGGCTGTTATCAACTGTGCATCCATCCTAACCAGGTTAACTGCTGTCTCTCTCTCTCCCTACTGCTTTCTGTCCATTTCAGAGGACTTTAACATTCAGCTTCACAGCTTGTGAATTGCAAAACCCCAGAGAGCATTGTTCACATACACACTGCATGCACTCGCCAGACTCCACGGCTTAACTCACACATTCTCTAAGAGATGACGCCCTCTTCATGTAATTATAGAACTCCTCTGAGGTGGGTAATGCCTATCTTAGAGAGCTCCGGATGCCATAACAACATACCATAGGCTGGGTGGCTAAAACAACGGAGATTTATTTTCTCGTAGTTTTGGAGGCTGGGAAGTTGGAGATCAGGGTGCCAGCAGATTTGGTTTCTAGTGAGAGTTCTCTTCCCGGCTTGCAGATGGCTGGCTGCCCTCTTGTGCCCTGACAAGAAAGGGCCTGTCCTTGGTCTTGCGCAGAGAGAGACAGAGAAAGGGAGAGGGAGGTAAGGAGGTGAGGGGAAGGGGAAGGAGGGAGGGGTGAGTGAGAGAGAAGTATTGAGAGAGGGCTTCTTCTTACAGGGCTGTCACTAATCCTGTTATGAAGGCCCATTCTCATGACCTCGTGTAATCCCAGTTACCTCCCAAAGGCCCCATCTCTAAATAACACTGGGCTGAGAGCTTAAACATAGGAGTTTTGAGGGAACACAAACATTCAGTCAATAACATTCTGCTTCAGCGCCCCCCCAAACTGATCTCCTTCTCACATGCAAAATACACTCATTGCATCCCAGCAGCCCCCAAAATGTTAACTTGTCCCGTCATCAACCCCACAGCCTCAAGTCCAAAGTCTCATCTCAATATCATCGGAATCAGAAGCAGAATTGCCCTTTAGCTGTGAACTTTTGAAACCAGAGCTATGGTTTCTGTGCTTCCAACACACAGTGGTGGGACAGGCATAGGATAGACATTCCCATTCCAAAGGGGAGAAGTAAAAGGAAAGGGATTTGGGTCCCCAGCAAGTCCCATATCTAGTAAGGCAGATTTCATCATATGTTAAAGCTCAGTCATCAATCCTCTTTGGATTGCTCTGCCCTACAGGCCTGCTGGGGCAGTCGTCCCACCTCTGTGGCTCTGCTGGGTGGTGTTATGCCCCCAAGGCTGTGGGCTGCCTGGCCCCGTGGCTTTGCAAGATGGACTCCTCCCCAGGTCTTTGGTTGAAGCCTATCCAATCTGTTAAAACCAAGAGGGTGGCCCGGATGATCTCGGAATTGCCTTTGGGGTCCTTCTTCCCCTTTCTTGAAGGAGAGTGCAAGTTCACATCCTAATAACACTATGACCCAATCCTATAGGATCTAACAAGTTGTATAGACTTCCTTTATTTTGTCCCATCTCCATCCCCTTCAGTTCAAACTGGCTGTGTTCAATTTATATATTCCCAGCCACGCCTTTGGTGTTCTCTTTGGCATGGGTTATTTATTATTTAGTTTTGCAAAATGGTCAGTGCTTATTTGTATTTATTTTTGCAAAATGGTTGGCTCATAGTTTTCTTAATGTTTAAGTTCTTGTTCCTTTTTACCTAACAATTCCTCTCTCCCTTCTTGCGTTAAACTGTAAGCAACCAGGAGGAAACACACCGCTCCTTCCACTTTTTGCTTAAAAAATCTCCTCTGTTAAAAATATCCACTTGCATCGCTCCCAAGTTCTGCCTTTTACAAAATTCCAAAACAGTTCAACCAAGTTATTTGTCCCTTTATAACAAGGATCGCCTTTCCTCCAGCTCCCCCCCCCCCCCGCTTTTTTTTAAAGATTTTATTTATTTATTTGAGCATGAGAGCGAGAGAGAGATAGCACAAGCAGGGAGAGGGGCAGAGGGAGAGGAAGAAGCAGGCTCCCCACTGAGCAGGGAGCCCAATCCAGGGCTCGATCCCAGGACCCCGGGATCCTGACCTGAGCCAAAGGCAGACATTTAACCGACTGAGCCACCCAGGCACCCCTCCTCCAGTTTCCAATACAATGTTCGTTATTTCCATCTGAGACTGCACCAGAATGGCCGGTCATGTCCATATTTCTACATTCTCTGCATGAGTGTTTATGTGCTCTCTAAGAGGACAGAGCCTTGCTTTCTAACTCTCCTCTTTCTCAGTTCCCACCAGAGTAGCCCTAATATCCATAGTTCTAGCATGTACCTCAGAACCCCTCCAACCTCTACCCCTCACCCAGCTCCAAAGCTGCTTTCACATTTTTACATATTTGTTCCAACACTGCCCTACTTCTCAGTATCAAAACCTGTCTTCATACTACCATATGACTCAGTAATCCCACTTCTGGAAATATATCCAAAGGAAATGAAATCAGGACCTCGAAGAGATATCCATACTCTCCCACGTTCACTGAAGCATTATTCACTATAACCAAGATATGGAAACAACCTAAGTGTTACTCAACAAATGAGTAAAGACGATGTCTCCCTCCGTCTCTCTCTCTCCCTCTCTCTCTCGCTCTCTCAGTGGAGTATTATTCAGCCATGAAAAAGAATCAAACACTGCCATTTGTGACAAGTTGGATCAATCCTGAGGGCATGATGCTAAGTGAAATAATTCAGACAAAGACAGAAGCTGTGTGGTCTCACTTAAACATGGAATCTTTAAAATCTGAACCCGCAGAAAGAGACAGTAGAGTGGTGGTTACTAGTGGGGGAATGGTAAAAAAGGGGAGATGTTGGGCAAAGGGTACAAACTTTCAGCTATAAGATGAGCAAGTTCTGGGGATCTAATAGTCCTGCATAGTGACTGTAGCTCATGACACTGTATGACATACTTGAAAGTTCCCCAAAGAGAAGAATGAAGCGGTGGAAATCGGAGGGGTAGACGAACCATGAGAGACGATGGACTCTGAAAAACAAACTGCGGGTTCTGGAGGGGAGGGGGGTGGGAGGATGGGTTAGCCTGGTGGTGGGTATTGAGGAGGGCACATTCTGCATGGAGCACTGGGTGTTATGCACAAACAATGAATCATGGAACACTTCATCTAAAACTAATGATGTAATGTATGGGGATTAACATAAGAATAAAAAAAAATTAAAAAAAAAAAAGTTCCCCAAAGAGAAGATTGTAAATGTTTTCACCACAAAATGAAATGGTGATCATGTGACAGGATGAAGGCATTAGGTGGCCCTCGTTTTACATCTTTCAAATCATCACATTGTACACCTTAAACTCACATAGCGTTATATGTCGCATATCTCGCTAAAGCTGGAAAAAACGAAACAAAACAAAATCTATCTTAGCTTGGGCTTCCATAACAGAATACTCTCAAGCTAAGTGACTTAAGGAACGGATACTTCTTTTCTCACAGTTTTGGAAGTGAGGAAATCCAAAATCAGGGTGGCGGCCGATTCAGTTCCTGGGGAGGATTCTCTTCTTGGCTTGCAGATTTCTGTCTTCGCATAGTGGCCGCACATGACCTTTCCTTGGTGCATGCTCATAGAAGGAGACGTCTCTCTCTTCCCCTCCACTAATGCTGGGGCACATCGGTGGCACATTTGGATAAGCAGCTGACTCTTGCCTTCAGCTCAGGTCATGATCTCGCGATGGTGGGATCAAGCCCCTGTTGGGCTCTGTGCTCAGAGCAGAGTCTGCTTGAGTTTCTCTCTCCTTCTCCCTCTGCCCCACGTTCTCCCCCGCCACCCCCAGAATAAATAAATAAAATCTTAAAAAAGAAAATAAAACCACTAATGCTATTCTGAGGCCCCGCTTTCATGAACTAATTTAAGTCTAGCTACCTCCCAAAGGCCCCATCTCCAAACACCATCATGCTGGGGGGTAGGGCTTCAACACTGGAATGCACTGGGGACACAAATATAACAATATATATTTGAAGCTTGGGTTGAGGCTTGGGCCAAAGCTCATGGACTTCTGGTGAGCCAGAGGGATTGAAAAGCGCAAGTAGCATGACAATTAACTAGAGTAGTAGCTTCATTATGGACCCCGATTATTGTATCAAGGTCCACTAGCTCAGACTGGCAGGGCGTCTAAGTCCTTACACTCAGCATTATACAGAATGCCTAGACTCTTTGCGGAGTTGGGTCATCCCATCCCAGTTTTCAGACAAGGAACTAAAACTACATACTCTGACCATACACCGTGGATGACATTGCTGGGCACCTTATGCCTGGCAGGACCCAGCTTTATTTTCCAGAAGGCCAGAGAATTCCTTAAGCAGAGGGAGGGGTACAAGTGCTGCCAACTTCTCTGTCCTCCTTGATTTTATCAAAACCAGTAATTCTCCCTGGCTCACCCTTACTTACTTTCTTGTGGGGGGGGAAACAAAAACTAAGATAAAAAACTAAGGACCCCGAAACTTAGAGCAACAGCAATTGCCAAGTACCTACTAAAATTAATTGGGTGCGTGAATGATTGAGTAGAATTTTCAGTGATCTTGGTGCTAGCAGGGTGTGTTGTTTTCTATGAAATGATCAAGTTTTCGTTGGTTGTAGCCGAATCGCCTTCCAGGGAAAGAGGCTGCTAAGCTGTTAAACTGTGCAGAGTGGCAATCAGCCAAGTTTTAAAAAACACCTCTTTGGCATGTCTGTTGAGAGTCCTGGAGTAGTCAAAGTCTCAGGTTCTCTCTTCACTTGGCCCAGAAGTTCGAAGCTGAGAGGCGAAATGGGATGTCAGGCACAGGTCCCAGGGATTTAGGATGAGTGGAAACTCCTGAAGACTTGGGTGAAAGGAGTAATTGTTTCAGAATTGCTTGCACATGTCATGGGGCAGTTCAGCAGCTCTGGGCTTGGTGAGGTCTTCTAAGCTGGGACCCTGAGATGGGACTGGATGAAGGGTTCTTAGTATGGGTAAACTGAATGTCCAATGGAAGACTTGAGTGAAGCTAGCTTTGAGAAGCAAGAACCATTAAAAGATGTTAATCTCAGGCGCCTGGGTGGCTCAGTTGTTAAGCGTCTGCCTTCGGCTCAGGTCATGATCCCAGGGTCCTGGGATCGAGCCCCGCATCGGGCTCCCTGCTCGGCGGGAGTCTGCTTCTCCCTCTCCCACTCCCCCAGCTTGTGTTCCTGCTCTCGCTATGTCTCTCTCTGTCAAATAAATAAATAAAATCTTAAAAAAAAAAGAAGGCTCGGGGCGCCTGGGTGGCTCAGTCATTGAGCGTCTGCCTTCGGCTCAGGTCACGATCCCGGGGTCCTGGGATCGAGTGCTGCGTCGGGCTCCCTGCTCCGTAGGGAGCCTGCTTCTCCCTCTCCCACTCCCCCTGCTTGTGTTCCCTCTCTCGTTGTGTCTGTCTCTGTCAAATAAATCAATAAAATCTTTAAAGAAAAAGATGTTAATCTCTAAGTGTGAGAAAAAAATAAGGTATATGATCCAGTTAAAGTCTAGATGGAGGACACCTGTTGTTTTTAGATTCACAGGGGCACGTTTCCTCTTTTAGTGGAGAAACAGGACACAGGTGTAGGCAACTCGATCCAAGCTGGGCCAGTCATTAAACTTCCTCACCACCAGTTTCTCACCCAAGCATTGCTAACTTCTACGGTGTCTTTCTTTGTGTGAATCTGAAAATGATTTTGCTTCTTGAAAACACTTCACCTCTTCTTTTTAAAAAATTTTTAAAAGATTTAATTATTTTAGAGAGGGAGAGAGAGAGACAGCATGAGAGGGAGGGACAGGGGGACAGGGAGAGAGAGAGAATCTCAAGCAGACCCCACACTGTGTGTGGAGCCTGACGCGGGGCTCGACCCAGGACCCTGGGATCCTGACCTGAGCTGAAGGCAGATGCTTAAACTACTGCGCCACCCAGGCGCCCCCAAAATACTTTACTTCTATATAAGAAAATTATCATAGTGTACAGATTTCGGTGGAATAACTTGTTTTACTGCCACCTGCTGGAAAATCGTGGTAATGAGTATACAAACGTATGCCTTTTCCATAGGTATGCCACGACTCTGGTATCAGCTTTGCGCCCAACCCAGTCATGATGATGGGCTGAGGTGTCTATACCCTATGCTAGCCCTATCAAAGTCTTCTCCTGGAAGCTTGCCGTGACGATCTTTTTCTTTTCTAGTTGCAAAGTTGTGAAGATGTGAGCCTGGACTTACCAGGGACCCCATTTTAACCTTATGTAGAAACGAGCTTAAGAGAAAGTAACAATCCACAAAACGGCTGTGGGGTGCAGGGACGGAAAGAAGTAGTCCCAGTGATCTTAGAATTTCTGGCTCCAATCCCACGTGAAGATATTTCTATCCTTTCTCTGGTTTGGCTCTGAAACAATATCCTTTGTTGAGTTAAGGCAAAGTTCAGTTTCTGACATACAGATAAAAAGTAAAAGACAAAAAAACAAAACAAAAGCCAAGTATATATTGACTTCGGAGATCAAGTGAAATAAACTGATTACAGTTGGGAGAGAAGGCAAGACGAGATACTCTGAGGTAATCTCAGTTTTTATATTCGAGTCATGTGTGGAATTACCTAACTGTTCCTACTAGGACTATGTCTTGCTAAACCTAGTTGCTATAGATCCTCCATAGTGTAGATTCTTGCCTAGAGCAGCCATTTAAAAAATATTTGTTGAATGAAATTAATCTCAAAATGCATAGAGATGGACAACACTTCGTTCGGTATTTTATTTTCTTGCCAGGTATTTATTGAGCAACTGCTTTGCAATAGACACCGTTCTACTTAGAATACTTCCACTTAAATTTTCAGATCACATTTTGTAAACCAAAATGCATTTCTCTATAGAAGCTAGACGTCATGCCAAAAGGGAGTTGATAAAAAGGAGACACTTCTGGGGACAAATGGAGACCACTCCAACAAAACGTATGAGTCAACGCGGAGTTCTAGCTCGTTGTACTTGTAGTTTGTATTCTCTAGATGTGAAACATCGGATATATCTTCTAACCTCCCAGGGTCTCAGTGTTCTCATCTGTAACATAAAGAGATATAACTAGATGATCTTTAAGGCTCACTGTGGCTAAAAAGAAACCTGAAGTTTGGGGTGCCTGGGTCGCTCAGTCAGTTAAACGTCTGCCTTCAGCTCAGGTCATGACCCCAGGACCCTGGGATCAAGCCCCACATCGGGCCCCCTGCTCAGCGGGGAGCCTGCTTCTCCCTCTCCTGCTTCCCGTGCTTGTGCTTCCCTCTCTGTCAAATAAATAAAATCTAAAAAAAAAAAAAGAAAAGAAACCTGAAGTTTTCTTTTCATCTCTCAAACCAGTGATTTTCAAACTGTGATCCCTTTCTGGCAGCCTAGGAACACGTTGAAAGGCAAATTTCAGACCTCACCCCAGACCTACTGGATCAGACACCATGGGAGCAGGGGGCCAGTAATCTGTGCTTTAACAAGCTCCCATGCATGCTAGAGTCTGAGAGCCACTGCCCAGACGTATGCAATGTATTTACTAGTCATCGTATATATGGAGAACTTTCCTTATTTTTCTCTGCTGTGTTTCACTGACAGCATTTTATCTTTTAGCCATTCATGTCCTTTCCCACTCTCCCCCACAATCCCCCAGAGAAAACTATTTTGGTCAGAGCAATGCTGCCATTCTTTTTTCTTTTTTTTCATCTTTTCAAAGATCTCTAATAACTTTATTAGATTTTCAAACGAAAATAAATTCATGCAAAAGAAAAAATAGGAAAGAAAACCAAAAGTCTCCATTAAGAGTGATGTTATATCATGCATAGCATCCATTGTTTGAGAATCAATGAGCATTGTTAAGGTAATAAATCAGTAAGAGCCACCGCACCAAAATGGGACAAAGTATTTTGGGAATATTCTTGAACTCTTTATGAATTCAAAATTATGTCAGTGTCCTAACATTTCCTGCACATCAATTATTAGGGATCAGTTGCAGTAGATTACATACACACACACACACACACACGCTCAAGAATACTGATAAGTGCTTGTAACTAAAAAAACAACCACTAGATGATCTCCTATAATTATCCAATCCTTCTTGCTGCAAAACTCAGAAAATATAAAGACACAGAAAAAATAAAATGCGGGGTGCACAATCACTTCTGTGAATAAGACCTTCCTTTATTTAGAAATCTGTTATGTGTCTAAGTTTGTAAGTGATGGGGTTTAAGTATGTACCCATTTGTAGCTAGTGCTAGTACATAAAGAAATTTATGGACAGATTCATCAGAAATTTTACTATGTGTCTCTTTTGTTCTGTGGTCTCCATAATTTGGCTTAAAACATCATATACGAACCTCTGAGAGAGTCCAGGATGAGCCAAAGGAATGAATGATGAATGATATTTTTCCATATGGGTACAAAAAAAGTAGAAAGTAAATAGACTGCATATATATATATATATACATATATATATATGCACACACATATACATAAAACATATATATAAATATATGTTTGTGTCGTTTTCATTCTGCTTTCTTTCCCTCAGTATTTTTTAACTCTGTAAAATTTTCTTGTTTAGGAATATTTTACCCATACCTGCTTAATAACTGGAAAATAGTGGTAGCCACCACTGCTTGGGTCCTATAAGATTTTTAGTTTGGGTTTGGAAGTCAGTTTTAACTTTTCCCCTTTCAATTGACTCCATACTGTATTCCAGTATAGACATAGATAGGTGACAGCCATTATTTAAGAATATACTGTGATATGGGTGTGGATGGTGTGTTTTAGAGTAATAATTATGATTCAGTTTTGAGCCAGAATAGTTTAGTTCATTAATAGCAATGGATATCATAGGACAACAGATTTTTTTTTCCCACATCTTTAGTGAAGAGGATTGAGAGTAGCATGGATATATTCTTATATTACAAGAGTATTATTTTGTCAGTGGGAAGGAAAATACCACTTCCTTTCCTCTTCTCCAAGATTCTTGCCTAAAATTATTATACTTTGAGTTTGGGGGGCTTCTGTATTTACCTGCCTACTACTGAGAGTCAAAACTTCAAATCTAGAGGAAACGCACTTTTTCTTTTTTTTCTCATATGATCTCCTGCCATTTCTGACCATTTATCTCTATTCACATATGAAATAAGAGTGTCATTAAAGATCAGAAATTTCCAGTGGGAGAGTTTGTAAAGCTGATATAATTATTTTTACTGTTATATCTATATAATATAAAGAACCTGCAGAGATAAAAGAACTTAGAAAAAAAAAATCTATTCTCCCCAACTCAGAGACCTTAAGCATATTACTTATATAACACTTTTAAGTATTTCTTCTTTGTTTTCTCCTCTCCAATTTGCTTATTGCACACTGGTTGATTCTTTCTTTACTTTAATTGTCCTCCAGCAGCCCCTGCTTTTGACCTTTCTTCTTTGTCCTCTGATTTTTCAATGTATTTTTCAATGCTGTTACTGTTTTGACACCATATCTAAATTTCTATCTGTTTTCTTCTGTTGCCTATTTTTTTTTCATACTCCATGTATGACTTCCAATGATTTTGTCAAGATAAATTGTTCAGAATTAAGACTGATTGATTATGGAGGGTTTAAGGAACTCAGAAGAGAAGAACTGCCAAGATTTTCTTCATCTCTAGAAACTTGTTGGAGCCACCTGGGGTGTGAGGAGGAAGAAACAAGGGCCCCGGGGGAAGGCATGACCAAAAGGGGAAGCCTATTAAAATAATGATTTGGAGTAGTGTGCACTGAAGACAATAAAGTACAGCCATCCTGCCAGGTCAGTAGCTAATAGCCCATGGGTTTGTTACTAAGGAAATTAAAACTTAAGCTAATGAGAATGGGAGCCACCTACTGAGAATGAAACTGAAGGCTTCCTATTAATTCCTCTCCCTGGGTCCTTTTGACAGAACAGTCAGAAAGTTATTTCCTATTTAGTAGCAAAAGACTCGAAATGGAAATTAAAAAAAAAAAATTGATGAAAAAAAAAAGTTGGAGGCACTCTTCTTATTCAATGCTCCTAAGAAGAGATGCAGACAGCTTATTCTGCCCTCCCACCCACCCAAAACATACATCAGGAAAATAGAAAGGGTAGTTTTTTTTTAAAAAAAAAAAAAAGAGCAGCTGTCCCAGATAAGTACAGCCAAGATGACTCAGACACTCTCCCCCCCGGGGGATTTTTGGTGTGAGGACTTGAAATTAATAAATCCGCTATTGCTTTTGTGGAATCAGCAGGATTAGGCAAACTCTTTCAAGAATATTGGTTGAATTTCATTATTCCAGGGGGTGAGGGGTCCTCATGTATGCCCATTTCTCTCTCTCCCTCCTGCAGAAGTAGGAAGACCTCCGTTTAACTCGTAGGTCACTAGGAGAGTGACTGGAGGCCTTCTGAACATACTTTGGTCCTGGGTAAACACTTAGGGTCGCTCTACTGCCGCCCCCCCTCCAACCCCTGGCCCTACTGTGGTTCTTTGCATATTGTCAGAAAGTGTGCTGGGGGCTTCAGGGCTCTGCTAGCGGGCGAGAAGGAAGCACCCGGGCTCGCCGTGCGAAGACACCCAGCGGGCTGCGAAGATGAGGGCGCTTCAGGATCAAGGCCAGGGGTGGGCAGGGCGCGGAGCGGGCTCCCGGCTCGCGGACGCCCAGGTGTGGGGCGACGGCTCCCGGAGGGCCGGGCCGCGGGCACTGCAGCTGACGGCCCCGGGCGCGGCGGTCCGGGCGGCCGTCTCCGCGGGCGGGGAGCGAGCGCGTGTGTGCGCGAGAGCTGCGGGCGGCGGCGGGAGGAGGCGCAGGCGCGCTGCTCGCCCGTCTGCAGCCCCGCGCCGAGCGCCGCGTCTCGGGGAGTTGATGGCAGCACCACTGTGCGGCCGCCCAGCCAAGCGCCGAGCGCAGCCGCCCGCCGCTGCCCAGGGAGCGTCCAAGATGTGGGGGGATCGGGGCGGCAGCGGCCGCAGCAGCGCCAGGGACGGGGGCGCCCAGCAGCCTCCTCTCGCCCGCCTGTGCTGACCTGCCTCGCCTGCCCCCAGAGAATGTCAGCCAAGTCCAAGGGGACCCCCTCCTCGTCCTCTCCAGCCGAGGGACCGCCGGCAGCCTCCAAAACCAAGGTGAAGGAACAGATCAAGATCATCGTGGAGGATCTAGAATTAGTCCTGGGCGACCTGAAGGACGTGGCCAAGGAACTTAAGGAGGTGAGAGGCGCGGGGGTGGGGACGGAGTTCGTCACCTTTCGCCCCCTCGGGGTTCCGGTCCCGTTTTCACTGGGGACCGCCCGATTTCTTAACTCCTAGCAAACTATAGAAAGACGCCCGCAGACGGACTTTCTTGGCTCGGGCGACTCCTGAGAAGAGTTGCACTTTTTTTTTTTTTCTTTTTAATCAGGAAGAAATCAACTAGTGTTTTAATCGATGGACCTGGGGTGGTGGGAAGGGCGAACGGGTGCGTGTCTCTCTGTGTGCGTGTAATGTCGGGGAAGGGGGCTCACTGGGGGTGTGTCGACAGAGGAAGAAATGAGCAGCCGGGCCGGAGCGTGCAAAATGCTCCTGTCGTGCCCTCTTGCTCCCCCAGAGTCCTTTGGCAAGTCGCTCCTTGCCTGGCAGTCTCCCCAAGCCGGGGCTGGAGGGGGGCCGGGTTCCGGGCCCTGGGCCAGGCGGGGGAGGGCAGCTCAGGGGAAGCTCGGCTCCGGCTCCCTTCCCCGCCTCTCGAGCCCCGCTGGAAGGAGGGCTACCCGGGCTGCAGGCAGGGGAGCCCAGACTTGGGGATGGAGAGGGGGTCTGGGACTTTCTCACTTTGGCAGTTCCTGAAGCATCCCCTGCTCTCCGAACGCCGCTCCCAGTAACTCCGGGCCTTCCCGCCACCCCACCTCCTTCCTTCCTCCCATCTTGTAGCCACTTGGCATTGAACCTGGGGGAGCGGGGCGCGTCGGTGAGCGTGTTCGTGTGTGTGTGTGTGTGTGTGTGTGTGGTGGGCGTGCAGCAGGGTCTTGCCACTTGCGTCCTGGCTCTTGGGAACCGGACTGTTTGCGTTCTTTCCCGCTCCCCCCTCGCCCTGACCCTCGGTTCCACTTCTGCCCTCCCACCCCTACCCCTGTGATTGGTACTGAAGGAAGCCGAGGGTGTCGGGGTTGAGGCTGCGTAAGTCAAGGCGGGGGTGGGGGAGGGAGGGTCGGGTGGGAGAGGTGGGGTCTCCCGCGCGCCTACCCCGCCGGCAGCTGGTGGCGCCGCGGAGCTGGTGGCGGAGTCGGAGCCCGCCGTTCCGCTACCGAAGGCTGGCTGGTGCGGTTCTCGGTCAGGGAGTCCGCACCCGCAGTTGCGCGAGAGCGAAGACTCTTAACTTCTAAGCTGGTGGCCGCGGCGGGAAGGGGAGGAGTGGGGCGTACGCGAGGTCCAAGATGGTATTCCTGTTTTCTGAGGCCAAGTGGGAGGAGACTGAGGGTGGTTTGGATGTCTGGCCTCTCGACATCAACCTCCTCTATCCAATTTCCAATCCAAACGTGAGGCAAGAGCCCCCTTCCACCCCCACCTCCCCCAGCCCAACTCCCTTCCTCTGCGGATTTCCCATTACCTCGAGGAACTGAGCTCCGCATTTGTTGCCGAATGAAAACCTGTGAAAATGGCCCATTCAGTGGCGGGGTTGGGTTTGCCAGTGGCTCATGCCATCTCTGCAGGTTGTTCCAGAGACAGAACGCAGTTACCAGTGAGGTCCTGGGAGTGGAGATTGATACAGATGATAGGTGCAAGGATCTAACTTGTCCGTGTTCGCAGGGCATCCCTGGGATCAGTGCTTCACAACGGGTTGACAGATGGGGAGGTTATGCATTGAAATTCAAGTCTAAAGATGCTGTTCGATTCTTCTTTGTTATTCTTTTATTTGACATCTTTGGCAGGCTGTGTTTTCATCTGAAACATTATGGCGTTTTAAAAAATGAACAAATTTGGGCATGTTCCCTTTGGCAGAATTGTGCTTTATAGTAGTTGAGGTTTCTACCGTGGGGGGTGAGGAAAACCTACATCAGCAAAGTGATGTGTTTACTGTTTTAGGGAGGAGGCTGAAATTAAGAGAAAGGCAGTCAAAACTCTGCCTTTATGGGCACATACTTCCTTACGTTATGATGTGTCACTCCACTCTCTATTTTAGACAGAATAAATAAGGAAGAACTGCAGAGTCCTGGTTTTCTCCTTTGGCTCATTATCCTGTAGACATTCGGAGACCAGGTAGATCTACAGTGAAACTTTTAACCTCCCTAGGGCTCTTCATTAGAATCACAAAGAGGTCGGTCAGGAAGTCTGTGGATCTCCCACTCTTTCTCTGTCTTCTTTTATTTGAGACTTTGTAAGGGCAAAAACAAAAACAGGTCATTTACAAAAAGTGTGGGGAGGCGTAAATAATGTACAACCAAGTAAATGAGAGGATGGATCTTCTAGACAGATGGAGAGATAAAATTTTGACTTAATGCTTTGGAATCTTTGATTGGCTGCCAGGGCCTGTTTGTGGAAAAATCTTACCCTGAGAGTGAAATTTATGAATGATAAAGGTTGTGATGAGATTGTTAATTACTTTCCTGAGGCTATCATTGTCTTAGGTTTGCACAAGGAGTTGTGTCTACTAAGGCTCAATCTCAGAACCCTGGCCTTTCATATAACATGAATGATAGTTATTTTGAGAACAAATATTTATAGGGCACGTTTAACCTATGACATCTTGCAGTTGTCCAGCATTTATCTTTTTAAGATAGTACTGCACATGTGATTGAACATGCCTTTGATGTAGTTTTGAATGGAGGAGTAACTTAAAACTTTGTAAAATTGCAAACCTTGTTGGTCCCTATAGCTATGACTTGTAAATATGAATTTCACTCTTCATCAACAGTTACATTCAATATTCTGGCAGCCTACCATGGTATGTATTAAACATAAACTGTTATATTTAGAATTCTAGTTCCTTTATTGGCAATGCTGTGCCCTTAGGCCCTACTATATCTTGATATAAATTAGCAGACAGTTCTTATTAACTTGGAGCAGAAATTAGAAATAAAAAAACTGATTATGACTAGATCACTATATTAGTCACCATATGGTATTTGTTTTTCTTTTTTGCTTCTATTCTAAAATGCAGTATTCTTTTTGAATATTCTGTTTTTTATTTTTGCATAAATTCTGCACCAACAGTATTGGACCTTTGAGGTTATTTTGAAATTGCTTTTCTTTTTAGAAGCTTTCTGGACTTGAGTCATCTGAAAATTCAGGTACATCTTTTTATGGCTACCAAGATGACTGAGTTGTAGTTTCTGGTCTCAGTGAGCTCAAAGCGGTAGTTTGGGGTGCGTTTTTCCTGTCTTTGAACATCAATAGTGTAAAAAGACATTATTCCTTTTCGTGGCCACTCTCACTCTGATCTAAGAGGCTTGAGGATAAAAAACAGAATTGAGATTAAGAATTAGTTTATGTAGATTTATACAGTGATATTTGCTATGTCTTTAGGATAGTAAGCCTTCGGTGAAGAAAGTAGAAGCTTAAAAACGATGGTAAGATAAGAATTTTAAGGAACTTACAATTTATTCAGATTGTCATGATAAACACAGATGGATCAATGTCATATATAGAAAATCACATATCCGAGTCCTACAACTGAATATTGGAGTTTTTCCTGAAGGATAAGTCCTTTGGGTGGGTGAATAGTCAAAAAGGAAGATTTTAGATCTTTGAGATGTGGATACAATTTGAAGTAGAGCGGAGAAGGATTTAACAGGAAATAGCATTAATACATAACAGTAATAATACAATATTATTCCATGATGCTTTTTTCTACACATTAAAAAAAAATAGTGGTGAAACTCTATAGAGTTTTAGGGATGAAATTAGCCATTACTGGTTTATTAGGTGTGAGTATATCCTTTTTGTTGTTGTTGTTAAGGAATGTAGAAGAAAGAGTCATTACTCTTTAAAAATAGTTGTCAAATAATCTGACATCTTTGGGTACCAATTTGCCTGTTCTTTTATGAAGATCTCACTGGTAAACTGTTTTGCCTCAAATGTTGGTGTTAATATGGTATCAAAGATCTTGTTGGTTAGACAGAGACTGGAATATGTAGTAAAGAGCCTTTAATTTGGAAACAAAACTCATTGCTGCTTAAGCTATATTCTCTTTTAGTTTAGACTGATTATAACTTTGAACATGTTTGTAGTGTTTCATTTTACAATTTGAAGTAATCAGACTGCTAATGGGTTGGATATATGCATATATTATTTGTTTAATAAATATAATTTATTAAATTTAAAATATTTGATAAATATAATTATGTGTCTGTATATATATGTGTGTATTTAACTATATATAAAATTATATGTATATATAAATTTATTTACTTATTGCTAAGCCCTGTGAGTAGATATGTCTCTCACAGAGGACCCAGTTAAGATGAGTTATTCTTTCTGTGCCCTGGACTCAGTGATTGGACTCTTAGGTGGGAAGTTAGGTCAGTATTATGGCTGTGGATTGGGAAACAGCCATGATCTTTCTTATGAGGTCATACAGAGAAATAAATTAAGCTTAAGTTTAATTTTGAGAAGTTTGAAAATCCACTAGAAACGATCCATTTGGGGACTGATGAAAACAGAAGTCACAGAATTAACAATTACCTGCATAATATTTTTGTTTTTAAATGTTTTCCGCCTTTTAAATGGCTTATCCTTGTGAAGTTCTGTAGTTTATTGCTCTAGGAAATCCTACCAAGTATTTTTTGGTGCATAAGTCCATGCACATAAAATTCATCACTAGAACAAATTATAGAGAATAATCTCTGGAGTATTTCCCAAGTTCTAAAGTTGTGAATGAATGAAATTTCACAGTTCATTCAATCGTAGCAATAGCTGTACTTTAGCTTCTTTATACAACAGTCTGTGTCCCTAAACTCAAGGATATTTACCAAATGCTAAAATGTTTTTTTTTTTTAATTTTTCTTGCCTTAAGCATGGTGACTTAGCATGTTACTGAAGGAGCAGAATGGTTCTGAGAAAATAAAGATAACCAATAACCATCTTTCACTGTCTCTGTTTTCAGTGCATTAAAACCGTTCAAGATTCAGGGAATAGCTGATAGGAAACTCACGCGCCTTAAAGTAATAAATAGATAATGTGCCTCAGCCAATAGTGAAGTAAATAGATAATAAAGCAGTAGCTTTCATTGTTACCTGGATTCGTCTTTTTCCACCCTTACTTTTCTGAGGATCTCAGGTGTTTACATCAAAATGTAGTAGAAGAGAAATACAAGCTTGAGCAAAACATATTTTCCCAAATTAAACTACAGATCCTTCTATAGATCTAGTTCCCGAAAAATTTCATGGGCGATTTTTGAGAATTAGAAGGGTAAAATTCTAGTAGGCTTCTGATTCAGTTCTGATTGAAATGTGCATAACCGACATCAAGCTAAAAATAAAAGATGAGTAAACAACAAATAGTACTTACTTCTTTTTTTAAAAAAAACTTTTAAATGTATTTACTTTATTAAGACTTTATTTTTTTAGAGCACATTTAGGTTCACAACAAAATTGAAGTGAAGGCACAGAGATTTCCCAAATATCCCCTGTCTCCACACATGCATTGTGTCCCCCGTTATCAACATCCCCCACTAGAGTGGTACATTTATTCCAACTGATGCATCCGCATTGACACATCATAATACCCCAAAGTCCATAGTTTATTATATGGCTCACTCTTGGTGTTGTACATTCTACAGGTTTGGACAAATACATAATGACATATATCCATCATCATGGTATTATACAGGGTATTTTTATTGTCCTAAAAATCCTCCATGCTCTACTTATTCAGTCCTCCCCCAAACCCTACCTTGTGGGTACTAGTTTTTTTAAAGAACTAATTTCTTTTTTTTTTCCTTTCTGATTTCAGAAATAATATGAATATTAGAGAAATTTCAGAAAAATCTAAAAATTATACAGGAGAAAATTAAAAGTATCCTGAATGCCCAACAGAAGAAGATATGTTAAACATTTTGCTATTTTTCCTTTTAGTCTTTGTATGCATATTTTTAGCACAGGTGAAGTCATATAAAATTATGAAATTATATGCAGGGATATTTTCTCCTTTCTTGAAGGGTATTAGATCATAATGATTATGTAGATCTGCTGTAAGTTCCCCTAATGTTGGACATTCTATTAATTTACAAATTTTTGTGGTTGTTGTATATCACTAAAACTTTTAGAATAGCTTTGGCAATAAAAATAGCTAAAAGAGATTTTTACTCTCTGCCAATTACTCATTAAGTATATTTATTTATATTGAATCTTCTAATGCCCAAAGCAGACATGTGAGAGAGAGACTATTGTTATGCCATTTTACAGATAAGAAAACGGAGGCCAGAGATAAGTCACTTGCCCAAGGTCACTTGACTTGTAAGTGAAGTGAGTCTTTGATGCCAGGCATTTTAGTGCTAGAGCCCAGGCATTGAATCACTCAGCTCTCTGACTTTTCCTAACTTGTTTTGTTGTTGTTTACATTTTCTTAGAAGTCAAGAGTGTAAAAGTTTTAGAGTTTTCAATTCATAGTAACAGTCTTCCAGAGAGTTTTTTACAAATTTTTACTCCCAGCAGCAGTATATATAGATACTGTTTCTTTTTTTTCCTTTAAGTATGATTAACATACAGTGTTATATTAGGTCAGATGGGCAATATAATTATTCAACAATTTTATACCTTTCTCAGTGTTCATCAAGATAAGTGTAATCTTAATCTCCTTGATCTATTTCATCCATCCCTCCACCCTCCTCCCCTCCGGTAACCACCAGTTCTCTGTATGGAAAGAGTCTTTTCTTTTGTTTGTCTCTCTTATTTATTTTCTTTGTTCATTTGTTTTGTTTCTTAAATTCCACGTGTGAGTGAAATCATATGGTATTTGTCTTTCTCTGACTGACTCCACTTAGCATCATACTCTCTAGCTCTATCCATGTCCTTGCAAATGGCAACATTTCATTCTTTTTATGGCTGAGTAATATTCCATTGCATATGTATGCCACATCTTCTTTATCCATTCATATACCAGACACTGTTTTTTTTTTTTAATTTTATATGAAGCTAATAAATCTTTTTAATTTTGTTTTGTATTTATTATTATTTTGTGGTAGCAGTCATTGTTTTCGTGGGTTGCACTCAATTTTGGGCATCAGTCATAAGGCAGAATTAATAGTGAATCAGTTAGACCTTGAAATTTGCACTGTCCAAATAAATAGGTGCTACAGGATTACTTTTGGCCTATTTAGTATTCCAAAAAATGTTAATAAGAATCTTACTTAGCTTTTTTATATTATGACAGCAAATAAAGGAGCACCTAATATGGGTGCTTGCTGCTATCGAGTATTGTGTATAGCTGTTTCAAATGAATTTAAAAGAATTTGGGAAACTTATTTTCTTTTGATGCTACCAAATTGTCTTGGAAGGGGGATAGTATCCCTAAATTTTTTGAGATGTTTGGGGTTTCATAGCTTTCTGTGATGACTGATAAAGAGAAAAGCTTGTTGAACTCTCTACCAGACACAGACTTACTGAGCTGACTAACAAGGGCATGTATATCTTTTTAATTAGAGTTTTCATATTGTTTTTAGTAATAGCAATTGCCAGGCACCCCCTCTTCCTGTGTACATAAGGAATACAAGAAACAACCTTTTTCTAAAATCTTTGTTTTTTTCTAGTATAATATGGATAGAAATTTTTTCATTATATGCAAAGTTAGTTCTTTAGGATGAACTGCTTTAGACTAAAGTTTCCCCTAAGACCTGAGAACCCAGAGTAAGCACTTCTTGGGCTCTAAGTAAGAGCCAGAAAGTAACATTAATTAAAAGGAGGTAATGGACATATCTAAGCAATGTCCAGGCAAAGCAGGCTCACAAGGCATCCTGTCAACTCAGGACGGATATTGCCTTATTTGCTACGTACGCTGTTTTGTTTTTGAGAATGGAAGGACCTGGCAGATTCCAAAGGAATTCAGCTTTTAGACTCCACTTTAGGTAAAAACATTACCATTGTTAAGACAGAACTTATATTTATGGCCTTTGTCTTCCCCCTTGCTTTGCAAATGCTACTTCAAGTTGGTGTTTGGGATAAATGTTTACTTGCAGAATAACTGAAGGGAGGCACATTACATACCTATGCGCAGTGAGTCAGTTATTATGGTGCTTGGCACATTATAAATAGCTTCTCAGCAACAGATAATATATGCCATACTTGCTTGGAGAAAGCAAATTTGATGATTTCCAACAGATTTTCTTCTCTAGTACTACATGAAAGCGAACAGATATGTTGGCGTTTCTTTGCCTCTTGCCTAGTATCAAATCTTATCCAACTATATTCATGCTGCAGAAAAATACCAAGTTAAATATATATATATATATATATATATATATATATATATATATATATAAAATCAGTTACCTCCTAGTAGCAGTGGTTCTTAATTTTTTCCTCCATATCACAGAACTCTCTGAAAGTTTGACACAATCATGGATATTTCTCCTGGAACAAAAGCTCATATGAAAATAAGGTTTTGCAAATACTGAGAGAATCATGGGGAGGTGAGAATAACTCAGGTGAAGAGACAAAACAAATGACTGCTTGTGTGTTTTGTTTTGGTTTTTAATTTTCAGGTAGTTATTTGAAACCTAGTTCCATAATATTCAAGATCAAAAGTCCTGCCTCTACAAAAAGGAGAAAGAGAGGGGGCACCTGGGTGGCTCAGTCAGTTAAGCGTCCAACTCTTGGTTTAGGCTCAGGTCATGATCTCAGGGTCATGATTTCAGGGTCATGAGATCGAGCCCTGCATCCAGCTCCACACTGGGTTGGAGCTGCTTAAGATTCTCTCTCTCCCTTGCCCCCCGCCCCCCACCTTCTGCCAAAAAAAAAAACAGGAAGGAAAAGAAGAAATCCCGATGGCTGTAATTTGATGGCTTCTATGCCCAGTGGGTAGCTCATCAGCAGTTTCCTTCTGATACACACACACACACACACACACACTTCACTACTGTCCCCAGACTATATAGAATGCTCATGTGTCTAAAGGTTAACTCTCACATTTTTTTTTTTTTAATGGTAAGTGCTAGAGTACATCATCCATAGGACAAAATGTTTTCAGGGCTTATTATAAATTAGGCATATGCTTTTCTTAAAACTGCTCGCAGAACAGCATTTTTCCTTGTTTGCTTTCACGTTTTCCCATATGACATTAATTCACGAAAAAGATTTATTGAAGTATTGGTATGTGTAGGACACTGTGCTGAAGACCATAAAGGATACAATCATGAATCAGCTCAAGGGTCTGGCCCTGAGGAAAGTCATCTGCCCTAGGGTGCCCCCTCTACGGGGGTGAAAGAGGCTCTAGAAAGCAATGTGGAATGTGTAAAGACCCATCATGTTACCCTGAGAATGCAGATATGGGAGGGAAATTCATGTTGCTTTCCATTTTAATTGATTTCTCTGTGCTTAGGAAACACGCTTAGTAAAACATAGGCTAATTTCTATAAGGATACATCAGAGGAATGTGAGGGCAGGCCTTTGAAAAGCACTTCAAACAGTTCCCGTGAATAGAGTGAGCACTTTTATGTGTCTATAATTATTGCTACTATCCTTTGAATTTGTCTGAGCCTCTTTATTCATTTACTCAACAAATAATTGTCCGGAGCCTCCTGTATGACACTTTCCTAGTTGCTGGGCCTGTAGTGACCAACAAAATTCCCTCAAGGAGCTGACACGGTGTGTGGGGAGGACCTGACGCAGACAGACTAACATAATAATTGTCAAATTACGTCAAAGCCTAGAAAGTGCTAGAACACAATAGAAGATTATAATGGGGGACGCGGTCACGGGGGAGGAGGTGCAGTTAGCCTTGACTAAGAAAGAGACATGGCGATGTCAGAGGAAAAGCTTGAAAGTGAAGGAGTGGCCTGTATGGATGTCTGGGAGAGCACTTTCCCAGGCAGAGGGAACAGCAGTGTCCCGCGTCTTTGCAGAAGAGCCAGGAGGCCAGCGTGGCAGGAGTGGATGAGCAGGGGGCCCGAGGACACAGGGTGACCTGTCTAAGGATTATAACTCCTAGAGTAACATGGGAGCTTTGCAGGGACGCCCGGGTGGCTCATTCTTAAGGTTAAGCGTCTGCCTTTGGCTCAGGTCATGAACCCAGGGTCCTGGGATGGAGTCCCACATTGCTTCTCCCTCTCCCTCTGTCCCTCCCCCCGTTCATGCTCACACTCTCTCTCAAAATAAATAAATTCAAAAAAATGTATAAAAAAAAAAAAGACGGGAGCTTTGCAGTTTTGAGCAGAGGAGTGACTGGATCCGATCTATTTCCATCTTTTCCTCTCTACCTTTCATCTCTAGTCGGGGTGTTCTCAAACACCGCTCTTTGGGCAGAAAATTCTCTGTTGTTGAAGGCTGTCCCATGCACTGTAGGATCTTCAGCAGCATCCCTGGCCTCTACTAACTAGATGCCAGTAGCCACCCAGTATGTCGGTGTGAGAACTAAAAATGTCTCTAAGATGTTACCGGATGTCCCCTGGGAGAGAGGGGACGCATGGTGGTCGAGAATCATTGCTCTGTGTAACTAAATATTGCTTTCTTCACCCACAGTTTTATTTACTTAGGCTTTTATTTGGTGTTTATCCATCAGGCAATGGGATTTTATGTTTCTTTTCTATCTCGGATTCTCTCTCTTTGAACAAACCATTATTTGTGTTTTTTCCCCCACATTTACCTGATTCTATTTTCCTTCACTGAACCTACTTTTAAAAGGCACCTTCTCATTTCCATTCAGCACTTCGCCCATTTCCTTTTCCATTTTTCACAATGAAAAAATGAAACTGACCCATTTCAAGGAATTTAAGTGCAGGTCTATTTTACAATTTGGGGGAAAGAAGGGAGACTCGGCAGGGACGATGGCAGTGACCGAGGCTAAGTGACTGTGTTCTCTTGCCAGTCATGGTTCCCGAGGGAGGTCAGCAGCAACCTTGCCTGGAAGGAAGGGGCTCTTCATCTCACCTGCCAATCTATCTTACCTTCCTCCTGCATCTGCCACGTGTGTAGAGATAGGAGAGGTTCAAATGGTGTCTCAGCTCTGGGGGATGGCACAAGCTATTGAGGAAATACGGTGATGGTGATGATAATGAACATGACTGACATCTGTTCATGTACCAGGAGCTGTTCTGAGTTAACTCATGGGATCGCCCCTGTTAGTTAGCCTGGGAGGTTATTATAAGGTTATTATGAGGTTGCTCTCTATATGGGGAAGCTAAGACAGAGAGGGTCACTAATATAGAGGGCACGTGGTGGAGTTGGACTTTGGATATTTCTCCCTGTAAACCGTGGTCCCTAATCAGCTTCCCAGTTCCCAGCAGCAACATATTGCTCTCTTGTTTTCTGGGTTTTTAACTTCAGCATCCTCTGTTTTTCCTCTCCCCCCTCCTCTCCATTCTCTACTTCATCTGTCACTTTCCCCTTTCTTGTTCTTCCCTTCTTTCTCCCCCTCTTCCTGTCTTCCACATTTTTTCTTCTCTTTTTCCTTTTGCTTTCTTATCAGCTTCTTTGATATGCCCCGATATCATCTTCAGTTATTCAGCAATTTTCTTTAAACGCCCACTCTCTTCTCCACAAGGCAATGGAAATAAAACAGTGAGCAACTCGAGCATGGCCCCTCCCATCGGGAACTTACATGCTAGGGTGGGGACATCGTTCAAATAAAGGCAGAAATAATATTTATGAAGGAGCGTTAAGGACTCAGAAAGCAAAGTGCATGATGCAACAAGAGTATAACGTCACTGATAAGTCTTGCATATTCTTGCTAAACAGGGGATATCATATTCGCTGCCTTCTTCCTTCCCGCTGCCACCTCTGTAATCCTTTTGCCATAAACTTCACAGATGATGTTTTAATAGCCCTACAGCTGATCTCTCTCCTTTGTTCTCTGCCAGTTTATTCTCTAAACACAGCCAGATTAATCTTCTTAATGCACTGCTTTCTTCAGGCCCCTCCCCTGCCTAAAAGATCATATAGTAGCCTCCTGATTATGTAAAATGTCAAATGAACAAACCCAGACTCCCAGCTTGCATCTGGGGCCCCATTTTTCCTCTTTGACTTTATCTTTGTCTTCCCTTCAGTGAGTAACCTGGAGACCATCCCGGACAATCTTTGACACCATCTCAGTATTTTATCCTGACTTGCACTCTGAAGTCCTCATATATCTCGTTCCTGTGCCTCTGCCTTGGATTTGCTTCTGTTGCTTAACAACTGTTCTTTATTTGTGCCTTCTTAAAGACATCAGTATCCTTTCTCTGTTAGCTGCTAACCATGTCATCGTCAATAAAACATTTTTAAAGTCTCATTCTTGTTATCTGGTGAGGAATTTGAACTTGAGGATCCATTTCCCAGTAATACATATTAAAGGTGCTAAGGGCTGAAAGTTAGTCATTCCGCGTATGTAGGAGAGCCTGTCTTTTATCATCTACTGAAGAAAATCACTGACAATCCTCCCCATCTCTTCTATACCTTCATTTTTTCACTCTGGCCCAGATGATGCCCTTCAGTATACAAATGAAAATAAAGATAATAGCAAAATCCTCTCTTGACCTGACTTCGCCTGAAAATTACCATCCTACTTCCTAGCTCTCCTTTACAAAACCCTTAAGAGTCGTCTCTATTGCGGGGCACCTGGGTGGCTCAGTCGTTAAGCGTCTGCCTTCGGCTCAGGTCCTGATCCCAGGGTCCTGGGTTCGAGCCCCACATCGGGCTCCCTGCTTGGCGGGAAGCCTGCTTCTCCCTCTCCCACTCCCCCTGCTTGTGTTCCCTCTCTTGCTGTTTCTCTCTCTGTCAAATAAATAAATAAAATATTAAAAAAAAAAAAAAGGGTCGTCTCTATTGCTATCACCTATTACCTATTCTTTTCTTTCTTTTTTTTTTAGGAAAGCTAGAAGAGCTATATGGTTTATTTAACTCATATGGTTTTTTATTATTATTATGTTATGTTAATCACCATACATTTCATCATTAGTTTTTGATGTAGTGTTCTTTTCTAAACCCACTCCAATCAGAATGTGTGCTCTAACTATTAGGCCAGACCTGCCTCTGTCAGTGACTCCTTATTTAATCATAGTTGGTTTGGAAACCTCATTTTATTTACTCTCTTGGCAGCATTTGAGCGTCTCTAATAATCTTTCTTCACTTGGCTTGAAGAATACTATGCTTTTCTCCCCTGATTTTTCCTCCTCTGTTACCTTTACTCAGTCCTCCTCTCAGATGTCTGAACTCAAATTTTGATCCTCTTTTGAAAAAAGAAAATATTTACACTGTTCTCGGTGTTCATGTTCATTCTTGTGGTTAAATTCCACTGATAGGTCCATCACTTCCAGATTTGTATCATCAGCCCAGGACATTTCTTCTGAGGTCTTCTCCACAGAAGACACATCTCTATTTGGCTGCCTGAAAGACATCTTCCACTTACCATGCCCCAAACTGGACCCTGATCTCCTTCCTCCCTCAAAACCTAATACCTTGTAGCCTTTCCCACGTCAGTGGATGGTGTTTCCATCCTTCCAGACCCTGGAGTCATCATTAACTTCTCATGCTCTCATGCATTACCTGCAATTCATTGAAAAGTCTGGTCGGTTCTGTCTTTAACGTGTTTCCAGAATCTGACCGATTCTTCTTGCCTGCTGCCCCCCTTGGCCAAGCCAACATCCCCCTCTCCTTTGGATTGCTACAGATGACTTCCTGGTCTTCTCTTTTGCCTCCTTCAGCCCTTTTCCCGCTCACGGTCAGGGTCAAGCTGGATCACATCACTCTTCTCAAATCCTGAGCGACTCCCCATTTCCCTCAGAGTCACAGTGCTTACTGAGTGGTTCTGAGGCTCACAACATTTCCTTCCTCGCCTGGTCCCCCTCCGCCTTTCTTTTTTGCTGCTTTCTTTCTGACTCTCCTTGCTTCAGCTGCAGTAATCGTGCTGTTCCAGGAACGAAGGTGCCGAGCATATTCGCACGGCCCACTCCAATTCTGTGCGGACCCTTCCACCTCATTCAGGATTTACTGCACTGTCACCCTACCACGGCCTCTTCTGGCAACGCCGTCCGTGTTTATGTGGTCTGCCATTCTCTATCCTTCTTTCCCTGTTAAGCCTTTTCTCCTCTTCATAATACTTAGCAGCTTCTGTAGTACTGAACCATTTATTTCTAGTGATTATTATAGAGTGTCAGCTTCTGGAGGTCCATGACATTTGTTTTATTACCGTATGCATCTCAGGTTCCTAGAGTAGGAGTTGTCATGTGAGATGGGCTCATTAAACAAATAAATGAATGACTGGATCTCTTCCAACTCTTGTTCCATCAGCGTTCTCAGGGGTCAAATGATCACCTTTACTTTCTATTGCGTATCTACTAGTTACAGAGAAGGAGCATATAGTAGATGCTTATTAAACATTTTCTACGTGGATTTTTGAATCTTGTTTTAGTGTGCAGGTTGGCTGGAGGGAGGGCTTCTTTCCCCTACTTCGATTTCATTATCTACTTATCTTCATTAAATGCATTTCATTAAACTCAATCCCTATTCTTATTCTTTGAAATGAACAAAGGCTCTCTCTGTAATACCTGAGACATTGAATGCTTACTGTGTGTGAGGCAGAGGGTTTAAAAAATATTAATTCATTAAGTCCTCATGTTTTTGCTCCCCCAACCATCGGTTCCCATGTTATCCCTCCCATATGGAAATTCTGGAGACAGCCTGTCTATACAAACCCTAAATGTAGCGTAACCTCAGGGCTTCACCTTGAGACAAAAGTCTGGCTCTGATTTAAAAGTGCCCATTATCCCCTTAGGCTCAGGCATGTCATTTTAACCTCTTCAAAGCACTTAAGATATAATTCTACTCTCTTCTAATAGAATATGTAGACTAAAATAAGGAAAATGGATGTCCACTTTTAAATGCATTCACTTTGTTTTGCTACTTCTTGTCTATTATGTACCTTTCTTGCCAATAGGCGTAAATTTTAAATTAACTGGAAAATGACATATAAAAAGGATATTGGATACTGTTTAAAAAGTTTTAATCATTCCACCATGTCCATAAGAAGTAAGCAAGCAGTTTGTTGCAAAGACCCAATATTATGTAAAGCACTGAAGAACTAGGTAATATCAGTATGTGGCTTCTTTTTCTTTTACGTACTCCCTCTAGTGTTAAAAAATATGAGTACTTAAAATTAGCCTGTTGAGATACTAAAGAACAGACATTAATGTAGAAAGAGGGCCTTCTTAACCTGATGTTGTTGTTGTTGTTGTTGTTGTTGTTGTTGTTATTATGTTGCTCAGGAGATAATATTGTCAGGTTACTGAACTTCCGACTTCTTATATGAAAAACATATTCTCTCTCCCCTTTTGCTGCGGGAATCTGGTCCTGTCTGCTTTTTGTATGTATATTTTTAATCTGTCCTCTTCAGTAAGGGAGAATATTGGAGTTCTTGGCTTCTGTCTTTATTTATTTTTTTAAGATTCTATTTATTTATTTGAGAGAGAGAGAGAGTGGGGGAGGGGCAGAGGGGGAGAATCTCAAGCAGACTCCCTGCTGCGTGTGGAGCCTGATGTGGGGCTCGATCCCATGACCCTGAGATCATGACCTGAGCTGAAATCAAGAGTCCGACACTTAAGTGACTGAGCCACCTGGGCACCCCTTGGCTTCTGTCTTTAAAGACATTACCATATTACAAATTTTTCTTCAATTTTAAAACTAAAATCTAGATTTTAGTTGGGCAATTTGGATTTGAACAGAAACCTTTTCACATGCTAAATATATTCAAAGTGAAAAAAACCTATATGAACTAGAGAAATGTGTTTCAACATGGAAGTTAAAATATTTAAACGATTGACATCATTTTTCTTTGATATATTGAAACATTATTTAAATGCATTGATTTCAGACTACCTTAAGAAATAACCAGGATATCCCTAGGAATAACAAATAAGTAAAAAGAAGTAATATATATTATTGTCATTTAATATAGAGTATTAATAATTGCTTGGTGTATATAGAAGACACTTTTAAATTGTAAAGTTAAATAATTATTAGTATTTATCAATTTTTAAAAATCAGAGACTGTTGTTCAAAGTTAATTTTTCCCAACATCATATAATTATGTTACTTATATTTGATTAATGCCCTACAGTCTTTAAACTCCTTTGATGCTCACTGTTTCAGTTGTTCATCATCTTACGACATAAAAAAATAGAAAGAATAAATTACTTTCAATGACTCTTAGAGATACTATTTTCTAAATTCTGTCTACTCCATGGAATTTCTATTCAGAAATTTCTTTTTTTTTTCTTCTTTTTCTTCCATCTTTTTTTTTTTATTCTTATGTTAATCCCCATACATTACATCATTAGTTTTAGATGAAGTGTTCCATGATTCTATTCAGAAATTTCTATTCGGTACTTAAACCTTATTCATAACAGGCTACCTTGTATGCCCTTGGGGACTTACATTTCTTAAATAAGGAGAATAGTATGGCTCAACGCACCCTACAGACGGTGTGCACCATCTACTTCCTGAAGTCACGAATGCTCATAATGTCTAATGAATTCTATTACTCACTGACAGCCTCTTAGGGTTACCTGGGTTCTCATATTCTCCGTATTGAATATTGGGCTGGCCAATAACACTTCTAGGGTATTTTTGGTAGGGGTGTGGGGAGGAGGGATAGTTATCGAAAAGCTATCCAAATTCTTACTCATAATGCCTTTCTTTTTGTCTTTCTACTAAAAAGGGGTTATATCTTGTATATTGATAACTTAACATTCCCTAACAGAGTAAACTCCTTTATTGTCATATTTAGCTCCTTCTTAGATTTGAAATGTTTCTAACCATATGTTATTCTTATTAGTTCCTGATCATGTGTCTTCTTTCCTCAGGAAAATTGATAAAGAAAAAGAGATTTACTGAAAAAGCACTGATACCTGAGTAGAGTTGCAGAGAGAAAAGAAAAATAGAACAATAGAATGGAAAATGTAACAATAAGCTCATGTTTTTTAGAGTTAGATCGCTATTGTTATAATGTTTAGTGAACCTGAAGATAGGCTATTATTTACTAAGTTGACACAAAGTGATGATTTTTTTTAATTTTATTTTTTTGTGATGATTGTTTTAAATTATGAGGAAAGGTAAACCAGCTGAGTACTTTTTAGTCATAAACTTTGATCTCATTTGCAATTATAAAATTGTCTTATTTTACTCTCTTTACCAACAGTAAATGTATGAGGAGTGATTGAATTCATGTCTTCAAAAGTCCTCCTCTATGCCACGCTGGATAGTACTCCTCAACTTGGCATTGACCTCAAGTACTTTCAGACCATAAAGTACATGGCAGACAGCACTTTGGCTGACTTACTTCCCTTTGGTATTCATTAATTTTCAAATTAAACACACTTTACCAGCATCTTAAAACATATCATTACAGATACTGGTTCCATTATTAGCATAGGAGAAGTATTTAGTACACATGTATGCATTATAAAATTCTGTAGGATGTCTTTGAGAGTCTGTTTTTTGAAAGTAAAGATAAAAATAATAATATATTAATATTATTCCTATAAGTTATAGAAAGCATATTACTTTTATAATGGAGGTAGGTAGTGATGCATTAATGTGGCTAGGAGTATAATTTAGAAATCAGATGTTTCTTTAAATTTCAGAAAACTTCTTAGCAGCAGTGTTGCTTCAATGAACAGAACTTGGCTAGTGATTAAGAGAAGTTTAAATTTATGGAATTAAGTGAAATTTATTTCAGTTTGCCTAGAATATCTCTTTTCCAAAATAAATTTTGAAATGGTTTAATGATTATACTCAAATAGGTTTCCATTACTAAAGAGAACCAAGAAATATCCATATTTGATTTAATATCTGATCTGTCATTCTAACAAAAAGTGAGTAATGGCTCATTTTTTTGTTGCCATAACTGCTGTAATTTTAGTATATTTTAAAATGAAATTTAGCAGGGGAATGGAAATTACAGATATAATTATCTAATAAGAAAATTGCCATCTTTTTCTTAATGAGCATATTCCCCACTGGGCATTTTCTTCCTTTCAATCTGACATATGCTCTAGGAGAATAAGGACCTTGTGTGTATTTTATATTACTTTACCCTCTTAGTTTAGAGCAGTGCCTATCACATAGTAGCCTAGCAAGTATATTTAATGAATATCTATGAAAGTAAAATGTATCATTTGTGTCTTGACAAGTATAGATAGTGATAAAGAGTGAATAAGGAATTTTCAATGTCTGAACATCTGTAAGTCTTATATCAAGTCTCTTTGCATTGCTCTCATTATTTCAGAATCCAACTCCTATACTGGTTAAAATAGGTTAAATTATACAGCAATGATAAATTAACCCTGAAATCTCAGGGTTAACTCAATCTCAGGTTAACTCAACAAAAACTCAACACTGCACTCTCCTTTGCAAGTTGGGGTGGGGAGATGGAGCCTGCTCCAAAGAGGTGCTCAGGGACCCAGGCTCTCGTGATCCTGCTCTCTCAATACATGGTTTCCAGGCAAAAAAAGAACGCAAGGAGAATTTACTACATTTAGTCTGCAAGTGACACAGATTGCCTGTGCATACGAAACTGGAGTAAAAACCTAAATGTAAGGGAAATGAAGTCTTATTATAAACCCATGGTGAAGAAAATCAGTTAGGATTTGATGAGCCCATTGTTGTCTTAGACACAAGTTGACTCTCTTCAGATGCTTGTTTTTCAAAATAGGGTTTATGGAATGCTCATTTCATTGGATAAGTTTTACACACACAAACACACACACACACACACACACACACACACTCTTACATATAGGGAGGACTTGTCAAATTCAATACATTTGGCATTATTTCCGAAACTTACTGGAGTGAGGATTCTGCTTTTTGGAGACCATCTGTCAGGACTAGTATTCTGTGGTGCAATTTTAGAAAACACTGTTCTTGACTGAATAGATTGAATAAATGGCAGGATCTGTCATGAAAAGAAGAAACTCATTTAGTGGAATCTTTACCCTACAATAAATTCATGGACACATCACTTTCGATTGTGCTTGTCAATAAAACTTAAATAGAACAATAATACATTATTTAGCTTTTTGTGAAAGCAAATTTCTGATGGCCTCAAGTGTCAGAGCATAGCTGAGGACCTGAAATTAAGAGAGAAAAGAAATGCATGTAATTGACTTAAGTGATTCTTAACTAATTTGTGTAAAGATCATGCACTAAAAAAATTTATTTTCTTTCAGTTAATTCCAGCTTGTTCTTAGTTGGCACAAAATATTAACATGAGATTGTTTTCAGCCCATAGCAAGTTATAGCTACCAAATTAGAATGGGTTGCAGGTTTTCTTTTCCCGCTAGAGACTTGTAAACTGGTGGTAGTGTGAAACAGAAGCATAAAGCCCAACAATTAGGAAAAACCCAAAATGCCTATTAAAAAATGAACAAATGTACAACAACTAACCATATTTTTAGTAGGAGAAAATATCTCTATTCCACAATTATTCAAGTTCTCCAAATAAACTTAAATTACCAGTAGCATACTCTGTTTTAAAAAGGCAAATACATAAAGCATTTTAAATGGTTTTTAATTCCAAGTGTGCAAGGTGAAAAACAATGAATTTTCCTTCCTGAAAACTGTAAGCTTCAGAAATAGGAGATTGTCAAAACACGTCTTCACTTCTGTCGATATAAATTAGAAGATAATGCTATAATACTGTTTTGAATTTCTAGAATAAAACGTGTCATATAGATTTTTATTTCTCATTTTCTTTCCTAATAACATGGCAGTAATGCACTTCTACTAATTTGCAGTTACAATGAAATCTTAATTAACTTGCTAAACTGTTATATTTTAGGATAATTTTTAGCCCACTTAGAAGAATAGATTTAAAAATGTTTCTCGTATCTTGTATAATAACTGCACTTTTGTAACAGTTTGCTTCACGGTTTTCTTTAAATTGTTTTTCCATAGTTCCCAAAAAAGTATTATGATAAATACTGATTATCCTCAGTTTGAGGCATGTTATTAGTCAAAAATTATAAAAGTACAATGCACCTAATTAGGTATACTTTTCATCATATGTTTGTTGAAGATGCATTTTGAATGATGGCAAATGCCAACATAAAGTAGGCATTAACAGGATTATTTACGAGCTTATAGCATTTGCTGTTTGTACCTGCTGTGGATTTCCTAAAGTTCTGTTAAATGAAGGCAGTGATGTATCATGCAAAGTATAGACCAACGGCAGTGAAATTGTTCATTGTGAGTTACTAGTGAACCTTTTGTATATGTTGGTATAAACCAGGTCTAGAATTAGTTTTTAAAGCTTTCCACTGTCACATTGAGTTTAGCATGAGAAGTCATTCAAAAAGAGTGGAAAATAACTAGGTCCCATGATTAATTTTCTTGGAAATCTCTTTGCTTGAAAATGCATTAGAAATACTGAAGAGAGGCGCCTGGGTGACATAGTCAGATGGGCGTCCAACTCTTGGTTTCGGCTCAGGTCGTGATCTCAGGGTCCTGAGATGGAGCCCCGAATCGGTCTCCATGCTCAGCTGGAGTCTGCTTGGGACTCTCTCTCCCTCTGCCCCTCCCTGCTGTGCATGCTCTCTCTCTCTCTCTCAAATAAATAAATAAATAAATCTTTAAAAAAATAGGAATACTGAAGAGTATTTTCTCTTCTTGCATATTTTGTATTAACTTAGCTATAAGACCTAAGGCACACACTCTTTACTTTTATTTTTATTAATTTTCTTTCTTCACCTGTCTGCAAGTATAAGGGAATGGTGTTACTTTCAAGATCAGAAAGCCTTGATAGCAAAATCCCATAGGAACGTCTGATTCCAATCAGCGAGTTGGAATGACACAATTCCCAGTGTACATGGTATTACAAAAAATGAAAATGGAATTGACAAATTATTCAGCTTTATTTTTAATTCATGTGTGGAAAACACACTGTGTTCAGTTTTCTAAGGTTCATTTTTGGAAGTACTGTTGGTTTTTGTTTGTTTGATTTTTTTTTTAGTTGAGATAAACAAAAAGCCTACTGATTGTGCTAAGAGCACTTTATCCCTTAACTGTTACACTTTTTCCTTATGTGTTGTTTTACCAAAGTCTTCAATAAGTAACATTTTTTAAAAATCTAAAATATGGGTGCCTGGGTGGCTCAGTCGGTTAGGCGTCTGCCTTCAGCTCAGGTCATGATTCCAAGGTCCTCGAGTCAGGCTCCCTGCTCAGCAGGGAGTCTGCTTCTCCCTCTGCCCCTCCTCCCACTCATTCTCTCAGTTAGTCAGTCTCTCTCTCTCTCAAATAAATAAAATCTTAAAAAAAATAAAAATCTAAAATGTGTTCATTGGGATGGTTTCCCAGTCATCTTGACTGAGGGTGCTTTTAGTGCTTCTGCAGGAGTCTCCTTCTGTAAGCCTTGCTCTTCCTCCTCTGGGCTGGCAGAGGACAGTAGACCAGCCAACACACAAAACTACTGCTTGTGCATGGCTGAAGTCAGTTGTGTTTTTATAGCATCCTGGGCACTTCACATCCACAAAGTAGGAACTGGGGCTCTACACTGGGTGCTGCTTTTATGTTTCCTCTTCTCCTCTTCCAGAGAGGGATGGAGGAGGTCCTTCTTGAAAGCATAGTCTTATGAGGAGGTCCTCACCACCAGAAAGCCGTTTATTTTCATTTAAGCTTTTTGTTTTGAGATAACTTTAGATTTGCGTGCTGTATAAGAAATAATTCAGAGATATCCCATGTACTTTTACTCAGTTTGCCTCAGTGGTAATATCTTGAACAAGTCTAGTGCAATATCATGACCAGGATGTTGACATTGATACAGTCAAGATTTGGAATAGTTCCATCACCACAAAGATCTCTCTATAGCCCCACCCACTACCCTACTGCCCCAACCCCTGCCAGTCGCTAGTCTGTTCTCCACTTCTACTATATGCCATTTCGAGATTGTTACATAAATGGAATTGTGCAAAATATGACCTTTTGGGATTGGCATTTTTCCTGTTATCATTATAATTCTCTGGAGACCATTCAGGTTTTTGTTGTTATTGTTGTTTTTGTTTGTTTGTTTGTTTTAATCAATACAGTGATCCCTAAATAACTAGTAGGTCAGGGGCACTGATCCCCAAGCAGTCAAAAATCTACACATAACTTGACTTCATAAAAACTTAACTAGTAATAGCCTACCATTAACCTGAAGCCTTACTGATAACATAAACAGTTGATTAACACATGTTTTGTATGTTACATGTGTTGTTATATTGTATATTGTATTCTTATAATAAAGTAAGCTAGAGAAAAGAAAATGTTATTAAGAAAATCACAAGGAAGAGCAAATACATTTACAGTACTGTACTGTAAAAAAAAAAAATAATCTGTGTATAAGTGGACCTGTGCTGTTCAAACCCTTATTTTTCAAGGGTCAACTACAGTTTGTTTCTGTTTATTGCTGACTAGTATCCCATGGTATAGATGTATCTACCATACCTCATTTAACTGCTCACCCATTGAAGGATATCTGGGTTGTTTCCAGTTTTGAGCTATCATAAAGAAAAAAAAGCGCTATGCCCCAATGTTTATAGCAGCAATGTCCACAAAAGCCAAACTATGGAAAGAGCCTAGATGTCCATCAACAGATGAATGGATAAAGAAGATGTGGTATATATATACAATGGAATATTACGCAGCCATCAAATAAATGAAATCTTGCCATTTGCAATGACATGGATGGAACTAGAGGGTATTATGCTGAGCGAAATAAGTCAATCAGAGAAAGGCAAGTATCATATGATCTCACTGATATGAGGAATTTGAGAAACAAGACAGAGGATCATAGGGGAAGGGAGGAAAAAATGAAACAAGATGAAACCAGAGAGGGAGACAAACCATAAGAGACTCTTAATTTCAGGAAACAAACTGAGGGTTGCTGGAGTGGAGTGGGGTGGGAGAGATGGGGTGGCTGGGTGATGGACACTGGGGAGGATATGTGCTCTGGTAAGCGCTGTGAATTGTGTAAGACTGATGAATCACAGACCTGTACCCCTGAAATAAATAATACATTATACTTTAATTTAAAAAAAACCGAAAAAAAGCTGCTATAAATATGTATGTACAAGTTTTTGTGTGAATCTAAATTTTTATTGCTCTTAGGCAAATGCCTGAGAGTGCAATTGCTAGATTATATGGCAGTAGCATGTTTAGTTTTATAAGACCCGTCGGTTTTCCAGAATTGCTTTACCAGTCGTGGTCCCACGAGCAATGTAGGAGTGATCCAGTCTCTCCATTTCCCTTCATCCCCACCAGCTATGATGTTCCAGTTTTTATCTTTGCCATTTTGATAGGTGTTTAGTGACATTTCTTGTGGTTTTAATTTGCATTTTCCCTGATGGCTTATATCGAACATCTTTTCACTTGCTTATTTTCTAGGCAAATATTATCTTTGGTAAAATGTGTGTCCATATCTTTTGTCCACTTTTTGAATTGGATTACTTATTTTTTTACTCTTAGTTTTAAGAGTTCTTTATACTCTAGATACTTGTCCTTTGTCAGATATGTGGTTTGCTAATATATTTTCCCAGTTGATAGCTTGTCTTTTCATCCTCTTCACAGGGCCTTTCTTAGGGCAAAAGTTTTAAAATCTGATGTTCAATTTAGCAGTTTTTTTCATTTTATAGATCCTGCTATTGGTGTCAAGAACTCTTTTCCTAGCCCTAAGTCCTGAAGTTTTTCTCTTATTTTTTCTTAAAATTTTATGTTTTTGCACTTTACATTTAAGTCTGTGATATATTTTGAGTTAACTTTTCTATAATATATAAGACTTAAGTTGAGGTTCATTGCTTTATCTATGGAAGTCCACTTGATCCAGCACAATTTATTGAAAAGGCTGTCTTCTATTAAATTGCTTTTGCATCTTTCCAAGAAACCATTTAGGCATATTTCTGTGGTACTGTCTAGATTCTTAATCCTGTTCCAGTGGTCTAGTGTCTCTTCCTCCACTGATACCACACAATGTTGATTATCCCAACTATAATAAGTGTTGAAGTTGGGTAGACTGGTTCTTTCCACTTTGTTCTTTTTCCAAGTTGTTTTAGCCATTCTAATTTCTTGATTTCTATATAAATTTTAGAATATTCTTGTCAGTCTTTACTTAAAAAAAGCTTTGCTGGGACTTTGATAGGAATTGCATTAAACTTGAGTATCAGTTTGGGGGAGAATTGACAACCTTTTAATGTTGAGTCTTCCAATTAATGAACATGATACTTCTATTTATTTACATCTTAGTTAATTTTCTGTATTAGCATTTTGTGGTTTTCTGGGTATAGGCATATACATGTTTGGTTAGATTACTACCTATTTTTTGAGTGATCGTAAATGGTATCTATCATGTTTTAAATTTCATTGTCCACCTGCGTATTACTAGTGTATAAGGATGCAATTGCCTTTTGTATGTGTATCTTATATCCTTTGACTTTGATGAACACATTTATTATTTCAGGGGATTTCTTTTTCAGTTTATTTTTAGGTTCTCCGGGATTTTTTGACAATTATGTTATTTCCAAATAAGGACAGTTTTATTTCTGCCTTTCTTACCTGTATGCCTTTTATTTCCTTTTATTGCCTTACTTCCCTGCCTGGGACCTCCAGTATATTGTACCAAAAATGTGGGGAGAGTGGCTGTCCTTCTTTGTGCCCATTGTTAGGCAGAATATATTCATTTTTTCACCAGTCAGTAAAATCTTAGCTGTGGGTTTTTTGTACATGCTTTTTAAGAGCTTAAGGAAGTTTCCTTCTATTCCTGTTTTTTTCTGAGAATTTGTATCACGAATGGATGCTGAATTTGTTTAAATGCTTATTCTGCATTGATTGAAAAGATCATGTGATATATATATATATATATATATATATATATATATATATATATATATATTTCTTAGCCTTTTACTATGGTGGATTAAACCAGTCCTGCGTCCCTGAAATAAACGCCATTTGGTCATGGTGTATAATTTATATATACATGAATTTTATTTGCTAATACACTGTTAAGGATTTTTGTTTCTGTATTCATGAGGGATATTGGTATATAGTTTTATTTTTCTGTACTGTCTTTGATCGATGTTGGCATTGGGGGGATATTAGCTTTACAAAATGAACTGTGAAGTGTTCTCATATCTTTTATTTTCTGGAAGAGATTGTGTTGAATTTATGTTAATTCTTTGAATGTTTGATAGAATTCTCCATCTGAGCTTGGAGATTTTCCTTTTTAGGAACTTTATAATTATTATTTAAATTTCCTTAATGGCTATAGGATTATTCAAATTATCTGTTTTATATTGAGTAAGGTGAGGTCATTTATATTTTTCAAAGACTTGATCAATTTCATGTAAACTGTCAAATTTATGTCTGTAGAGCTGTTTATAATATTCTTTTTTAATTGTTTTGATATTAGCAGGGACTGTGGTGATATCCCCACTTCCATTCCTGATACTGATCATTTATATTGTCTCTCGTTTTTTTTGTCACCTGTTAGAGGTTTGAGGTTTGTCAGTTTTATTGATTTTTTCAAAGAATCAGCTGATTTCATTGATTTTTCTATATTATTTATCATTAACTTCTTTTATCTTGTACTGGTATTTTTGTTCTTTTTTTCTAGTTTCCTGAGGTAGGAATTTAGGTTATTTATGTTAGACTTTTCATCTTCCCTGGTGTAAGCTACATATTTCCCTCACAGCTTTACAATAGCTGTGTCCCACATACATTGACATTTTTATTTTCATTTTTGTTCAGTTCAGTTTACTTTTTAATTACTCTTGAAACCTCTTCTTTGACCCATGGGTTGTTTAGAAGTATGTCGTTTAGTTTCTAAGTGTTTGGAGATTTTCATGTTCTCTTTTGTGATTAATTTCTAGTTTGATTTCTCCTGAGGTCAGAGAGTGGACTCTGTATGATCTCAGTTCTGCTAATTAGTTGAGCCTTTCATTTATGGCCCAGAATATGGTATATTTTGGTATATATTCCATACACAATTGAAAAGAAATGTGCATTCTGCTGTTGTGTGGAGTGTTCCATGAATGTTGATTAAATCTTGTTGGTTGATGGTATGGAGTTTCTTTTATATCCTTCTGATTTTCTGTCTAGTTGTACTAACAATTTCAAGAGAAGGGTTTTGAAGTCTCCAACTACAACTGTAGTTTTGTCTTAGTTTTTGCTTAACTTGTTCATAGCCCTGTTTTTGGTGCATTCTCAGGGTTGCTCTATCTTCTTGGTGGATTGATCTTTTTATTATTATATAATATTTCTCTTTCTATGACAAATACATGTTTTTGCTCTGAATTCTACTTGATCTGATATTAATATAGCCCTCTTGCTTTTTCTTTTATTAATGTCTGCATGATATGTCTTTTTTCATCTTTTCTATCTGCCTATATCATTAAATTTAAAGTAAGTTTCTTGTAGACAGTATATAATTGGATCATTCATATTACTAATTTCTTTTTTTTAATTGATGTACTTAGACCATTTACATTTAACACAATTATTGACGTGTTAAGGCTTAAATCTGTCATTTTAGTTTTGTTTCCTATTTTTTTCTCTTTGCTTTTCATTTCTCCATTTTTTTCCTAACTTCTTGTATGTTACTTGGACATTTTTAGAATTTCATTTTGGTTTTCTATAGTGTTTTTATGTTTATCTCTTTATATAGCTTTTTTAGTAGTGTTTCTGGATTTTACATTATGTATGCATAGTTTATCACAGTCTGCTGGTGTTGTCATCTTACCAATTTGAGTACAGTATAGAAACCTTACCTCCCTTTGTGTCCTTTCACTGTTCCTCATATATAGTATTTGCCTTAAATATCTTCTCTTCATATATTTAGAACAGTATCAGGCTGTCTTAAACTTTTTTATTTTACCACCAAACGTAATATAGAAAACTCAAGAGCAAAGCATTATCTAGTTGTACTTGCCCATTTTTTTGTTTACTCTGTTCCTTTTTCCTTCCAGATGTTTTAAGTTTCTTTTTTAATTATTTCTTTTATGTTTACAGAACATCCTTTAGTCTTTCTTTTAGAAAAGGTCTTCTCATGATTAGATCTCTTAGCTTTCCTTCATCTGAGAATATCTTGATTTATCTTTCATTCTGGAAGGATATTTTCACTGGTTGTAGGATTCTGGGTAAACAGCACTTAAAAATGTTGTTCCACTTCCTTTTTATCTCCATAGTTTCTGATATGAAATTTGCTGTAATTCACATTACTTTTCTCCTAGATAGAGAGAAAAGGTAGATAAGGCATTATTTCTCTCTCACTAATTTCATTATTTTTCATTGTGTTTAGTTTTCAGAGAGTTGGCTTTGATGTATGTTGTTTTGTATTTCTTTATTGAATTTATCTTGTTTGAAGTTTGCTCATTTTTCTGAACCTGAAGGTGTATGTCTTTTGACAAATAAGGGACAATTTCAGTATTATTTCCTTGAGTACTTTTTTTGTAACGCTGTCTTTCTCCTCTCCTTCTGTGACTTCAGTGAAATGAATGCTAGATCTTTGGTTAAGGTCTTATGGATCCCTGAAGCTCTTTTTGTTGTTGTTGTTATTGTTGTTGTTTTCAGTCTGTTTTCACTGTTTTCAAGATTGGATTATTTTTATTGTTCAATCTAATCTGTAATATTCAAATAAATTCATGGACTCTTTCATCTGTCCCCTCCATTCTGTTGTTGAGCCCATACACTGAGTTTTTAATTTGGGTTATTGTATTTTTCAGTACTAAGACTTGTATTTGGCTCTTTTTTATATCTTTGATTTCTTTGCTGAGTCTTTCTACTTTTTTCTATTTTTTTTTTCATTTGTTTCAAGCATATTCATAACTATTGAAGTTTTTTTTGTGTTTCTGATAGCGTCTTTAAAATCTTTCTCTGGTATCTTTATCATCAAGGTGTTCATATCTATTGATTGTCTTTTTTTTTTTTTCCATTTACTTTGGAAAATTTCTGGTTCTTGGGATGTTGAATGATTCTCAACTGAAGCCTGGACCTTTTGGATATTATGTTATGAGAGTCTATGAGGTGAATGTAGTACATCATTACTGCCAGAGTGGGTACAAATCCAGTGTCTATACTCTCCTCTTTTTGACACCCATGGGAAGGAAAGAAGGCTATAGGAAGGGGAGGGGTAATTTTTATTATCCTTTAGGTATGAAAGTCCAAGTTCTCTCCATACTCAACCTTTTCTGGAGTGCCTCTTATAGTGTCTGAGGGTGGAAGTCTAGGCTACCTACTTGGTCTTTGCTGCTATAGGTGGGGGTGGGTCCCCAGTTTTTCTGTGGTATTTCATTGGTGTAGAACAGCTGTTGTCTAAATTTTCCTGTCCTGGTAGGCTGTTCTTTTCCTGGTTATTTGGCTAGACAGAAAAAGCTTTCTGTTGGGCCTTTTCAGTCTACTTCCCTTGATATTTCCAGCTTGCTGGCTCCTTCGGCAACAAGTCATGGATATATAATGCAAAAAGAAAATTCAGGGGACTCCCCACCTTTTTTTTCCCTTGGGTTTTTTTTGTCCTAGGTCCCTAGCTGTTCTTCTCTTTTCCTTTTAGAGTCCTATTATGTTCATTTTATATGTAATTGTGCAGGGATTTTAAATGTATTTCATGGGAATAATAAAATATATCTACCTCATGTCTTTGGAGGCAGAAGTCCTTGATACCATTTGCTTTTAAATGGGAACATTAAACAAATTCTATATTTGTGATAGTGTAGACATATTATAACAATTAAACTTTTTTTTGGCTAAAATGTTAAAATTTAAATCATGAATCTCAAAAATATGGCAGTCACCAAAGAGAAGAATTAATTCTTGATTTCTTGCCTGTTTATGATTAGATAATAGAAACACCACATGGAAAACTGATTCTCTCTGAAGAAATTTGTATTTTCTGTCAGTCTCATTAAAGAAAATACAAATATAGAAATTACAGTAAAGGCCATGACTTATTTTTTATTATTAAAAGAAGTGGTCTTTCAAAAGTGGTCTTAGAGTGGGCTGTGCCAAATAAAGTAATTCCATGATAAGAGAATCAGCATTAATTAAGTAATGCTAAATTCTATACATTTTATATCCTTTTCTTTATCTTATATATTGATTAGAAATTAATGTTTTGGATAGGACTCCCTTGTATTTATTTTTGATCTTACTATTTTGATCTTATAATCTTATCCCTACATAATAACCAGGAGTCCTTAAAAAACAAAGCAAGTAACTATAATATGAAAGATGATGGAAACACAAGGTGAAAAGTTCTGAATTCATAGAAGAGACACTTCACTTCTCTTAACATTAAAGAAGTGTTAAACTTGTCAACTTGAAATAATATGAAAGATTCTTTGTGAGTATATAGAGTAATTGTGAAAGACCATAGGAAGGTAGGAATGTGTAAGGTTAATTAATAAAGAAATCTTCAGAATTGGCTTTATTATTTGTGAGTGACACACTTCATTTAATGACATGAATTAAATTAATTGCACTTCGCTTCTGAATTCTACCACTTACTTTTAAGTGGAAATAGGTTTAAACATACATTGTGATAGTGTTAGAGAAAGATATTATATCCATATCTTTTATATTATTTATATATATTATACATATATATTATTTTATATTCTATTATATCTATATCCAAAAAAAAAAAAAGGAGTAGATGTACTTCATGGGAATAATAAAGTACATCTACCCTATGTCTTTGGAAGCAGAAGTCCTTGATACCATTTGCTTTTAAATGGGAACATTAAACAAATTCTATATTTGTGATAGTGTAGACATATTATAACAATTACTCCTTTAAGGAGTAATGGCACTTACTCCTTTAAGGAGACATCATTAATAAATTTTTTGCACTTACTCCTTTAAGGAGACATCATTAGTAAACAATATCTTCTCTACAATTTGAAGAACATTTATGTTATGATGATAGTTCTGTATGTTTGTTCAGGTCTCATTCATAGAAATGAATGGAACTATTCAAATTTAAAAAAATGTCAGAGAATGTGATATAGTGGTTCATAAAATAAAAGAAAAAGAACAGGCTAGTATACATATGAAAAATTACTGTGGAGGGCAGGAGATAGTCAAACACGTTTAAAACCAAGCTAATGAAGATATAAATTAGAATAATAATTCTAGAGGGCAGTTTGTCAGTATCTCTCAGAAGTCATGCAAACCCTGTGTCCCAGGAATTTCACTTAAAGTTAATCTTTTCTAAGGAAATAATCAGAGAAGCTCAGAAAAATTGAAATAAGAGTGTGCATCAAAATATCTTTATCAGTTTTCTGTTCCTTTTTCTGTTTATTCTTAATTTTCTTCATAATTCTCTCATTCGTCTTGTGTATTTGACAACTAATAGCATCACTTTCCAAGTTGGTAAAGAAATCTAATAAACTTTATTTTCAATAATGTATATTAAAACTGTAATATTTAACCCATTTAAAATCCCATATGGTAATAGCCAATCAAGGGTTAAATATTCTTACTGTCTTTGTTACTCCTTAGGCACAAAGTCCCCTTAATTCTTTCCTGTGTCTGTGACAGGAATGTTTTAAATGGTAGAAAACAGAAACTGTAATAAAAAGGCAACTGATATGTTAAGAGGCTCTGTGTGCTTAAAATGCAAGGCCACCTGGTGTGGAATCCGCAGGTCTTGGTTTAGATTCCAGCTTTGTTACTGACCTTTGGCAAGTCTGTTAATCCCTCCGGAGGCAGTTTTCTTATTATTAGTTGAAACATATGATATTGCTGTTTTTGTTGGTTGAAATAGTTCTCTACTGGCTATTTTTGGTTCAACCTAATAAAATGAATAATAGATTTTCTCCTAGCACCAATGATCTGTGAGTTTATTTTAGAGTTAAGGCTGATTTGTCTAAAAAAATAGTTTCTTCTTAATAAAAAAAATCTGCTTTAAGAGGCAAAGGAGACTCTGGAAAACCTCATATTAACTAGTGAAATGGTTAGCTTATCCTTTCATTTAATAAGTATTTTCCTGGTTCACAATCCCATGTTATGTTGAAGCACAAAAATACTAGGGGTCCACTAGGTTGTAAAAAGTCAATTGTTTCACATTCACTTAATCTTGAAGACATCAAATTCCACCAATAAGTCTAAGAAAGTTTAAGAATAAATTAGAAAATATCAGTATTGAGCATTTTTGTACATGTCATAAAAATAATAAAATGAATCAGACCCTAGGGACTCAAGTATTTTGTGTTTGATGAAATGAAGGAAAAGGAGAGAAAATGTAAACCATAGGAAAACATGTACTTTAAAATGACACAAATTATAAGCATTTAAAGGTTTTTAAAAAATAATACAATTCTCTTCTTTTACAGTTTCCATGAAGTGACATAATCTTACATGATCTAATTTTAGGGGTAGGAAAAATGAGTTTGTTGATATAGTATGAATGCTCTAATAGAAGTAACAGTAGACGCAGGGTCATTGCAGGGGAAATCTGGAATGTTGTATTGCTAAAGTATGGTGAAAGAAGAGGGCAGAGAGATTCAGATAACCTCATGAGCTGAGGATCCTTATTATCACTCTAGTAAGATTCATACTTCTTGGGGCAAAGAAGCTGTAAAATAATCCACCTGTTGGGAGACAGTAATACTTGGCAGAGGTTCAGGCCCTTGCCCCACCTTCCTCTTCCCTCTGCCCTGGCCATGGTGCTGATTCTGCTGAATACTAACAGCCAACCACACATTGCATCATTTCATGTTGGAAAAGTATCACTGGCAACAAACCAGAAGCAGTAGACATGCATTTGGGGTCTTAGAACATATCATATCCTAGTAGAGACAAACCAAAGGGGATGAAGAGAATTTCTTTGAGGTCCTACCAGACGTTTCTTATTGACAAAACTGATGAGTTAGGGAAGAAATGGTGTGGGTATGTATTGTACTGGGCTGACATGTTGAAAAGAAACTCTTGTGCTTCAGTCTTTGAGAAGTACTTCCAATTAACAAAGAGAGCAGGGAGTCACTCCTCATAGGGTTGACAGGGGCAGTGAACATTTGGTCTAACAAGGGCAGTCTCTGAAAGAAAATGATGATGTGGTCAGTAGAGAGGAGTTCACGTGGGGATTCAGAAGAGGGCACCGAGCCAGTTCCTTGCTGCACAGCCGTGCAGTCCTCATTAGCCACGGGGAACCCCTCTGAAGCCAAGACTCTGAAGGAGATGACAACACCTGTGGCCTTTTCGTGCTTCTGAGGTGTATCAAATGTGAGTGCCGGAGAGTCACACGCTCAGGGATTACCTGCATCTTCACGTTAAATCCCTCAGGGCCTTTCGTCACAAATCTTTAGGCAAAGAAAGGTTCTGCATCTTTAAGGATTTGATCCCACTGACCAATGGGAACAGGAAGACAGAGTTGATGATAGAAGGCAGGATAACTCGTGCTTGACATTGGTAGCTTTTATGGTAACACCTCTCCGCATTCTTAGAAATTTTCTCAATTTGGTGTAATTTTTCTGTACACGTTTGGAATGTGATCTGGAGAATCAAGCGGTGTTTCAGTAGTGTCAAGAATAATGCTAAAAAGAATTCCACCTGATTAATTTAATCCTCTTTCCTTTCTCCCCTCCTGCTCTTTTTCTTCTGCCTTTTCCAAATACTTTTCTGACTACTAGAAATGAGTTGCAGGATAATAGAAACTTAATGAGGCTTCTCATAAGTATTTGAATCGAAAACTCGAATGTCTAAAGAAATACTGATGGGCTCCTTAATAAAGGAACAATTTCTAATCCATTTGGTTATTAAGTGTTCCAAAGCAAATGTAATAAAAACAGTCCAAGTCCTGGATAAGAACTCTAACAGGGAGTTGGTTACTTTAAACATGCTGAATATGGCTTTTGCTTCTTGCCTGGGCAGGTGTCCAGTCGTAAATGGATTTCTCAAATGGGCTCCTTCACACCTCACTTACCAGATGGAGAGGGTTTGAGTATGTGGAGCTGAAATTCCAAGCATGGGTCTCAAATTTTACTTTGAGATTGTTCATTGTGAAGAATGATCAGACTCTCCACCACTGAAGGACAAAGGTTACATGCATTTGGCAGTTGTTTAAATGTCAGTTATTTTAATGGAAAAAGTGGCATGGGATTTTCCATTTTGCTCTTAACAGATTAATGCAGAGTAAGTTTTAAACAGGTTGAAACCGGGCGCCTGGGTGGCTCAGTTGGTTGAGCGACTGCCTTCGGCTCAGGTCATGATCCTGGAGTCCTGGGATCGAGTCCCGCATCGGGCTCCTTGCTCAGCGAGGAGTCTGCTTCTCCCTCTGACCCTCCCCACCTCATGCTTTCTCTCTCTCTCAAATAAATAATTAAATCTTTAAAAAAAAAAAAACAGGTTGAAACCTTCTGTTGTCTTTTCTCTTTGAGTAAGTCTCAAAAGCTGTACAACATCAAAATTGTCCATAAATTATTTGCACGTCTACCTTAAACTGATATAATGTCTACTTTTAAATTTACTACCTCTCTTCTGAAAGTGTGTATATTGTGTTTTATGTATCCATGTGCATATATGTAAATGAAAATACACTTCCCTTGTTGTGAAGTCATACATAAGCTCATATTATATCCTGACAAAGTCCTATCATTTGACAAAAAATAAAAGTTTCCTTGCCTTGAAAATTTAAAAATACTGATGCCCAGCAATGATACTTTAAAAACAGGTGAAGAAACAGACAAACATGTACACTATCTGGAGGCCATAGAGTATTTTCATATGAATTCCTTTTGAGTCACCAACTATGTATCTCCATTTCAATTTAGAATTTTGATAAAAATTACCTTTTGGGTTTATTTACAGCTCCTTCCATTTTTTTATTCCACTTTGTAAGGAAAGGACACATATAATCTTATTTTAGAAGAAATCCCTGAAAATGAAAATTAAAACATTGGAATATATTTTGTTTAGATACTTCTAAATAATGTTTAAAAGTTTCTGCCAGCGATAGGGCCTAATGGTCAGTGAACACATACATGGTTTCTGTAAGTCAGGACTCTGTTCAAGCAACAAATTGTAGAAAACCTGATTAATAGTGGCTAAAATTTATGACCGTGATTTTTCTTATATAACGATAAATTCTGAGGCAGGCAGTCCAGGGCTAAAGCAACATAGTCACAGTGTCATGAAGCACTCAGGCATCTTCTGTCTTTCTATTTCTCTACCTACGTCATGGAAGTTTTCCCTTATGGTGACAAAATCGCTGCTACACACCCAGCATCCCATCAGTTTTCAGGCAGAAAGAGGGGAGAAGAGCAAAAGTCTGAAGCGGGCTCAGAAGAGCTTTCCAGCTGTCTACTCCTTTAAAAAGAGTGTTCCTCTCTGTTCCATCTCATTGAACACATTTGGGTCCCATGGCGAGCAAGGAGGCTGGAAAGGGAAGTATTTTAGCTTTCTGGCCTCACAAGAAGGCACCTGCATGGCATTAGAGACTAATTTCGATGTCTGCCACCTCATTCATTACAACTTTCTCTCAGTGGTCACATGGGGCTAAAGAAATCCAAAGGAGAGACCTTTTGATTTTCAAATTTAGCCAAGGACCTCCTCCTTTTCCATGTGATCATCGAATGATTTAACTTCTAAGGCAATTTTTATTTTTGAGGCTATATCCAGAAGCCCTGAAGAAACTAAATACGTAAAGAGACCCTCTTTCTGGAGTATGTCACACCTTTATGACATAATAGTCCACATTTAGTCTTAAAGATTTATACTATCTAAGGCATTTTTATGTTATATATATATGCCTATATCTGCCAAAGCTAAAATGGACATTAAGATTTATTTCTGTTTGATGACATTATGTCTAGAAAATATTCACTTCGGTTACAAAACAAACTTTTCATTGATTATCATTCCTAATTTATGAGTACTGTTTTTCAATTTGGAAAACCTTCCAGTTACCAAATTTGGCCCATGTGTGACTGTGTGCAAACAGATGGCATACCTCAATAATTTAGTTTGCTCTTCTTACAGAAAAAGTATGAATTCCCTCAGGATCAACATGTCCATATCAGTTATGGAGGCGGCAACAGTAAAATGTAGGACGGACGAGATGTAGGCGTAGTCTGTCTATACAGAGCCTGAAGAGTGCAATGCAGTATTTTGGTCATTTTTTAATTTTGTTTTATTTCATATATTTTAATTAAAGATGTCTTTTTTTTTTCCCATGCTAACTACAAACTCAAGTCTGTTTTATGATATAACTTGAACTTCAGAGTCAGAACACAGGTTCAAAATATTTAAGGTGTCTGACTTCAGGCAAGGCACTAAATGGGGAGCGTGAGCTTCTGTTTTCTTCTTTGTAAATGGGAACAATACCGCCTCCCTCATGAATCACAGTCACGTTTCCGTGAGGTAAAATGCGTGATGTGTCTAGCACAGAGCCTGGGCATAGCGGGGACTCCCTTTTCCTTCCTTGCTCTTCACTTCCAGCTTTTTACCTTCCTACCCTAAAGTGCCTAGTTCTTTTATAATCTTTATTTCAGGTTGGGGGGGGGCATGGTGGGAGAAAGGAAAAGGTACAGTAGTTAACAGTATTTCAGAGTCATTCTGGAGTGTCACATGTGGCAGGTGGAGGTTGGAGATTCGGAGGGCGGCCATCACTGCCAAATAACATTTTTCCAGAACTTTCAAAACTATGTCCTGTTGTGTTTGTATATAGAAACAACTGGAGGACAAAGCAGTGTATTCATATCAGTAGCAGATAATGCTGGTTGCCTCCCTATTGGATATTCCCTCTCTCTCCCTTCATGTCAGAATCCCAGTACGGGGCACCTGGGTGGCTCAGTCAGTTAAGCATCTGCCTTCTTCTCAGATCATGATCTCAGGGTCCTGGGATCGAGCCCCGCGTCGGGCTCCCTGGTTAGCGGGGAGTCTGCTTCTCCCTCTCCCTCTCCCTCTGCCCCTCCCCTGCTCAAGATCTCAATTCTCCCATTCTCTCTGTCTCTCTCAAATAAATAAATAAAATCTTAAAAAGAAAAAAGAATCCCAGTATAGTTGGAGGTGCTAATGTGCCCCCTGAATAATGATGCTTTTCAGCCTCTTTTACTCAAATGTGATACAGTCAGGTGGTGACATTCTGAATGCAAGTCATTGGTAGTGTTTCCAGGAAATCCTGTAGACAGCTGCACATACCACTCTCCTTTTTCTTCCTTTCCTCCCCTTGCTGCTGTCCCAAATAGGGATAGAATGCCCCGGGACACAGTTGCCCTTCTGAGCCAGCAGGATAAAAAGTCACACCAAGATGGGTGACATCTGGAGTATTCATTCTTGTGGTTGTGGCTTCATCTCTGGAGTGCTTAAAATTAGGCTTTCTGTTATATAAATCCCTGTGTGCTAAGAGCAGTGTTATTTATTATTATTTTTTTTTTATGTGCAACTTAACACATTTTTTCAGTTTAAAGGAGAATGTGTGGAGACCAATGAGTTTGCCTTCCTAATAGCAGTCTGCTGCAATGTGATAAAATCCACTTCCCTCAGAAAGTTGATATCCAAGAAGCCTCAATTGCTTTGGAAATTACAGTAGAAGGGAAAGGCTTTAGAACAATGGTATTATCCTTCCCCTGACGTTATAGAACCTGTTGTTACTTAGCAGCACCTTATGTGGGTAACATCCCTCTGCAAACACTCTAGTTTTGCACTTTGGATCTTTTTCCCATATACAAGAATCATCTTAGGTTTTATTTATTTATTTTATTTATTTGAGAGAGAGAGAGAGAGGGCACGCGGGCGTGCACACACAAGTGGGGGGAGGGGCAGAGGGAGAAGGAGAAGCAGGCTCCCCCACTGAGCAGGGAGCCCAACGCGGGACTGGATCTCAGGACCCTGGGATCATGACCTGAGCCGAAGGCAGATGCTTAACCGCTTGAGCCACCCAGCTGCCCCAGATCATCTTAGGTTTTAAAGCATTAATTTGGGGACAAAGCTATTATGTGATCATGACCTGCTTTTTCAAACAGTGACTATGTTAAACGTATATAAATATTGCATATGAATCCGTTAAACCATAAAGGCATAAGACGTACCAGTGTTGTCATTGTCTGAATTTAACTATTCCTTACTAAACGCTTTTGTTGTGTATAATTTGTAAATTCAGTTGGGTGGGGTTGGATGGTGATGATCATTTGCTTAGTAAAACAAAATTTGTAAAGTTGGAAATCCATACTAGGGCCTAGCTTGCTCTAAAATAGGCGGTTGCTTACACAGCCCCGTCTTCTGTTTATGGTACCCGTGACTCTTAGATAGTGAATTTCTAATTAGCTGACAAAATGCAATAGTGTAGTAAATCCTTGTCTTTTACGTTCATGCGTGTTTTGTGTTTCTTGTATTCATCTTGTAAATACTTTAACTCACATGGTTTATGAGCAGCATAGGCCCACGATGGTGTAATCATACATCTGTGGGCCAGATTTCCCCCTTGGCTTCTGTTAGAGTTTTCTGCATCCATCTGTAGGGCTGTTTACAACCATATGCTTTTGGGATCATGTGAGAGGAAAAAGGGCCCGGTAAGAACACCAGAAGATGGATGGCAAGTCATTCCGGGCTACTGAAATTTTTCAGTTGATGCCGTTCACACGTGGGGAAAGGATGCTGGTTGTCAAGGCTCTATTTTCTTAGAGTGGGGTGGAGGGAATAGTGGCTGAGAAGTGGCTCAGTGGTTCCCCCCCTCCCCCCCCCCACCCCACTGAGGCTTTGTCTATCTGTTGACACTTCCCTTCATCATTCTTCATAGTTAAATGTAGTATTATCTAGACATTACTTGCAGGTGGGTGGGGGGGTTACATTTGAAAAGAAGAGGCTATCAATTTTCTGCTACTGATAGCTGTTGAATTTCCGTCCTCTTTCAGTGTTAATGGAACCAGAGTCTTTCCCTAGAGTATTGAGTAGTTAGAGTGGGAGGAAATTCAAGTGAACCAAAGTTGTCAGGTGAATATCAGGGGGGTTCAGTTTTCATTGTATCTGTTCCATCAGAAATGGGCACTCACAGGGAAGGCATAACGGAAATCCACTGCTGAATTTTGTATCAGCACTGAGTAATATTTAATCCATAAGAGTCTACCAAGACTTTAAGTGCTTTTACCGGGATATTTCTCCAGCTTGACATCCTGGGCTTCTGGTGTGTCAGGATGACTGATTCCTCATTCAGTCTACTGCCCTCTTGACATGTCAGTGTTTGAAAAAGTGAATCAATAAGGCTTCCACTAGCCAAAAAAAAGTTTCCAAAAGAGCCAGTCCACGAAAAGGTTAAAAAGATCCTTATGGTAAAATGGCCCAAACTGGATAAATACATGTTTTATTCTAGCCGGGCTTATTATTTAATGTCTTTTGTCATTAACTTACTCTGACTTGATGTTCATTTCTCAGCTGCTAAAGCGGAAGAATGATTTATGCCTGCTTCCGAAGAGGTGGTATTATGAGCAAAACACTCATGATTGGCACCACACTTTGTGTTCTCAGAAAGCTACTTAAATACTAAATAATAACATTCAGCGTGTTACATAGGCGCTTGTTAATGTATGTTAGAATACAGTTCATAATGGAAATATGAGAAATGGATAGGTCTTGACAGTTGAAACTGCTCCTCAGTTGAAATTGCTAAGATGAAAAATTACTCTCTGGCATGCTTATCATTGTGCAACAGAGCCTGCTATCTTTGAGGGATTATTTTGCACTTCCTGTCATTTGTAGAAAAGGATCATGTCCCGTGAAATGCCATCTGTACCCACATATTGGATGTTAGGCGTGGTATGATGCCACTAGTTTTTGTTTTGTTTTTTTTAACTATCATAAGCAGCCTTATAGATGGCAGATAAAGGAGAATGGATGCATTGGGTGGTGATGAGGAAGGGGGAATTGAAAATCACCTAATTAGATAAATGAATTCTACCTAGCATGGTCCCCAAATGGGAATACCTAGAGGATTCCTATTCATCCCAAACCCTAGAATTTAGACAGACTGAATAGATAATTAGTGTGTCACATATATCTTTGATGCAACGTGGACAAGGAATCAGGAGACCCAGATTCTAGGCCTTGTTCTGCCACTTAAGGACCTTGGGCCTTTAAGTATCTCATCAGTGAAATGTGTGGGTCGCCTCTTTCTACTTACTTGGAAATGCTAATGTCTTGCGGAAGAGAGCACAGTCCACGATTATGAGATACGGTCTGGTTTTCAGCCTTCCTGTTTCAGAAACCTGATTTATTGGCATGCTGAATGTGAATCTCTCTCTTAGGATCCCCCCACACAAGTTGCCATAAACTAATGAATAAAAGCAGAATGCCACTGTATTAATATATAGTGAGAAATACTACTACCAGAGGGGTCATCCTCTTTTGGCTAGCTGATTTTTTTTTTTTCTTTCCTTAAAGGCAGACTACTTGGGAAACCAGAATATAATTAAAATCCTGCACAGGTTGCATGAAATCAGTTTAGATTAAATGGCATCAATCTAAGGTAAGTTAATTCATGCATAGAAGGCTGTATTTATCCCTGGGATCAGAGAGAACACTTCTTTGGGCCAAAGCATTCCCTCCCGTGGACCAGGCCTCCAAGATAGTGTTCATTTTCTTCATTTCTCTCAAACTTCCATTGCTGCCTCATTATTATTGATGATAGCCACTTTTTCATGTCTGGGAGCCATTTCTGGCTCTTCAGAATAACTCACCTTGTCTCTCTCTAACCCATTATGTGGCGATTTTATAATTCAATTTTCAGAAGGAAACTTTATCGCTCTAATTTCTCAGTTCTTGGTAGAATTTCTCTCTGTCGCCCTTCCCCTCCCCTCACTGCCTGTATTAGGTTAATTCAATATTTAGAGAAGTCAGATTGGGACAACTTTCTACTCACTTAGTGCATTTACTTGGGAAGTTCCTGGTGTTCAAGAAGCAGTTAGACTTTTCAGACTTTACTTTCATCCTTTAGAAAATAATCACAGTCCTTCGAAACATGAGAAAATAGTAAAACATGAGAAGCAGAGAAGTAATAACACTGTTTTTGACACAGTTTTGTGTCCCATAACAAGACACACAAACAAATCAAAACCTAGAGGAATCACTGAGGATATACCATTCCCTTTGATTTGCACTATCTTAGAAAAGGAAGGGGGAAAAAAAAAAAAACCACAACAAAACTCACCCCTTCTGGAGGTCTTCTAGGAAAATGAACAACCATTGTTTTTTTAAAAGCCTTGGTGCAAGAGAAATCTGTTTGAAGTCCCCAAGCCCCACAGTTAAATTATTCAGTCTTAGTCACCGCAGCAGTTAGGTAATGCTTTGTGGTTAAGGAAGCCTGACAGGAAAGATGCTAATGGCGGTTCACAGCTATGCCGAATTTCAGCACTGTCCTACATCTAGGCACCTGCTGCCTTAATAGGCTCCCAGGGGACCTAGCACTCCTGCTGTGGCTGGCATCCCCTTCTCTTGACCTGTTCTCCCTCACCCCCAGGCAGAGGATGGTGTTCAGGGTACAGGTCTCCTTCCCTCCTGCATCCATTGTCCGTTCCTTTTCTAGGAGACAGGACTTCTGTTTCTGCCCAGCTTTCTGAGAATCAAGGTTGTGAGGGCTTTCCCGGGACCCAATCCGTAAAAGATCACAATTCCTGTGGCTCTATACTTAGCTAACAAAATCAGCAATCATGAGGATAGAGCGGGGAGCTGCCAAGAAGGCTGGAGGACCTCTGGTAGAACTTGGTGTATGGAAACCCCTTCCTCTGGGACCCTTGCTCCTGGCCGTTCTTCCCACACATTTGGAAGGCATGGAAGAATTTCATTTTATAGGAGGTCGGATTCTGGTAGCAGAGAAAAAAACTTAGGATGACATTGAGGTGGAATTGCCTACAGGCACTCTCCAAAGAGCCTGCTTAAGACTTAAATCAGATCAGGTCATTCTGCTTATATCCTTTCGATGACTTCCCAGTGAACTGAAAATGTAGCCTTCGCCTCATAGCCATCTCTTGTTGCCTACCTTTTCGACCTCATCCCGGACCTTCCTCTCCTTTGCTGCTTATAATGTAGCCACACTGATCCCCTTCCAGTTCTCAAAACTTCATACTCTCTGGGCTCAAAGTCTTCAATACCTGCTTCCTCTACCTGGAGTCTAGACCCTCCTATTTTTCAACTGACTTCTCATTCATCCTCAGACCCTGAGTGCTGGCCTTGTGCTCCCCTTCCCAATATTCTCTACTGTATCGCCGTGTTCTCCTTTTTCATAGAACTTTTCATATAACTTGTCATAATTTGGACTTTTATATTTACTTGTTTTTTTTTAATTGACACAAGGTTAGCGAAAACATCTCTTTCATATATAATCATGCGCTTAGTATTTAGCACCACCTCTAGCGTATAGTAGGTGCTCAGTAAGTATTTTATAATGAATGATGAAGAGATGAATCTAAGTTTCCAGCCTGATGATGTGCTGATTCTTTCTTCCCTTATGACAAGTGGCATCCACAATGCTTGGACAGTCACTAAATCCAAGGATTCAATTTAGTTCTGTATGGAATCAAAGGCTCTTTTAAAACTTGTGATAAAGGAATATTGATGCATGTTCTTTAACTGCCAAAGATGTACATATGGAGTGTATCATCTGTCCCCTCATATCTTCCAGGGATGCCTTAATATTCCTGCTAACCCTCTCCTTTTTTTTTTAAGTAGAAAGATAAATGTTACATGTCCTATTCTATTTTCAGTTGAAGTGTCATCATAAAATAATCTCCTTGTAAATTAATGAGAAAGTGATGTGTGATTGACAATTCTGGTGATGTAATACTGCTGACGAGAGTGGGTGACAGCAGCTCTGTGTAATGTAGCTGAGCATGACACCTTTCTTTGGAAATGGCTTGACTTAAACAGCCTCAGGGATACCGTCCCTACTGATCATCATTCTTTAAAAATCTTTATCCACTCAGTCACTCTAAAAAACAGGTTCACAGTCTACACACGTATGTGCATACTCACTTCCATGGTAAACACAACATGCTTCTCACAATCGGCTTTAAGCAATGTGTTTCAGAAAATTCACCCCTGAAAAGAGGGGTGCAATGTGCCTTGTGTAGATTGGGATTAAGCAAAGATCCCACATTCATTACTTTATAGCATTTATATATTCTGAGATTACTTTGCTTTTCTTCAGTTGGAAGGTACAGTTGTCCCCCTTATCCATGGGGAATATGTTCCAAGACTCCCATTGGATGCCTTAAAACCATAGATAGTACTGAACCCTGTATAGATACTTTTTTTCTACACATACCTATTTTGTGATAGTTTAATTTGTAAATGAGGCACAGTAAGAGATTAACAATCATAACTACTAAGAAAATAGAGCAAGTATAGCAATATACTGTAATAAAAGTTGTATGGATATAGTCTCTGTCTTAAAATATCTTATGGGACTGTACTCACCCTTCTTCTTGTGAGGATGTGTGCCGATAAAATACCTGTGTGATGAGGTGAAGTGATGAGACGAAGTGAGATGACTGTCGTAAGCATTGTGACCGAGCTGTTGTACTCTTAGGCTACCATAGACCTTCTGATCCTACGTCAGAAGGAGGATCATCGGCTTCAGACCACAGCTGACTTCACGTAACTGAAAGTGGAACGTAATACTGTGGATGAAGAGGAACTTCTATATTGTCTACATATTATATTGATATAATTTCTTTCTTCAATGCTCTCTGGGGAGAGCCTGACCTAAAACACCTGTCAAATGTCAATTGATGGTGTTTTTGCTCCTTATTGAGGATATTCTCGTAGGTGATTTTCACTTTTCTGATAGGTCTCTCTTATTAGTACAGCTGTGTCTCTATGTTACAGTTTGAATTTGAGAATTTTTATGTTAAGAAGTAAAAAAAAAAAGTCTCTTGATATTATCTCTCGGGAAGGAGGTACACATATATTGGCAGTTATCAGGTGTTTACATTGCACTTCAAAATTATCCTATCACAACATTGGTATCTACAGAATATCACTTCTGCTGAGCAAAGTATGGCCTCCATAGGTTCTTCTCTTTTTACACTTTCTTCTTTCAAAATGTGGTTATTTCAGGCACCAGCCAAAGAAGTAAAAAGGAAATCGGCAGAATATATAGAAATCCTCTTCAGTATACCGCCATGGATTGGTGATACTGCATGGATAGTGGGCATTTCAGAGGCAGGAAGGCTTTGCATCATAGACTGTGCTAATTCTGCCATGGCCAGGGAAGCTGGTGCCTTCAGAACCTGCTGCTTTATTTCCCATTTTAGCAATTTCCATATGGCTCACTGGTACCTACCAGCAGGCTTTGCCAGGCAGGACCACTGAGTAGCCCATGGCATTTTGAACACCCCGCTGGGTCTGTATCCTAACCAAGAACGATTTCTATTGTTAGCAAAATCTGTGAGAAATCCTCCTGAGGTAAATACAGTCCAAAGAGAAGGCTTCTTTGGGGTTTCCCTGAGGCAGAGTAAAAAATTGGTGGAAAGAAATCTTTAGCAGCAAGTACTTTTACACCACTGTGCTGGAAAAGTCTGGGAGAAAACTGTTATGACAGAGAACATAGGCTAATTTGCTTGACCTGCATCCTTTTGGAAAGTCTACTTTTTGTTTGTTTTAAAACATTAATTTTGATATGTTATTTATAGTTATATAAACCATGGATGAATTCCATTAGAATTAAGAGAAATTAGAACATTACAGTTGGAGCAGAAACCTGCTCTACCATCCACGAGTGTGGAGCTTCTCTCCTTTCTCTCTGGGCCCCCACCCACTCCCACAACTTTCCTCCATAACTCTTAAGACTTAAGACTCTTAAGACTTTTGTTTGTATTTTTTCTCACACTTCAAAATTTTTTCACATATATAAGTGGGTTCCCATAGCAAAATATAGTTCTTTTCTTTTTTCTAAAACATAAATGGAAGGAAAAAACTTTTCTATGTTGAAAAAAATATCCTAAGAGATCTCAGGGTCTTTAAAAAGATTGCAATTTCATAGATTGCCTTTCTTTAAAAAGTAGCTAAAGTTTTTAAAGATTGTTTTTTCTTTAAGAGAAGAAGTACTTTAGAATATTCATGGTTAATGTTTTGTAGGTAATGGAAGAGCATTTGTAGGTGAAACTTGGTTTTCTGTCTCCTTTATTTTCAAAAAGAAGGGCCAGTGTGTAGTGGTTGAGCTCTCTTATGAGGACCAGGAGACCCAAGTTCTGGTGTCTTATCTGCCCCCGCTCTCTGTATGAACTTCTTGGGTGTGGTCTCTCTGAGATCTACAAGGACTTAGTTAGCTCTAAAGTTCTGAGATTCTCTCTCATAGATCAGTATGCTTGCAAGTGGAATGGAGTATCTTGGCTGGGGAAAAAGTGGTATGTCCATACAGTGATGGATGGGTAGCCCTATTGAGCTATTGGATCTGTAGTTGGATTGCCTGGGTTTGAATTTTTCTTGCCTGTTTTTGCGTGTATATGATCCAGTAATGTGATATGAAAAAGCCTACTTATCTTTTCTGATAGCAACTTTAGCAAAAGTTAATTACGATTCTTTCATTGATGAACTTCAGACACCTGTTTGCATTTCTCACCTAAACCATCTCTTGCACCAGCAGTGAAATGGAAGCTGTTTGTTTGCTTGTTTTAGGTCTTATTTCTTTTAAAGAGAAAAATGTGCCAGCTATTTCATTGGGCCTTTTAAGACCGAGGTAAATGACATAATAAACAGGATTCTTAACTTCCTGGAGCCCCAGACAAGCCAACAAACACAGGAGCTATGTCATTACAGATTACAATGATTATGGAAGGAAAGAGTGGGATGCCATGAAGGAAGAGGATATGCCGATTGAGACAGGGATTCCAGCGTAAGGTTCTGAGCCACTGACATGGCAGCTGTTTTAGGAATGGGCTAGCTGGGGCATACCTTCCCCAAAAGAGGAAAGAATGCATATGAAAGCATTGCTATATGAAGAGCTCTGCATGGTTGCACAACTAGAAAAAAGGTATGTACAGCACCATCTTGGTAGTGGGAAAGAATCATGTAATGCGAAGCCAGAGAGGGTGTAAAGGACTCTGAGAGCAGGAGCTACGTCTCGTATTGCTCACTATTGCATCTCCAGACTCCATTCTGCCAAATGAATGAACGAATTAACGAAAGTAGGAATGAGGTGACCGAACGGAAAAGGAGGTGCCAACAGGTTAGGAAGAAAACCATTTGGTGGAACAGAAGCAGAACGTTTTTCAGGAAGAAAGGGATGTTCCTCCATTGCTGCTAAGAAGTGAAGTGAGGTAACCTGGAAGTACCCCCTGGTTTTCATAGCACTGAGGTCACTAGTAACTGTCGTGGGAGCGGTTTCTTTGGGCATGGGACACGGCAGTCAGATTTGATTAGGCTGTTAGGGATAGTAGTGGAGAACATGGAAATAGGATGCATTATAATTCTTTTTTTTAGAAGCTGAAGGGAGTGTTATGATGGAAGAAAAGAGACACAAGAGCCTTTGAATGCTATAGGATATGATCCAACTAAAAACAGAATGCTGAGGTAGGAGGGCATGACCTACTAGGGGAATTGGTGTGCTGAAGAATTGCTGAAAAATAATGCATTTTATATTTTGGGTTTTATTTTGTAATACCCAGTTACCTCATTTCCAGCTTCGCCTTTTTATACTGAAGATACCTAATCTTTTTAATTCACTCTTCTATAGATGCATCCCTAAACTAATCTTTTCTATTGTTCTTTTCTGCATCTTTTCTAGATAGAGTTAGTCCTGAACATTATTATGAAGCTTATGAAAGGGTAGCATCAGATTTTCTATTTTTATATGACGATGTCCAATATTTTATTAGAATTTTGCCCATAGAGTTCAATCCTGTTCCTGAAATTATAGTAAAATCAGAATAAAAAGGAAGCAAGGCAGAGGGCCCCTGCAGATGGATGACATCTTCCCTTGAAAAGAACTTGGGTTGAACCTGAACCCAGTTCATGTTGGTCCCGTACTCTCAACAACTGAAACATTTAGTATTTTACTACACGTAGTGTATTAACTTTGGGTCTCCTTTGATTTGGGTAACTATTTCATCATTTCAGTTTATTATTGTTCTCCTCAATTGAACATCTTCTGCGAGTTGTCATGGATGTGTTACATTTGAAAATTAGTCATAAACTATAAAATGTCTAAGTGAAAATGGAAATCCTGTGTTCAAAACCTTGAAGGTCTTATTTCTCCACTGGGAGTTTTGTGTCTTCCTACCCTTGCCCCACCCAAATTCTTAAAGATTGTTCTGATTATACTTCTGCTTAATTTCTTCTAAATTGAATGATGGCACTTTTTTTTTTCCTGCATGATATCATAGATCATGTTTCCCTGGAGATAGGGACTGGTCTACAAGAGCTTATTGGGAAGTGCCTCTGGAAGCACCTATCCAGGTAGAGCAGAAATGGGATTAGGCAGAGGGAGAAGTTGAAAAGCACTGTCTTTGCAGCAGTGGGTTCACCCAGTTCCATTGGAAGAGCTGAACTTGCTGTAGCCCTTCACAGAGATCTGATGTGAGGCCAGAGCCTTTGTTACCCACACATTGGCCAGATCTTGAGTAGAGGGTGCTTCCAAGAGGGAACGCCACCTTGGGTGGGAGAGCTCCCTTGGTTTAGGGCTGTTCCTGGAAAGGACTCAGCTGTAAATTGTCAGCAGGTATCTGGGGGCATTATGCTTTTCTGAACGGGAGATTGTAGACAGCATCCAGAATTAATTACAATTTTAATGAGGGGAAGGAGAAAAAATGCAATAACCAAGAAATGAGTTTAAGGACAGAGGAAACAGAAGTAACAGGTTGTCTAAAAGAGACTTCATTTTGTCTTCAAAGTATGTTAAGGTCTTATCTAAAATATGTCTGGGCTGGCATCATTCACTTTTCTTAGACTAATCAGAGAGAATGTCTTTAGTTTTTGTTATTCTGTAGATTTCTGGATTTGTTGTTGTTTTCACTATAGCTCAAATGGAATGTGCATACTTTGTTTTTATGTGGCACACATGCGTGTGTACTCACATACACACAGCCTAGACCTCAAACACAAATTACAGTGCCTGTGTTTATGGGACTCATTTTTGTGGTAAAATGTTGAGCTTGTTATTTGCCTTTCGACTTAATTTAGAATCAGAAAGCTTGAATCCCAGCCTCTCTTATTCTAACTTAACTTCAGAAGAGTGATTTGAACAATTTGCTTTTAAGTCTTTTGTTTATTTGTTTCTTTCTCATAGAGGTGGACTTTAAAGCTTGTGCATTTCTAGAAAATAATGCATCTTACCATTTCATTTATTTATGGCTGTGATCTAATTAACCGTTAGCTCTGTGATGGGGTGATAAAAATATATGGAAATTTTTGAGGTGTATTTGCCTCTATAATTGATATATTTCAATGGAGTAACTCAGTTACAGAATGTAGTACTGATGTGTTTGTTTGATAGTCAGTGTTATTAATGTGCATTTACCAATGGGGCAAATGCTGTTTTGAATTGAATACATGAACTTTGCATAGCACAGACACATGTAATAAATTCATTTGTATTTGGGAATATTATAGTTATCCACCATTTAGTATTGACGTCAGTGAATATGGCTTATTTACTTCATACTGTTTAATTTCTTTTAATTCACAGCAACATTTATTGAACATAAAAATCATTAATATTTTGAGTTAACATTTATTTTCAATTGAATTTTTTTCTGAGAGCTTTATAATTTGCTACAGTTATTACCCCCTACAGTTAGTGCTTTATCATGCTTGAATTTATATGCATTTTAAATTAGCATAACATGTATTTTCTGACAGAAATCACCCTCAGTCAACATTTTCAGAATAGTGAGTGTGTATTATTCATGTATTCATTTATTGGTTATGTTTTAACCCAACTTGTACCACAAAGATTTGAGGTAATATTAAAAATGCTATCTCCTCAGGACTCCTGGATGGCTCAGTCATTTGAGCTTCCAACTCTTGATTTCAGCTCAGGTCATGATCTCAGGGTCATGAGATCAAGCCCCACATCTGGCTCCATGCTAAGTGTGGTGCCTGCTTGAGATTCTCTCTCTTCCTCTCCCTCTACCCCTTCCCTGCATGCGTGCACTCTCTCTCTCTAAAAAAAAAAAAAGAGAGAGAGAGAGAGAGACAAAAAATGCTATTTCCTAAAGGTGGGATAAAGAGGAAATAGATCATTAAATCTAAGAGAAATATAAATAAATAATAACTGAAAATCATTGAAAAGAATATTAATATGTAGACCACAAGGGTCAAAGTGGTTCCTGAAATTGAGCTGCTAACTTGGCTCTGACTTTTTCAGAAGTCAAAATAGAATGATGCAATTGCTCAGTTATATAGATTCACTGTTAGAGAAAGTGATAGCATTATTTTCAACTTGCAGATAAGGAACCTGACACACAGACATTTATGTCACCTGCTAATGTAACATATCCAATGTGAATAAGGATTCTAGTAGTTAAGCTGACTTCTGTGCCAAATTCTTACTTTACCTTTCTCTATGGAATAGTTGTTGATATCCACCCCCAAAAAATCTCTACAGAAAACATAGTACCAGAATCTAGAGTTGTTTGTTGTTGAATTACTTTTCTGAAAAAGTCTTATAAGGATAATTAGTGTGTCTTTATTTATATTTCTTCCTTAGTAAAGACATCACATGTCTCACGTGCAAGCTACAGAATTAAGTGAGGGTGAACGAATTTTGGTGCTTCGGAAGATCCATATCACATTTGGTTTTCACTGGTATCCAAACTATGAGGCTGAACATCTGAAATGGCTGATGTTTAACCATTTTTGACCTACAAAATGGCAGTTCCACATGATTTAAGCTAATATTGAAAATGATATCTCAAAGATTTGATAATATTGAAATGTGTCATTTGTCGGTAGGATAATGTGTAGACTTCCTCTAAAAGATTCTCTAATTCTGTTTTACCAGTCTGTAAGTCTTCCTGAAAATATTCTGTATTATCATTTATACAAGGCAACTTGTCATGGTAAGTCACTGTTTCTTACTAGACTTAATTTCCTCATTTCTAATGTGGACTTCCTGAGATAAGAAAATAAATGTGTTTAACATTGTTTACTGCAAAGTGATTGGTACGTGTGAGAGGGCTCCATTATATATCGAAATATACTAAATCAGGTTGTCTTCACATTCACCACACTGTCCTCTCTTTGTGAGCTTAATGACTCACGCTCAACCACATGGCCCTGTTATAGCTCCCTACTTCTGCCACTTCTTCCGTATCTAGACTGAACCTTAATAAATTAAATACAAATTGTAACTCCGCCATTCTTTCCCCCCTTTTAATTTATGCTCCCTTGCTGTACTTTAAGAATCTTTATAAACCATCTTAATTTCTTTCTGGAACATGACTGATTATAAATAAATGCATTTATTAAGTAGATGTCCCACTTCAAACTCTTCAGTCCATGGGCCACTATGAATATGCGGTAGTGACCTAATTTAAGAATATGATTTTCCTTAGCAGCGATGACTGTACCTCATTATTTTAGTAACTGCTGGGCAGAAACTTCTGCTAGGTATTGTGAGGGCTGTTGTCTTCCTAAATCTGCACCCATCAGGAAGTAGACAAAATGAGCACACAAAAAGCAGCTGCGTGTCATTGCTTATAGGTCATTAATACACTTTGAGAAATAAGCCTTGACAAAGGCTCATCATGCAGTTCAGATGGTCACATTCGTGCAAGAGATGTGAGGCATAAGTTTTTTTTCTTTTTTAAATGAGGCAATGGATGATTTATTAGGTAATGATAAGCTTTGCTCCCTGTTTGAAGAATTTCAAGTGTTTAAAAAGGAGAAACAACATTTTTGGACAAGCGTTTCCCCCTGCAATAACATGATAGATTAAGATAGATCTGAAGAGAAATCTGATTTAACTCATTCTCCAGATGGATGGTGCTGGAGGATAGTCAGGTCTCCATTTCCAGACCTACTCTTTCTGTTTGGAGAGGGGAGGTCATCCAGGGAATGAACTGTGAAGAAAGTGTTATGTAATTCCCAGGGCCTTTGTGGGCCTGGATAGTAACGTTAAATCCCATGGTCATCTTCTTGTCACTAATCTGAGCCTAGCAGATTTTCTCTCCTTCACACACCAGGTCCTGCCCAGGCCCACCGTTCCCCAGTGAGAGCACAGATCAGGCCACCCCAGTCCCTTGTTACTCCTCAATGCATTTATACAACTCCTTTCAGATCTGCACGTCTTCCAAAAGCATTTGTGTTATTCAAATATAATTACATGCCTATATTTTCCTTTTTGACTTTTGGAATACATTTCTGTGCCTTACGTATTTGCTCCTAAGATAACCAGTCCAGGAAATAACATGAATTATTACAGCTGTCCTTCATTTATTCATCTCTCAGTGCGCATATCGCAAGCTCCATTTTGCGTTAAGCCCTGGGTCAGGCATGTCTTCGGAAATACGGCCACTGCTGCCTATACCCGTTCAGCTCCCTACCAGAGATTAGTGATCATAAAATAGTACAATCTGTAAGTGCATTAATTGGTTAAATCACACTCCTTAAAAACTTAGAACCATCTGATCTCAGCAAAATCACAGCAACGTAACGGATGAAAGAATATGTAGTAATTATTTTCCAAGAGTTTACAAGCATTTCCAGACTAAATCTAGGTTTTCAGTGAAATCGTTGTAGCATACTGTCCCGACTATTCCAGATGAGCCTTTGAGGAAAATCATTAATGTGTGATCTGATTAGCCAGTATCAGAATAATTTGATCATATTGGGCCACCCTTCACATGGCATTCTTGTCTGCGTCATGTCACTATACAGATGAATTTTAGAGCCCTAAAATCATGGGAACATAGAGTTGGAAGAAACTTGAGTAATCATCAAAGCAACAGTTGTAACCAAATCATAAACTCCTGGTTAACGTGAAATGAAGCCAGTGTCCCTCAGTGAGTTAATGGTTGAAGTGGATTGTTAATCCAGGTTTCCCTACTGCCAACACATTTCCTTTCCTGATTACTTCATTTGGACTTCCTGTAACTCTGGATAGGTTTTCACTTTGATGGGTAACGGCTCCCGGGGTTAAAGCTTATTTAGGTTAGTACCCAAGTGGAAGATGCAATCAGTCAACTCCCCGAGCGCCCTTGGTCAGAGCTCCTAATTTCAGGAAAGCGAGTCAAGCCTCTTGGCTCTGGCAGTCCCAGCTCATTTGCAGTTCTCTCTTGGATCTTTGCCTTTGTCCAGAGTTCCAGGCTGGACTTTGTGATTTAAACAAGGTCAGTGTACTGGAAGTTCAAAGTAGCGTTGGGACATAGTTATTGCTGCACTCCTTAATCTCTCTGCCAGTGTGGCTGCTTCTGAAGGGGGGTGGGGTGGTGGAGGGTGGACAGCAGTGACTTGCTATCTGTAACACAAGCAGAAGCTGGAGATGGTCAAAGGAAACGCCCAGAAGAAGGTAGACAAAGGCAGAAACAGTACGTTACTATGCCTAAGCTTGGGGACCCTGGAGTCAAAGTCAGCTGCACCTCAGACTAGCTCCATGTCTTCTGTAGGCTGGTCAGCCTTCCAGGGCCTCTGTTTTGTAACCTTTAAACAGGAATAATGCCTATCTCATATGGTTTGTGAAGGTCATCAAGTCTAATACTTCGGAGATGTTCAATCAGTTCTAGTAATAAGTACTGATTTGAAAATGGTAATACTTGTTTTAGCAAGAAAGTGAGGATGGAGGAGCTACCACTTGTGACGTATAGTTAATGTGCATTGCAACAAGCAGAAACACAAATATGCACGTAAATATACTAATATATATATATAGTTTAACCTGAAAAATGTGTATATAGTGAAACGTCTAGAGTTCTTGCATTAATTAACTACTGTGCAGGTTTTCCTTTGCATTCCATAGAACATCTCCAGCTGTGTCCTCTTAAAGCAGGGATCAGCAAACCTTTTCTGTGAAGGGCCAGATAGTAACTATTTTAGGCTCTGTGGGCTCAGAGTCCAAATCAAGAATATAATGTAGATGCTTCTACAACACGCACATTTCCACAAATTTTATTGATGAAATTCAAAATATAATTGAGTACAAGTTTTTTGTAATACAGGTCTACTGATGAGAAGTTGAATTCTTTCTTTGGGAGAATCACATTTTCCTTAATCGTGGTTCAAAGTTATTGCTCCTTATCATCAAGGTGATTGCTAACATTCATTGGTAAAAACCATTCCGAGCTTAATGGGCTGTACAGAAACAGGGGGCAAGCTGGATTTGGCTCTCAGGTTGGATTTAGCTCCCAGGCTGCAGTTTGCTGACCCCACTCTTAAAAGATTAAGGAAGCAAAAGAGCCATGAGAGATTCTGATCAAATTAACATGTTTGCAAGTAACAGTTTGAGTTCGCCTCTGGCTAATTTTGAGTCATGAAGTGAGAAGTACAGCTGTAGTACTGTCTGGACATATTTAGATGTAGAATGCATTTGGAAACAAAACTTGGGACTGTGCCATGGGTTCCCTGGTTTCCGGAAGAAGGCTCTAGAATCTGAAACTGAGCATTCTTTCTCTTTTTTACATTTGCCTGAACTTTCTGCTAAGAGGGTAGGACTGGGTTGACACATACCTTCTTATGTGTGTGTTCTCAGATGTTGGGGCCATATTGACAGAAGGGAGAAAAAAGACATCAAAGGCAGCGTTGAGGGATGCTTGTTTTATTTTGTCTGTTTGAGGAACACAGTAGCCTGGAAGTGAAAACAGACAAGAATAAAAAATTACCTTTCTCCTTTATGCCCAATGTGGAAACAATATGAAGAAATGAAGGGAAATCCACAGATATTTTACAGAACCCTTTGTTAAATGATTAAAAAAATGCCAAATTCAGTTACTTAATGAATATCATTTTAGATAAAAATCAGATAGGAAAGGCATGCAGAAGCCTTAATAGTGATAGAAACCGAGGTCCTCCTGCCGTGCCATGACGAGCATCCTGTGCACCTGGCCGGGTAGAGTATCCCTTCCCTGCTGCTGCTGTGGAAAATTCTAGAATTTAGGTGTAACAGAGAGGTGATGTCAGAAGAAAGAATGCAAATATGACACCAATAGGGACAAAAATACCCAAAGCTTTTTGCACTAAGTCAATGCTGTGGAGAACCAAAAAGATGATTTCAGAGAACAGAGGTTGAGGAGAGCCAGTTCGAGCGTGGTAGAGTTGATGTTGCTCTAAAATGGCCTTCATTTGAGTGCAGCTGAATGGTGATTGCTAGACACATTGATTTATAGGAAGCAGGGCATCAACCATTTGTGGCAACTTTGCCATACTCTGGGAATGGAGTAGAGGAAAGAGCCTGGAGTGTCGGAGAGCCCATGGGAAAGGAGAAAATGGGAAAACTGTGGGACCTCAGAGGAAATACGAAGAATCCCTACATCAGTTAGGAATTCTGGCTCAGTGAAGCCATCTGGGTTTCCAGCCAAGCCTTAGCGATCTAATGCAGAATGGGATCCCATCCAATGCACCCATGCAGCATGGGAAGGCAAGAGGTACAAAGAGGGTGTGGTGGAGATGCCAGGTCCAGAGGCGACTTACACAAAGTTCATTCAGGCAGGGAGTAGGACCACCTTCTTTCCTCAGAAGTTCGAGGGTGGCAGGAAACTATTGGAGGCAGGCGGAGGCCACCATCTGGAGACAGTTGACAGGTCTTCCCTCCGACCGCCCACACGCTGGATGACAATGGGCATGCTCATGAGGAATCCAGGAAAGTGGATAGTATGGATTACCCCCAAACCCTGAAGAATTCTGACGTTCTTCAGAGCCTGGCAAAAACCACGAAGCCTTGTGGAAAGAGGTGAGGTTGACCCTGTGACTCATTTCCCTGGATGATGATCTAGCTTGAATAGAAAAATCATACTTTCACCATTTTGCTAAAAAAGTTATTAAATTATTATTTTAGTGTTATTATTCTTATCCTCCCTGAAATGTAATTTAATCTCCATTCAGCAGATGTGAGTTCCTACTGTATATTAGAGCAGTCCACCGGATTGATGAAAAACAAAGCTATCAGTGTTCACTATCACGGCTGTCCTCCCTACTCTGTTTACTGACAGCCTACTAAGTGTGTGGTGCTGGGCTAGAATGATAAAGATGAATTTGATATGCTTTCTGGAGAGAAGAGCTTTAACAATTATTTATGATAGTACAGTGATTATTAATGAAGAGATCCGTAAAACTGCTGCAGAAACCTGGAAGAGGTGGTAACTTTTTCAGTTGCTGACAGTGTTTACTTTTAACGGTGGCTTATGGACAACCCAAATCACCTCTCAGATTATACATGCACTGAAATGATGCATCGTGAGGCCGTATCATGCTGCCTTATTTTTTAAAAATTATCTGTCTCTAAGACAAAAATCCAAATTTTTCTCTCTGAAATTGGCAAGCACAATAAACGCTTAACATTAAGTAATATAAGCAATATTTATCCATCTGAATTAAGTGCAAAAATTCCTGTTGGGAGTTTACTGTCACAAAGTGCATCAGCTTTCATGGTTTGAGAACTACTCCTGTTCAGATCAGTTTGACACGAGGTGAAATAGGACGGAGAAAAATTCTTAAACATTCTCTTGAAAATGAGAAGGGAGGAGAGGATAAACTTTCAGAGTGAATGTGAATCTCAGGATGCAAGACTAAGGTATTTTTAACCCCTTTGTATTGGTTTGCACTAAAATAGAATAATTGTCAAAGGATCTAGTTACCATGGTGATACATCTTTTAAGAGCACATAACTAGATAAAAATCACTAAATTGTAATACCAGAAAATATTACACACAATATTATAGACTTGCTTTCTTTTTAATATTAACTTTTTAAACGAAATACAAATAATACAAAATTGACTTTTCTGTGCTTGGATGAAATGGGAAGGAAAGAAAACATTATACATCATGACATATTTATTTTGTTTTTTAAGGAAGCTTACATTTCTGAAAATATTTTTTCCTGTCACATATCAAGCATATATGTGTGGGTGGGTGGGTAGGTGGTTTGTTTCTTAACTTAAATACTGCATGGAAAGCAGCACGATGCCTGCTCCAGAGTAAGCTTTAGGTATCTGTGAACCATGGTAATTCTCTGCTGGCTGTGTTTTCTTTTTCTTCTGACTTCTCCCGTCTGCCTTTTTTCCTTCCTTCACTTTCATTGTGTCTCCCTATACTTTCTCTTTTGTAATTCCTCTCTGTTTCTTCATTCCTTTCTCCTTTGTGTTCCTTTTTTTCTTTTCCTTCCATTTTTCTTAACTAATAATAATTTTTTAAAGATTAAGCAGTGAGACCGGCAGAAGACTAGCTCTAGGATAACCCTGTGGGAGCAAAACAGTGCCTTGTGGCAGGGTTGAGAAGCGTTTGATTTCGGATGAGGTGAGGTGCAGGGGATGTGGGGGAGTGGGCTATGAGAAATGGAGTTTGAAAGTAGGGGAAAGGAACAACCTTAGAAGAGGAGGAATTTGAATAATGAGGAAGAGTCTCCTTGGCAGGACTCAAGATAGAAGTTTTTGTTTTCCCATCTGAGCCAGAGAACTTCATAGAATCCATATACTAAAATAGTAGAAGGTTTTAGCAAACATTCTGCACATTGAAATCTCAGTTAGAATTTTACCTACATAATTCCATGCAGTGCATAGCTTAGTGCAACAGAAGATAGAAACAAAAATAGACATACATTTGGTGAAAAATAATTGAAGGTTAACAGAAATGCACAGATTAGCCTCCTCCTTCTACTCGATCAGACATTCTCATTGCTCTGCTCCATTTTCTCTGTATCCCCAGTAAACTGGCTAGAATAACTAGGAGGTTTAAAAACTCAGAGTTCAAGTTTTCTATTCCCCTTGAAAGGAAGGAAAACTGTCAGGTAAGAACCTTCCTTGAATATAAGCACCTTTTCATATTGAGCAGTGGTAGTTTGATGGCAAATGATAAGTTGCCATATTTGATCTCAATTTCATTATGGAAGTAGTTGTTCAGAGGGAGGGTTTTAGACCATTAAGAGAATACTTTTAGGGGGCTCCTTGGCTTCTTCTTCCCCCTGCAAGACTCCAGAGGTACAGATCTGAGATTCAACAGTCTTGCACAATTCACAGTGCTTACCAGAGCACATACCCTCCCCAATGATACTTATCATTGGTCCAATGATACTTATCATTGGTCCAATGATCATTGGACCATTATGACCAGACTGCAGTATGGGGGATGGGTTGTAGTGAGTGAGGTGGAGGTCTTGTATAGCAGACAGAGGTCTAGAAGACTATGCAGGCTGTGAAGCTTTCCATTCCTAGTATCAGTCATTCCTAAATACAATAAATGAGTTACTGAACATGTGTGATCACTAGCAGGTCATTCCCATATCAGCTTCACTTGTAGTATTTTCCTCTATGGAGTAGTTTGAATCTTTTGATTTGTGCCTTCTTGTTTATATATTTATTCAGGCAGCTTATTTAGTGCCACTGTCTGAATAATGCTTCAGAACTCTCTAAACTGACACTCATTTGGTAAAGAACCCAAGAGAACATGCAAAAAAATAGTGGCGGGACACCAGGGTGGCACAGTTAAGTATCTGCCTTCCACTCAGGTCATGATCCCAGGGTCCTGGGATCGAGTCCCGCATCCGGCTCCCTACTCAGCGGGGAGCCTGCTTCTCCCTCTCCCTCTATTGCTCCCCTGCTTGTGCTCTCTCTTTGTCAAATAAGTAAATAAAATCTTAAAAAAAAAAAAAAGTAGTATCTTCTGGGCATAATGCAAAATTATAGATATTCAATTATGCATACATATTTAAATATGTAAATATGCGACAAAGCATAATTAATTTACTGCTGTGACTGCTGAGCCACCGTACAGTAAGTTGATGAGACAATAATATAAGAGTTGTTAACTGGCTTCTAATGAGTTGAAGACATCCATAGTCAACTTGTTAACAGTGAGCTAATTGAAGAGCTAATTATAAAAAAATCCGTTAGAAGTTTCCTTTTTGAGTATCCTTGTGTTCTCTCATATTTTGAAAAAGTAAGCATGGAGTGAATTTTATATCAACAGAGAAGATGAGAATAAAATTTATATGATTATATAATATGGTCCCCAAATCATAAAATCCTATTGGTTGGGATCCAGAAGCACTATCATAACCCAATCTCCTCACTTTGGGCAAGATTACACATAACTCATTGTAATTATGTGGATATGTCATTTTGGGTAAAGATAATATACCATTGTTTGGAAATATTTTCTGTGTTTATTACTTATATGTAAATTCTTCAGAAAATCTATCCACAGTTCCTTTGAAGTACATTTCTGGCTTTTTATGGGTGTAATAAGATGAATTAGAAGATTCTTTGTTAAATCTTAGATCAGACTTTATAGGAATGGTGAATAATGCTGGTTTACTCTGGTACTGAGAGTTCTTATATATTCATCATCCAAGTTATTGTACCTCAAGGGTTAAAAACATGATAATATATAATATTACATTCAAGGAACTTAGAAGAAATATAATATATTCAGTATTATTTTTCAAGAATGTTAGATTTTATTTTTTATAAGGAAATATATGTAGGCTTTTAGGAGAACTCTTATTTTCTATAAGAACTAACTTTTAATTTTATAAGAATTTTTTGGACAAAAATACACATACGAAAGAAATGACACACAATCAAAAACCTATTCCAGAGCCCAATCTCCAGGAAAAAAGTTATTGTTGTATTTTGCAAATGTTGTTCCCAAAACTTTTTCTTCATAAAAATAAAATGTATAGAATGAGTGGGCTGGGGTGATGTCTCCCTGATGTTTTTGGTGTTTCCAGGTCATGCTAATTCAGAGTATTGTCCCTTAGGTCTCAAGCAGATTGTTGCTTTCCTGATTTTTTTACTTACCTCCATCTTTGGCTGTCTACTTTAGGGGTCTCCTGCCACTGGAACTTAGGGTCCTGGATAGAAATCACTAGACTAGTATGACCAAGGATTTACTATTTCTTCCCATTTGGAGTAATCTACTGGATTTCTGTGCAGTAATCTTTATATATATTCCCCTCATCTACCTGTATACAACCTCGAGGCATCAAATTTAGTAATTCCAAAAACAACGTAATCATCTATACCCCCTACTAGGTTTTCTCTTATTTTCAATTTAATTTAATTCAACAACTATTTATTGAGTGCCCGTTATGTGCTGGGCATTATTGCGGGGACTTGAGTATATATTAATAAATGAAGCAAAGATCCTTGCTCTGTTGGAGGTGGGCATTAAACAGTAGACATAATAAATTAATAAGTTGTATAATATATTAGAAAGGGATGAATTCTGTGGCAAAAGAAAAGGCTGACTGGTGTAAAGGGGTTCTGGAATGCCAGGATAGAGATCGGGATAGGTTGCTATTTTGAATAGGATGGTTATTGTGAGCGTGTTATTTGAACAAAGTCTTTCAAGGGGGTGAAGGAATTGGCTGTGCGAATAACTGTGGGAAAAAAATATCTCAGCTGGTATATACAGCCAGGGCAGTTTCCAAGGCAGACCCATGCCTGCCTGGTACATGCAAGGAAGCATTTGTGGCTGGGACAGAGGGACCAGGGGATGGACACTAGGAAATGGAATGAGAAAAGCACTGAGAGCCTGGCCATTGGGTATCATCATCCATGTCTCTGAGTGAAATCGCGGACCGATGTGGACGGTTGAGCAGAGGCACATATGATCCGAGTGGTTTTTTTTTTTTTAATTTTTTTGTTGTTATGTTAATCACCATACATTACATCATTAGTTTTAGATGTAGTGTTCCATGATTCATTGTTTGTGCATAACACCCAGTGCTCCATGCAGAACATGCCCTATTTAATACCCATCACCAGGCTAACCCATCCTCCCACCCCCCTCCCCTCTAGAACCCTCAGTTTGTTTTTTTAGAGTCCATCGTCTCTCATGGTTCGTCTCCCCCTCCGATTTCCCCCCTTTCATTCTTCCCCTCCTGCTATCTTCTTCTTTTTGTTTTTTTCTTAACATATATTGCATTCTTTCTTTCAGAGGTACAGATCTGAGAATCAACAGTCTTGCACAATTCACAGCGCTTACCAGAGCACGTACCCTCCCCAATGTCTATCACCCAGCCATGCCATCCCTCCCACGCCACCCCCCACTCCAGCAACCCTCAGTTTCTTTCCTGCGATTAAGAATTCCTCATATCAGTGAGGTCATATGATACATGTCTTTCTCTGTTTGACTTATTTCGCTCAGCATAATACCCTCCAGTTCCATCCATGTCGTTGCAAATGGCAAGATCTCATTCCTTTTGATGGCTGCATAATATTCCATTGTATATATATACCACCTCTTCTTTATCCATTCATCTGTTGATGGACATCTTGGCTCTTTCCATAGTTTGGCTATTTTGGACATTGCTGCTATAAACATCGGGGTGCACGTACCCCTTCGGATCCCTACATTTGTATCTTTCGGGTAAATACCCAGTAGTGCAATTGCTGGATCGTATGGTAGCTCTATTTTCAACTTTTTGAGGAACCTCCATACTGTTTCCCAGAGTGGCTACACCAGGTTGCATTCCTACCAACAGTGTAGGAGGGTTCCCCTTTCTCCGCATCCCTGCCAACATCTGTCATTTCCTGACTTGCTAATTTTAGCCATTCTGACTGGTATGAGGTGGTATCTCATTGAGTTTTGATTTGGATTTCCCTGATGCCAAGTGATGTTGAGCACTTTTTCATGTGTCTGTTGGCCATTTGGATGTCTTCTTTGGAAAAATGTCTGTTCATGTCTTCTGCCCATTTCTTGATTGGATTCTTTGTTCTTTGGGTGTTGAGTTTCATAAGTTCTTTATAGATTTTGGATACTAGTCCTTTATCTGATATGTCATTTGCAAATATCTTCTCCCATTCTGTCGGTTGTCTTTTGTTTTGTTGACTGTTTCCTTTTCTTTGCAAAAGCTTTTTATCTTGATGAAGTCCCAATAGTTCATTTTTGCCCTTGCTTCCCTTGCCTTTGGCGATGTTTCTAGGAAGAAATTGCTGTGGCTGAGGTCGAAGAGCTTGCTGCCTATGTTCTCCTTTAGGATTTTGATGGACTCCTGTCTCACATTGAGGTCTGTCAACCATTTGGAGTCTATTTTTGTGTGTGGTGTAAGGAAATGGTCCAGTTTCATTCTTCTGCATGTGGCTGTCCAGTTTTCCCAACACCATTTGTTGAAGAGACTGTCTTTTTTCCACTGGACATTCTTTCCTGCTTTGTCAAAGATTAGTTGAGCATAGAGTTGAGAGTCCATTTCTGGGCTCTCTATTCTGTTCCATTGATCTATGTGTCTGTTTTTGTGCCAGTACCATACTGTCTTGTTGATGACAGCTTTGTAATAGAGCTGGAAGTGCGGAATTGTGATGCCGCCAGCTTTGCTTTTCTTTTTCAACATTCTCTGGCTATTCGGGGTCTTTTCTGGTTCCATACAGATTTTAGGATTATTTGTTCCATTTCTTTGAAAAAAGTGGGTGGTATTTTGATGGGGATTGCATTGAATGTGTAGATTGCTCTCAGTAGCATTGACATCTTCACAATATTTGTTCTTCCAATCCATGAGCATGGAACGCTTTTCCATTTCTTTGTGTCTTCCTCAATTTCTTTCATGAGTATTTTATAGTTTTCTGAGTACAGATTCTTTGCCTCTTTGGTTAGATTTATTCCTAGGTATCTTATGGTTTTGGGTTCAATTGTAAATGGGATCGACGCCTTAATTTCTCTTTCTTCTGTCTTATTGTTGCTGTATGGGAATGCCACTGATTTCTGTGCCTTGATTTTATATCCTGCCACTTGACTGAATTGCTGTATGAGTTCTAGCAGGTTTGGGGTGGAGTCTTTTGGGTTTTCCACATAAAGTATCATATCATCTGCAAAGAGTGAGAGTTTGACTTCTTCTTTGCCGATTTGGATGCTTTTGATTTCTTTTTGTTGTCTGATTGCTGTGGCTAGGACTTCTAATACTATGTTGAACAGCAGTGGTGATAGTGGACATCCCTGCTGTATTCCTGACCTTAGGGGGAAAGCTCTCAGTTTTTCCCCATTGAGAATGATATTCGCTGTAGATTTTTCATAGATGGCTTTTATGATATTGAGGTCTGTACTCTCTATCCCTATACTCTGAAGAGTTTTGATCAAAAAAGGATGCTGTACTTTGTCAAATGCTTTTTCTGCATCTATTGAGAGGATCATATGATTCTTGTTCTTTCTTTTATTAATGTATTGTATCACATTGATTGATTTGTGGATGTTGAACCAACCTTGCAGCCCAGGGATAAATCCCACTTGGTCGTGGTGAATAATCCTTTTAATGTACTGTTGGATCCTATTCACTAGTATTTTGGTGAGAATTTTTGCATCCATTTTCATCAGGGATATTGGTCTGTAATTCTCCTTTTTGATGGGGTCTTTGTCTGGTTTGGGGATCAAGGTAATGGTAGCCTCATAAAATGAGTTTGGAAGTTTTCCTTCCATTTCTATTTTTTGGAACAGTTTCAGAAGAATGGGTATTAATTCTTCTTTAAATGTTTGGTAGAATTCACCTGGGAAGCCATCTGGCCCTGGGCTTTTGTTTGTTGGGAGATTTTTGATGACTGCTTCCATTTCTTAGTGGTTATAGGTCTGTTCAGGTTTTCTATTTCTTCCTTGTTCAGTTTTGGTAGTTGATACATCTCTAGGAATGCATCCATTTCTTCCAGGTTATCTAATTTGCTGGCATAGAGTTGTTCATAATATGTTCTTATAATTGTTTGTATTTCTTTGGTGTTGGTTGTGATCTGTCCTCTTTCATTCATGTTTTTGTTGATTGGGGTCATTTCTCTTTTCTTTTTGATAAGTCTGTCCAGGGGTTTATCAATCTTGTTAATTCTTTTAAAGAACCAGCTCCTAGTTTCGTTGATCTGTTCTACTGTTCTTTTTGTTTCTGTTTCATTGATTTCTGCTCTGATCTTTATTATTTCTCTTCTCCTGCTGGGTTTAGGCTTTATTTGCTGTTCTTTCTCCAGCTCCTTGAGGTGTAGGGTTAGGTTGTGTACTTGAGACCTTTCTTGTTTCTTGAGAAAGGCTTGTATTGCTATATACTTTCCTCTTAGGACTGCCTTTGCTACATCCCAAAGATTTTGAACAGTTGTGTTTTCCATGAATTTTTTTAATTCTTCTTTAATTTCCTGGTTGACCCATTCATTCTTTAGTAGGATGCTCTTTAGCGTCCATGTATTTGAGTTCTTTCCGACTTTCCTCTTGTGATTGAGTTCTAGTTTCAAAGCATTGTGGTCTGAAAATAGGCAGGGAATGATCCCAATCTTTTGATACCGGTTGAGACCTGATTTATGACCTAGGATGTGATCAATTCTGGAGAATGTTCCATGGGCACTAGAGAAAAATGTGTATTCCGTTGCTTTGGGATGGAATGTTCTGAATATGTCTGTGAAGTCCATTTGGTCCAGTGTGTCATTTAAAGTCTTTATTTCCTTGTTGATCTTTTGCTTAGACGATCTGTCCATTTCAGTGAGGCGGGTGTTAAAGTCCCCCACTCTTATTGTATTGTTGTCAATGTGTTTCTTTGCTTTTGTTATTAATTGCCTTATATAATTGGCTGCTCCCATGTTAGGGGCATAGATATTTACAATTGTTAGATCTTCTTGGTGGATAGACCCTTTAAGTAGGATATAGTGTCCTTCCTCATCTCTTATTACAGTCTTTGGTTTAAAATCTAATTTGTCTGATATAAGGATTGCCACCCCAGCTTTCTTTTGGTGTCCATTAGCATGGTAAATGGTTTTCCACCCCCTCACTTTCCATCTGGGGGTGTCTTTGGTTCTAAAATGAGTCTCTTGCAGACAGCATATTGATGGGTCTTGTTTTTTAATCCAATCTGATAGCCTGTGTCTTTTGATTGGGGCATTTAGCCCATTTACATTCAGGGTAACTATTGAAAGATAGGAATTTAGTGCCATTGTATTGCCTGTAAGGTGACTGTTACTGTATATTGTCTGTGTTCCTTTCTGGTCTGTGTTGCTTTTAGGTTCTCTCTTTGCTTAGAGGACCCCTTTAAATATTTCTTGTAGGGCTGGTTCGTGTTTGCAAATTCCTTTAGTTTTTGTTTGTCCTGGAAGCTTTTTATCTCTCCTATTTTCAATGACAGCCTAGCTGGATATAGTATTCTTGGCTGCATATTTTTCTCATTTAGTGCTCTGAATATATCCTGCCAGTCCTTTCTGGCCTGCCAGGTCTCTGTGGATAGGTCTGTTGCCAATCTAATGTTTCTACCCTTGTAGGTTACATATCTCTTCTCCCGAGCTGCTGTCAGGATTTTCTCTTTGTCTCTGAGACTCGTAAGTTTTACTATTAGATGTAGGCGTGTTGACCTATTTTTATTGATTTTGAGAGGGGTTCTCTGTGCTTCCTGGATTTTGATGCCTGTTTCCTTCCCCAAATTAGGGAAGTTCTCTGCTATAATTTGCTCCAATACACCTTCTGCCCCTCTCTCTCTTTCTTCTTCTTCTGGAATCCCAATTATTCTAATGTTGTTTTGTCTTATGGTGTCACTTATCTCTCGAATTCTGCCCTCATGATCCAGTAGTTTATCTCTCTTTTTCTCAGCTTCTTTATTTTCCATCATTTGGTCTTCTATATCACTGATTCCCTCTTCTGCCTCATTTATTCTAGCAGTTAGCGCCCCCATATTTGATTGCACCTCATTAATAGCCTTTTTGATTTCGACTTGGTTAGATTTTAGTTCTTTTATTTCTCCAGAAAGGGTTTCTCTAATAACTTCCATGGTTTTTTCAAGCCCAGCTAGTATCTTTAAAGTGATGATTCTGAACTCTAGATCTGACATCGTACTAATGTCTGTATTGAGTAGGTCCCTGGCAGTCGGTACTACCTCTTGTTCTTTTTGCTTGGTGATTTTTTCCGTCTTGTCATTTTGTCCAGAGGAAAATCGATCAATGAGGGAACAAAATGCTAACAGGGTAACAACGTCCCCAGAAAATATACTTTAAAAAATCAGAGAAGACCTGAAGCAGGGGGAAAAGAAAGGGAAAGAGAGAAAAAAGAAAAAGAAAAAAAAAGATAAAGATAAAGATAAAAAGAAACAAAAACAGAACAACAACAAAAAAAACAGAATATGATCAAATGTGATCAGGCTGGTACATAGATTAGTACCCCACACTAGATTTTTGGTGTATTTTGTTCTGTTAGAAGAAAGTGCCTCCCAAAATTTTAAAGAAAGAAAAACTTATATATGTACAAAAATAAGGGTTGATATGATGGAGCGATGGAATATGACTGTCAAGATGAAAATTATAAAAAATTTTATAAAAGGAATTGGTAAGAAGTTTGAAAAAAGAAAGAAGAGGATTTAAAAAAAAAAGTAAAAAAATGGAGAGAATGTGATCAGGCAGGGGAGTAGAAAAAACCATGCACTAGAGATTTAAGGTATATTTTGATCTGTTAGAAGAAACTATCTCAAAATTTTAAAGAGAGAACACCTTATATATATATGCCAAAAATACAGGTAACTACTATGAAGGGATAGAATAGGACTCTAAAAATGAAAAATAAAAATGTTTTTTAAAAAAGGGATTGATAAGATGTTGGTTGAAAAAGGGAAAAAGAAAAATTAAAAAAAAAAAACAGTTAAAAAAAATTAACTTCAAACGACTAAGGAATCATGGTAAAAAAGCCGTGGATTCTATGTGCAGTATTCCCCTAGCACTGGAGTTCTGCCGTTCTCATTGATCGGTAAAGTTGGTCTTGGCTGGCTCTTCTCGCTTATCTTCTGGGGGAGGGGCCTTTTGCTGTGGTTTCCAAAAGTCTTTGCCAGAGGCGGAATTGCCCCGCCCTTGCCGGTCCGCGCTAAGTAATCTGCTCGGGTTTGCTCTCGGGAGCTTTTGTTCCCTTCAAGCTTTCTGTACAGCTTTGGAAGCCAAGAGTGAAAATGTCAGCCTCCCAATCTCCGCCCCGGAGGAGCCGAGAATGCGGGGCCCCACTCCTCATTGCGCCCCCAGAGAAAAGCAGTCAGTCACTCCCGTCTCCCCGGTCTCCGGCCGCACTCTGTGCTCACCTGGCCTGTGACTGCGCGTTTCTATCTCTGGCACCCAGCCCCTTGTGGAGTCTACAAACCCAGCAGATCCGTGCGGTGCACTCCCGTGTGGCTCCTCCCGGGAGAGGAAGGTCAGTCTCCCCGGATCTGCTGTTTGTTGGGTCCCTGCTGGAGGAGCAGTGGCCCGACTGTGCCGCGGATCATGGTTTATGAGAACCCCGAGCTGAGATCCCGCGCCTGGGCTCCGCCTCTGCAGCCAGCTTCCCTGCTCCGTTACCTGGGAGCTCTGCCACACTCAGGCACCCCCAGTCTTTCTGTGACCCTGAGGGTCCTGAGACCACACTGTCCCGCGAGGGTTCCACCCCCTGCTTAGCCAACGGAGTGACGTCCCTCAGCGGAGCAGACTTTTAAAAGTTCCGATTTTGTGCTCCGCTGCTCTATCCCTTGCCAGAAGCGGCCGACGGAGGCCCCTCCCCCGCCATCTATCCTTCCAAATATCACCTCGGATTCACTTCTCCGCACGTCCTACCTTCCAGAAAGTGGTCGCTTTTCTGATGAGAGAGTTGTTGCTCTTCTTTTCTTCGATCTCCTGTTGAGTTTGTAGGTGTTCAGAATGGTTTGATCCTTCTCCAGCTGAATTCCTGAGACCAGACGAAATCCAGGTTTCCTACTCCTCCGCCATCTTACTCCGCCACCCCCCCCCAGTGATGTTTTTAAAGGATCGTCCTAATGTTTGTGTTGAAAATAGCCAAACTAGAAGTTTAAATCTGGATGCTGTTGGCAAAACAGGTGGTAGTTAAAACCATGAAAACTGATGGAATCACTAAGTAAGTGATACAAAGAAGAGGGTCAACGACTGAGTCCAGAGGCACTCAACATTAGAATGAGTGCCTACCTCCACACATCCATTGTCTTGTATTTCTGAATATTTTTATTGTATATTTGTATTCTTAATTAAACTAAAATATTCCTTATTTGAGTACATACATATATCAGACATATAAATGTGCTACAGCATCTAAGAGAGATGGTTAAGGTAAAGTCAAGCCCAGCTGTCATTGACTATTTTGCCCTTAAAATACTCTATTCTATCTTTTTTTTTGTATGTATCATTTTATAGATGGAATTTATATCTGCGTCTGTACTTAAAATATATTATATCTCACCTCTTTCTCTTTCTCACTTTTTTTTTCCCCTACACGCTCAATACAAATGGGTCCATCATTCTGTTTTCAGTGTGTTTCCAAAGATTATCTTAAAATAGAGCTTTTCAATCCTGGCATGTTTGTTGCTTTAATTTAATTAGATGTAAGCCCCAACTGGTCAAGTTATAAAGGAGAGAAATACAGTTTTTTAAACAAGCCATATGAGCTTGTATAATATGAAAAATTCTTGCATGAAAAGTTTTGATTTTATTGGTGGTTGAACTCTTTTGTGGTTCTAGAAATAACCTTGTAAATGAACCAAATTTTTTATCAGAACTTTGTAGGGCATAATTATTCTTGAAGGTTTATATTGTGTTGAGTAATTGAGTAACAGACATGGATCTAAAGGATGTTATGAACCAAATTGTAATGAATTTGGAATTCAAAGTCATTGTTTCTATTTATTTTACATTGCATTTGTGTGTCAGACACGTGGGTACACTTTATATCCATGTGTGTATAATGTGCATAGATAAAAGCTTCATGGAGTGCCATATCTGTTACTTTGTTCGTCTTTTCACAATCCAGAGCAACATTGCAGATCTCTCTTTGTAAGATGGTTGTATAAAACCTTTTTTTGTTTTGAAAGAACTTCAGTCACAGAGAATTTGCCCAACTGGTACTCACAAAATTCTTGTGTACCCAGATTCCCCAATTCTTAACATTTTACCATACTTGGTTTATTATTCTCTTTCACTTACCTTGTAAGTGTTTTCTGAAATCATTGAGAGTAATTTACATACATGGTGCCCCTTATTTCTAAATATCTTGTGATTATTTCTAATAAAACAAGGATGTTCACTTAAGTAACCATAATACAGCTCTCAAGATGAAGAAATTAACACTTATACAGTGCTATTATCTAACCTGTAGCCCTTTGTCACTTTTCACCAATTGTCCCATGCTTAGTCTCTAATCGTAATGGGTCATTTACTTTTATTAAGTGATGTACCGTTGTTTATAAAATATCACATCATCCGTTGCTGATGTTTAGTTATAAACTTGTGACATTTGGGAGGCAATTGGGTGGCTCAGTCAGTTAAGCGTCCGACTCTTGATTTAGGCTCAGGTCATGATCTCAGGGTTGTGAGACTGAGCTCCATGCTGGGAGTGGAGCCAGCTTAAGATTCTCTCTTTCCCTCTCCCTCTGCCCCTTCTCACCCCTCTCTCCCTCTCTAGGAAAAAAAAAAAAAAAGAAGTTGTGACAGTGGGCAAAAACAGATGACTTTGTGTGTATGACCTTCGTGTGATCCGGAGAGAATTTTGTTTGAATCTCCTTAGTGGCCTGTTGGTTTAATGTCAGTGATGCACTGATCCCCCTTAATACTGGTTGTGTTCATTTCCTTTTTAGTGGCATAGTATCGCACATACTTTATATTATACAATGTACTTTACAAAGTCATTTTATTTTTCCAGTTAAATATTTATCTTATTCAGAGGGTTGTATGAATATAAATGTCTTCCTTGTTAGAAAAAAAAAATTCTGTAAATAAACATACATAGGCATTGTTTAGTTTGAACAAAACACACATGAATCAATGGAAAGAAACATGTTCATGTAAAAGGATGTGATTTTGATGTGTGTGCAAGGTGTTTATGTTTACATCTTTTTTGGATCTACCTCTGTCCTTACTGGTCACTGATGAATTAAGTTATAATGCTGGGACTAGCTGTTGTCCGCCTCCTATCAACCAAGATATTGCTCTTATCTGTTAAGATTGAATTAGGTGATTGGTTTTCTACTTGTGTTCCTTAGCACCACAGTATGCTTCAAGAAGAAATAATTATTTGATTCAAATTTAATTTTAAGAAATTAATCACTTGAAAGCTCTAGGATAGCATACATTTATTAATTAACAAGTTTAAATTTGCTGAAGATTACCAAGGTATTTAATTTGTTTTATCAAATTGATTCTTGAAATAAAAATTTCCCTACCATCTCTGGGCATATATTTGGCACTTCTGGAAAATGTGTTACTGACTAGAAGGGTACAGTGTTATCCTTGGTTCACTTGCGATCATATCAAATTTCTCAATTCCTGTAGCATACGCATTGCATATCAGGCAAAACTCAGAGGCTGCTCTAGCAAATATTATACAAGTATTACCCATTCCATCCTAGGAACTCCATTTTATCCATGATATTAGTGGATATTATTAAATTAGAAGGTCCCCTCACCCCACCCCAGCTGTTATGAAACAGCCTGAGCTGAATTTGGCCAAGGTAAGATCAGAGTTTAGTTTCATTATTGACCCTTTAACTGTAGTTACATGAAAGTGACCGCACTTAAAAACTCAGCCTGAAATGAATTGTTTTGGAACTTCTGTACGATTTTTAACCGTAAATGGTTGCCTATACATCTCAGATCTTTTTTAAAAATGGTATTTTTAACATATCATAATTTTGAAGTGTACTTTAAAGCATACTTTCTGCTAAAAAAGGAGATTACTACTGACTGAGTTGTCTGTTCATTGACTCCATCCATGTGGAATATTTACTATTTAGGAAATGCAAGAAAGTGATTATTAATGTTCCATTTCCAGTTGGAACAAGAAATTTCTACTACCCCTCTTTCAGGCTACTGAGTTAGTTTAATTGATGAATAGTCTGAGATTTTAAGAGGAGCTCTTGAAAAACATGGTAATTTCAGGCCTATTTCTATGTGAATTAGGATTTTGTCACTACTCTGCAACTAAAATGAAATCCCCAAATAATTTGTTTATGAAAGCAGCTGTCATATATCAACCTCAACTGCAAGATTTTGTGTTATTAAATATACATCACTTCAGTTTATTGGGTATGCATATGACAATTTTGAACTTGTAAACATTAATATATACTATTAAAATGCCACTTTTAGTGGAGATTTAATGGATTGAATAAAGTCTTCCACTGCTAAAAGTTTGATAACCATTTAGTGATTTAAATTCCTCATGGAAAAAAAAGAAGGTACAGATCCATAGGGTGCTTTTGAAAACAGAAAGGATTCTCAGCCTTTGCATTAATGTGTTTCAATTGCAGATACGAAGAGAAAGTTGTCCTTGCTTCCAGCCTTTTCTCAAAGCTCCCAAATAATCTGGTTCCTCTGAGATCTCAGTCCTCCAAGTGACCTCACTATTCTATTCCCAGGGGTTCCAGCCATTCTTGGAGCCCTTTGAATTTGTACCACCTGCTTAGAGAGAAAGCCTTGGCTGCTGACTTAGCATTTGTAATGTGAGTTTGTTCCCTGGAGGAAGATTGAGAAAAAGTGGGTGAAGTGAAATAGAGAGAAAGAAAATCGGTATGAAGGAAAATGACTAAATCAGGAGCAGTTGACCCCAAGGGCAGGAAAAGCTTCTCCCCCCCACCCCAATACATGGGCTCCTGAGAAAACAGGAAAGACCAGCTCAGTATGGTTTTTAGTATTTTGTGCAATTTCTGGCAGGCAGCTTCAAGGCTATTTCTACAACATGAAGGGAAGAATGATGCAGATTCTCATGAATATTTCCTATTGAAGGTAGAAAGGTTTCAAAAAATCATGATTTTGGTAAAACAAAGCCACTCTATGTGTTTTTACATAATATCTTTTTTTCTGGCCATTTCAACATATTTACATCCAGCCAGATATTTAATTAATATTACAATAATAACAAAAGAACCAAAAAATAAGAAACAATGATCACATGTTATTCAATTTAGACTTTATTTTGTGAATAACCATCTAAGACTTCTATTTTCTCTGGCAAAACTTTAGCTACTATTTGAGAGATAAAAGAGCATTACGAGGCCTTGCATTATGAGATTCTTGTATCATTCCTTGATTGAGTGTTGAAATGATCAGTTCAGTATTATGTAATTGGTTGGTTAATTTTTTAACAATAATTAGTAGATCAGCCTCAGGCAGATAAAGTCTCTAGAGTATTTCATTTCCGCTATTTCTTCCAAGAATTATTATGAAAAAATTTTACGTATATGAAGGCTTCTTTTTTCATTTTTTTTTTGTTTTTTTTTTTTTTTTTGATGAGTGGCTGACATATGTAGTAGTGGGACAGTTGACTGGGTCACTTTTAGAGTTCTTTGTTGTTTCAAAATGTCTCTTTGGTTGATATGGATGCATGTCACTCTGAAAGCCCGAGAATATGGCTACTTCTGCAGACACTCATACCTGTGTATAGTTGGCCATGTTTTTTGTTTGTTTGTTTGTTTTGAAACCAGTTTCCATTTTGGTGAACTTAACAGGGTTTCATATTGTGATGGTTTCTTAGGCAGAGATGTTAATTAAAGTGTTGTTTTTTTGAATGAGCCAAGAATATTCACCCACTGTATTTTTTTGCTTCTTCTCTTTAGACCAGGACAGGAAGTTTTTTTTGTTTTTTAAGATTGTATTTATTTATTCGAGCGAGAGAGAACACTAGTGGGGAGGAGAGGGAGAAGCAGACTCCCCACTGAGCAGGGAGCCTGATGCAGGACTCGATCCCAGGACCCTGAGATCATGACCTGAGCCGAAGGCAAATGCTTAACTGACTGAGCCACGCAGGCGTCCCTGTCACTTTGCTTTTTAACACACTTCACAGAGCTGGGCTTGCCTTTTCCAGAAAATTCAGGTCGCTGAGGATCACAGCTAGATTTCTGTGTCAGTCCTGTTGGACCTGTGTGACTTGGCCCATGTCTTTGTCCAGGTTCACCATGCCCCTCGTGCCCCTGGACAGCTAGTGTTCTGGTCACAGAAGCCTGTTTTCTGCCCCTTGAAAATGTCATGCCCCTTCTTGCCTTGGACCGTGGACATACTGTACCCCCTGCCCCCTTTACCTCTGCTTTGGTGTTCCCTAACCAACTCTTCTCTGTCCATTGGAACTCAGCTTATAGAATTCAGTCACTTGCAGATCCCAGAATAGATTAACCCTCTTGTTTGCTATTTGTCGACACCATGTACTACTTTTCCTTGGTAGCATTTATCACATTACAACTCTAAGTTATTCATCGTCTTATCAGTGCTTCATGGTCTCCCAGCCCAGATGGGACATCCCTTCTGTGTAGGCATGTGGTACAGAACCATGAACACAGGGCATGTGTAATAACTGCCATCCAGACAAATACAAAGAGAATGTAATAAAACTATACATTTATTTATTAATTTATAAAGGGCATCTTTTGAAGTCTTACAGTGGGTTGCTTTAGTATTTGAGATAGGGCAGTAGTAGCCCAGTTTAGACACACAGACATAGCGATAGATAACCTTTTTTTTTTTTAAAGCCTGGATGTTTTCATCTCCTTCCCAGCTCTGCGTCTTTGCTCATCCCACGCTTAGTATTTTCTTGAGCAGTATAGACCAATGTACACTAGACTGCGTTCCTCTCCTAAGAACTGATGGCAAGCAATTACATAGTTATTTTCTGCCACAGCCGATACGGGGCTTTAAAGTGACTCCTTAAGGGCATTTTGAAGAATTGCCTGTTTCCTCAGATTCAAGTGCTGAGATACCCTCAAGACCGTATCTTTGGTAATAATTGATCTAGACGTAGGAGAGTTCCTTCCAGGATAATTGGGGTCACGCAAATTTGAGGGCCCGGATGGGCTATTTTGGAAGGTGGAATTGTTCGTCATCTGAAAAGGCATATCGCCTAGGATGTCTCGGCCTCTTCATATTCTCCTGAACTTTCTCTGAACCAGTTGGCAAGCTTCCCCCACCCCTTTGTTCTTTCTTTGAAAAATTATACTCTTAAGTATTCATTAAAGCCACAGGATAAAAATAAGCAAGACATCTTCTCGGGCCTCTGCCTTTAAAACCAAATCTGGTATTTCTTCTCTCTAGGGTGTTATAGAGAATGTCTGGAAAGCACACCTCTTTATCAGTTAACACTATTTTTGTGTGTGTGTTATATGTCTTAAGGGGGCACTGTAGTTCAAGGTGGGAGCAACATTTGGGCCTCTTCAGAGCCATGACCTTGTTCGAAGCCTCGGGCCAGACTGTTGCAAGGTTTTGAGTGGTGACAGTTACACGGAGTAGTTTTTTTGACAAAGGAATGTTTTCTGCAAAATAAATTTATCCTTTTCTGTTTTTACTGCTAAGGAATATGGCATTCTCATAACATCTTTATTCATGGTTTCTCAATATTTTTAAACAGAACTTTTATTTTGGAAGTAATTTTAGATTTACAGAGAAGTTGCAAAGACTGTGCGGAGAGTTCCATCCACCCTAATTTCCCCCAATGTTAACATCTTTCATTACCATGCTATATTTGTCAAAATTGAGAAATTAACCTGGGTCGTTCGTATTTTAGAACGTATGCTATGCAGTCATTGACCTACACCAGTTACATCTCTTCAATTGACATAAACTTGGATACTGTAGGTAAATAAGGAAACAAATGTGAACAAAATATGATGTTGGTGTGAATACAATGTTGATTTCCAGTACTTTATTTCTACCAATGTCTACATTACCTGTAGATCATTTACAGGTCACATAGGTATGCCTGCATAACCCCAAAGCCACCTTTCATTTCTGAAAGTTACTCAACTCCTGGGAGCCATGAAGGGGCATCCAGATAAAAGTGAAAACTTATTTGTGATGTTTGGCATTACGCTTGTTCCCTTTGGGTCTCAGTTTTCTCATCTGTGAGATGAAAAGTTGGCAGTAAGGACCTTTAAGGGTTATATTTGCCTTACAGATGGATGATTTTGTAATTACACCTTTCATGACCAGATTCAGTCTAGACCCAGTGTCTATCAGGCAGTGGGATGATCCAGGTCAAACCATGAGTTTCTTTAACAAACCCTGGACCTCTGTGATCATTGTCAGAGCACAGGTGTAGACCAGTGGTGTCAAGTTCAAATGCCTGAAATTGTCTGGCAAGTATAAAACAGAGCCAAAGGAGGAGGGAGGGACCCTGATGACCTGGAGAGCCCATGTCCTTTCTGGTGGTGCAATGAATTCTCAGCTCCCAGGGATTGTGTCCCAAAGGGATGTTAGTCTTCTGACCTTTCAAAGGAACTCACATAAACAGTTTTTTTATGTGAACTCTTGCAATCTTTAAATATTAGCAACAAATCCAATGTCCAGGAAGCCACTCCATGGGCTAAATTAAATGTTTAGTTGACTGAAACTTACCTGTTGAATGCCAGTTTATGATTTCTGTTCCATTTCAGTGGCTTGTTTTGTTTTGTTTTTTGTTTTTTTGTTTTGTTTTTTGTTTTTTGTTTTTTCATTTCAGTGGCTTTCAAACACTTTTGCCCGTTGCAACAGTTAGAAATGCCTTTTACATCACAATGTAGTACACACATATGTGTGTGATGTCTGCATGTATGTGTATATATGAAACTGAAACAAAATTTAATGAATTAATATGTGTGATACAATTATGTTTTCTATTTTACTGTATATAGCATGTTTTCTCTTCTGTAATTTCATATTTGATTTCTTGAAAAAAAAGCAGTCCCAATACAATTAACTCATTTTCATGACCCATCAGTGGACTGACTTCCTAGTTGCTGTTCCTCTGAAAAAATTTGGAGGGCCGTACTATTGCCTACATGTGATTTTTCCACCTAGAGCTCTGAGATCTGAAATACCTCAGATGTGATTTCCTCAACTTGATATCTTTAGGAACATTCCATAACCAACATGAAAAATGTGTTGCCTATTGAGAATGTGGGATTTCTCTGGCTCGAATATCAGTAAAGTAGGAAATAATAGTGCCCCTCGGAAGATAAGGCTAAGCAGAGAAGATCAAAGAGAAGGGACAGAGATAGGCTATTTAGGAACCTTAAATTTGAACATCACAACTCTTTTTGGTAAAAAAGATAATTTTCTTCCTTTTAATTGCCTACAGATGGCATGTCTTGATGCTTACTCATATGCACATAGCTGTGTCCACAAGCATCCTTGGCTCTTCCAAATGTTTTAATTGTTTCCTGGCAAATAAAAATTTGTTTCAAATGAAAATTTAAAATGTTCTAATGATAATTAGAAATTGTTGATGATAGTCATTATAAGTGGCTTTATATATTGGATTCTCTCTATGAGATGAATATTTTTATTAGACATTTTTTTTGGAATTAGTCAATGTTCTCCACTTAGCATCAAGCTCATTGAGAAGGTTTCTTTCGGCTCTACCATCTTATAATTTTATAATAGACAACTTGTATATGGCAGTGACCTTCATGATGTCCTAAAGAAGGCTGAAAAATATTACCATGTGCTTTTTTATCCTTCAAGTCACCGGGTCTTATTTTTAGGAGAAAATATTGGCAAAAAAAATTATTAAACTTCCTTATAAAAATAAGATGTCATATAGTGCTTCCCAAATGAAATTCTTTTTAAAAATGCTGCATGACATATTTAAAGTTTTTATTCATATCTGTGGAGAAATATCCTGAAACCATATATTTTGTCTGCAAATCATGGAATATCACAACCATATCACACTGCTCCTAATAAGTAATTTCTCTCATTAAAAATAAAATGAAAAGATACTGGGTACCACTTTTTTTTTTTTTGACCTTTTTAAAATTTAAACCTTACAAAAATACATTTGTTCTTCAATTCCCAAACTTAATCTGAAGGCATACATCAGTCCCCCAACAGCTTGAAAAGTAAGATATATTCATGCCAGTTTCTTTTTAGGTAACTTAAAATAGACTGGAGGCTCTATTTTCTACTGATCGTGACAGTGTAGTTAGATATGTTCTACTATCGAAGTAGACATATATCAGCATTTATTGAGCACCTGCCATGCAAAGTGCTTTTTATACATCACTCCATCAATTCTCAGAGCAATCCCCAGAGTATTCTTATCATTTTCATTTTATGAATCGAGGAGGCTGCAGTTAGTAACAGTGTTGTACAGTGAGTGGTACAGCCCCTGTTCTTAACCGTCATGTTACATTGTGTCCATATTTAACTAAAAAAGATTCACTTGCAAGCCGGCCAAAAATTAAGTTTCCACACTCCCTAGAATATAGAGGAGATGCTTATGCATCTAAATATGGCTAATTTCAGGAGTACACAATGGTAAAGATGTGCCGGTTGGATTGTGGAAACCCTAAAATATTTCTGTGTAGGTTGGAAGATAGTTATGGATCAGACTTAGGCTCCCTTGCCTCGCCCCACCCACCACCCAGAGTTTCCCCGAGTACATCCATAGGTCCTCCATGATTCAGAAACTAGAAGATGATTGCTTGGCACAGCAGGAACCTGTGGAGGACTGCCCCAGTCTTCAGGCCCCGGCTCCTTCTGGTTGGTTGGTTTGACCTACTGATTGTGAAATACTTTAGAGTCATCCCTACATATCAATATTTAACTTAAGGAGACAGGTGCCATGATAGGCAACTCTCACTGCTTGATCTACTGAACTGAAAGTCCACAGTGGGAAGGTGACTAAGCATTTGGCTAGAGATTTCTTCTCTCCTCTCAGGAGTCTTTTGGGTGACCCTGTAATCAAATCCACCCAGTGCAGGGGCCTGGCAGTGTCTAAGGAGCTCACACCATTATCATTTTCCAATACTGGCAAAAAACTCCCAGATCCTTGGGTATTTATTCATTCCTGGAAAAATATAAGGGAAAAAAATAAAGGTGGAAGCAATATGGAAATTCTTGGGAAATAATCTTAGTTACCTAGTGAAGCAGTTAACAGGATAGCGCATCCCATTCGCTGTGGCCTACCTAGTCTGGGTGGCTGATTCTGTCTAAACTCACAGGCTCCGTTGGCCTGTCCTTAGAGGAACAATAAAGAGATGGTGACTCTTCCGTAAGTCTTCGACTGATATTCTTAGGCCTGTGTTTCTTGGGAAGGCAAATCATCCTCATTAGGATACAATTTTCATTTTTTATAATATTAATTATCTTTTGGCATTATCTATAAGAACATAATGGATAAAAGCAAAATTTAATTTTTGTTATCTGGCACAGGATTTTAAAGAGGAGAATGTGAGTCATAAGCAAAGTGCCTACCTATTTGAAATTATTTAAAAATTTCTGCAACAAGTATTTATTTCCTTCATGCTGTGAGACTTGCAAACATTCAGAAAAGGGCAAATGGATCTATGTCTCTATATGGATATAATAATTTATTCTGTTTCTTTAAAAATCTATTAAAATGTACAGTGAGCAAATCTACCAAATTTTTACAAAAGCATGCATGTACACAGGCAATAGATACGAAATTTTATTTCTTTTTTTAAAGATTTTATTTATTTATTTATATGAGATTGAGAGAGAGAGAATCTGAAGCAGAATCCATGCTGAGTGGAAAGCCTGACGTGGGGCTTGATCCCACGACTGTGAGATCATGACCTGAGTCGAAACCAAGATTCAGACGCTCAACCGACTGAGCCACCCAGGTGCCCCAGAAATTCTGTTTCTTTTAATTTTAAATTTTAAATTTATTTCTTTTAATTTTCATAGAACCTTACTTCAGTAATATGGAAAAAAATATTGGCTAATAGGAATAAAATCATCAGAGCTTTTGATGAACACATATGATAAATTGTTGATTAGGATGGGTCTCCTTGACTTCCATGTGCTGATAATGATGGTGATAAGTCTAAAGAGATACTGAGGAAGGTAAAGCGTGTTTTTCAGGTTGTGAATCTTGATTTCAGAAAAGGAAATGAGGATTGTATGATCCTGTTGTCAAATATTACGGGTAGACATACATGGTTGATGTTCCTGTTCACTTTGTTCCCTAAACTGCACCTCTGTCTAAGTGACCAGTGTAAATACATTAATTTTCTTGGTATTCAGCAATGCTCACCTGAGCCACGGGTGGCCCACTATTTTACAGGTATAGATACATGAGTGTTTTCTCTTGTTTCTATTAAGTTCACCTCTTTTACAATTTTCTCTTTAAAATTTAGCCAGCCCTCAGTTATAGCTTTTAAAGCAAATTCAGTAAAGGGGGCTTGGAAATTTAAACAATTAACAATAAACGGGAAAAAACAGTCTTTAAAATACTCCGTGATAACAAGAAAATATATAGAGTACTGTGCAGTTTTCATCGCTGGTCAAAGGAGAATGTGTCACTTGAGTTGAAGCGGAATGTTTTAGAGAAAAATTGTGAAGTCTATAGAAAAATAACAGGTCAGTCATTTTAGACCATCCGTGCTCTGGCTGGTTGACAGAGAATCTTCAATTTAAAGGGTCAAATGTGATAATTGACCTTCAAGCATTCTGCTTTTTCTTTTGCTGTTGTCCTGGAATTATCTTTTATCAGTATAGCTGGGAACAAATGAGGGCTTGACACATGTCATCTTTCCATGTGATGTAATATCACACTGTGGTGGCATCTGACTTGCCATTGGCCAAGAGATAACTAAAGAATTAGGACCCAGACAGCGATAGAAACCGCTGCATGACTGCCATGCTCTCTGCTTTTGGTGAGAGTCCACAAATTAGATTTCAGTGCACTGAACCGAGTTTAAATGTGCTGATATCTGAGTGCTGAAAACATGGAGACTTGATGTTAAAAAAATAAAAAATAAGCCCTCTATCCATACACACACACACACGCGTGCGCGTGTGTGTGCCCACGGGCATGTGTACACCTATATACACATTTGTTACCGTTCTAGAAGAGTGTATTGACTTTTCTCCAACCTCCAATTGCCTACACTTGCATGTTTTTCTACTTTTATTCCTTGAAAAATAAACTTGTTAGAATAATCTTCCCATAAATTCCAACATGTCTTTCCACAGTTAAGAATTATATGCTGGCTAATTGAACATAAAAATAAAAATAATAGAGGGGGGAAAGATGGCGGAGGAGTAGGGGACCCTATTTCAACTGGTCCCCGGAATTGAGCTGGATATCTACCAGACCACTCTGAGCACCCACGAAACCAGCCTGAGATGTAAGAAGATCTGGATCTCTACAAACAGAATATGGCAGGCAGTTGGTTTTGAGGTACGAAGCGGAGATCCGTGATTCTGCGGGCAGATATCGGAGGATAAACGGCGGCAGGAGGGTGCCTGGACGTGGGGATCCTACACCGCTGGTGAGTGACAGCCTCACGTGCTGCCGACGGGGCACAGACTCGCAGACCAGTAGCGTCGGGAAAGGACTTTAGGGCAGCCCCGGGGGTGGAGGACCAGACCAGCGGGGTCGAGCGCACGTGAACCGCAGCCTCCGAGACGGAAACCTGGTGCGCTGGTGAACCTCAACCCCCGGGGTGGAAACCCCGAGCGGTGGAGTCGTGCGCGCACGCGCTGGGAGCAGCTGGCGGTTTTAGAAGCACAAAGGGCAGAGACGTGCCCCAACGTGGAGGCAGGACTGGGGGCACCGTGGAGGGGCTCACAGCCCAGGCCGCTGCAGTTGATAGCAGCACGGACAGAAACGGAGACGGTGTGACCTGGAGAGCTCACTGAAGAACAGACTGCGGTCTCTCTGCTCTGAGGCAGAGGGTTGGAAACAGTCTCTTCTGCTCTGACTCACGGAAAGCCACCAGGGAAAGGTGCCAGAGAACAAAAGCCCCAAAGACTGATTCGGCTGAGTCCATTCCCCGCCACAGGGGCGCAGAGCAACTCCGCCCAAACAGGGTTGCCTGAATAACAGCGCGGCAGGCCCCTCCCGCAGAAGACAGGCTGGGAAAACAAGAGGCCAGCAACCCTAAGGTCCCAAGAAAACAGGTGCATCTTGCTTGGGTTCTGGTCAATAATTTGGACTCTATACCTTCCCTCAAACACCCATCAACAGAATGACTAGGAGGAGGAGCCCCCAAACAGAAAAGATTCAGAGATTATGACTTATGCTGCGGATTTACAAATGGATGCAGATATAACCAAGATGTCAGAGATGGAATTCAGGCTAGCAATTGTGAAGACAATGGCTAGAATGGAGAAATCAATTAATGGCAACATAGAGTCTCTAAGGGCAGAAATAAAAGGTGAATTGGCAGAACTTAAAAATCCTATCAATGAGATCCAATCCAATCTAGATAATCTAACAGCTAGGGTAACTGAGAAGAGAGAATAAGCGATCTGGAAGACAGTATAATAGATAAAAAGGGAAACGAGGAGGCCAGGGAAAAACAACTCAAAATCCATGAAAATAGAATCAGAGAAATAAGTGATACCATGAGGCGTTCCAATGTCAGAATCATTGGAATCCCGGAGGGAGTGGAGAGAGAGAGAGGACTAGAAGATGTATTTGAGCAAATCGTAGCTGAGAACTTCCCTAATCTGGGGAATGAAACAAACATTCGAGTCCTAGAGGCAGAGAGGACCCTTCCCAAGATCAAGGAAAACAGGCCAACACCCCGGCATGTAATAGTAAACTTGCAAATCTTAGAACCAAGGAAACCATCTTAAAGGCAGTTAGGGGGAAGAGAGTCCTTACGTACAGAGGGAGGAACATCAGAATAATGTCAGACCTACCCACAGAGACCTGGCAAGCCAGAAAGGCCTGGCAAGACATATTCAGGGTACTAAATGAGAAGAACATGCAGCCAAGAATACTTTATCTGGCAAGGCTTTCATTTAGAATGGATGGAGAGATGCAGAGCTTCCACGACCGGCAGAAGTAGAAAGAATATGTGACCACTAAGCCATCCCTGCAAGAAATATTAAGGGGGGTTCTATAAAAGGAGAAAGACCCCAACAGTGATATAGAACAGAAATTTACAGAGACAATCTATGAAAACAAGGTCTTCACAGGCAACATGATGACAATAAATTCATATCTTTCAATAATCCCTCTCAACGTGAATGCTCTAAATGTTCCCATAAAAAGGCACAGGTTGCAGATTGGATAAAAAGACAGGACCCATCCATATGCTGTCTGCAAGAGACTCATTTTGAACCTCAAGATACATCCAGACTGAAAGTGAGGGGATGGAGATCCATCTTCCATGCCAATGGACCTCAAAAGAAAGCTGGGGTACCAATTCTTATATCAGACAAATTAGATTTTAAGCTAAAGACTGTAGTTAGGGAAACAGAAGGGTACTATATCATTCTTAAAGGGTCTATCCAACAAGAAGATCTAACAGTTGTAAATATCTACACCCCCAACATGGGAGCAGCCATCTACATAAGCCAACTGTTCACCAAAATAAAGAGTCATATTGATAACAATACGTTAATTGTAGGAGACCTCAGTACTCCACTCTCAGCAATAGACAGATCATCTAAGCAGAAAAGCAACAAAGAAACAAGAGCTTTGGATGACACACTGGACCAGATGAACCTCATAGATACATACAGAACATTGCGCCCTAAAACAATAGAATACTCATTCTTCTTGAGTGCACATGGAACTTTCTCCAGAATAGACCACATACTGGGTCACAAATCAGGTCTCAACTGATACCAAAAGACTGAGATTATTCCCTGCATATTCTCAGCCCATAATGCTTTAAAACTGGAACTCAATCACAAGAAAAAATTTGGCAGAAATTCAAACACTTGGAAGCTGAAGACCACTCTGCTCAAGAATGTTTGGTTCAACCAGGAAATCAAAGAAGAACTTAAACAATTCATGGAAACCAATGAGAGCAAAAACACATCGGTCCAAAACCTATGGGATACTGCAAAGGCAGTCCTAAGAGGGAAATACATAGCCATCCAAGCCTCACTCAAAAAAAATAGAAAAATCCCGAATTCACCAACTAACTCTACACCTTAAAGAACTAGAGAAAAAGCAACAAATGATGCCTAAGCTACACATTAGAAGAGAAATAATTAAGATTAGAGCAGAGATCAATGTATTAGAAACCAGAAACACAGTAGATCAGATCAACGAAACTAGAAGCTGGTTCTTTGAAAGAATTAATAAGATTGATAACCCACTGGCCAGACTTATCCAGAAGAAAAGAGAAAGGACCCAAATTAATAAAATTATGAATGAAAGGGGAGATATCACGACTAACACCAAGGAAATAGAAACAATTATTAGAAATTATTATCAACAACTATATGCCAATAAACTGAGCAATCTGGATGAAATGGAGGCCTTCCTGGAAACCTATAAGCTGCCAAGACTGAAACAGGAAGAAATTGACAACCTGAATAGGCCAATAACCAGTAACGAGATTGAAGCAGTGATCAAAAACCTCCCAAAAAACAAGAGTCCAGGGCCTGATGGATTCCCTGGGGAATTCTACCAAACATTCAAAGAAGAAATAATACCTATTCTACTGAAGCTGATTCAAAAAATAGAAACAGAAGGAAAACTTCCAAACTCATTCTATGAGGCCAGCATTACCTTAATCCCCAAACCAGGCAAAGACCCCATCAAAAAGGAGAATTTCAGACAATATCCCTGATGAATATGGATTCCAAAATCCTCAACAAAATCCTAGCTAATAGGATCCAACAATACATTAAAAGGATCATCCACCACGACCAATTGGGATTTATCCCCGGGATGCAAGGGTGGTTCAACATTCGCAAATCAATCAATGTGATAGAACACATTAATAAGAGGAGGGAGAAGAGCCATATGGTCCTCTCAGTTGATGCAGAAAAAGCATTTGACAAAATACAACATCCTTTCCTGATTAAAACTCTCCAGAGTATAGGGATAGAGGGAACATTCCTCAAGCTCATAAAATCCATCTATGAAAAACCCACAGCAAATATCTTCCTCAGTGGGGAAAAGCTGAGAGCCTTTCCCTTAAGATCAGAAACACAACATGGATGCCCACTCTCACCACTGTTGTTCAACATACTACTAGAAGTCCTAGCAACAGCAATCAGACAACAAAAAGAAATAAAAGGTATTCAAATTGGCAAAGAAGAAGTCAAACTCTTTCTTTTCGCAGATGACATACTTTATGTGGAAAACCCAAAAGACTCCACCCCCAAATTACTAGAACTCATCCAGCAATTCAGTAATGTGGCAGGATACAAAATCAATGCACAGAAATCAGTTGCTTTCTTATACACTAACAACGCAACTGTAGAAAGAGAAATTAAAGAAACGATTCCATTTACAATAGCACCAAAAACCATAAGATACCTCGGAATAAACCTAACCAAAGAGGTAAAGGATCTATACTCTAGGAACTACAAAACACTCATGAAAGAAATTGAAGACACAAAAAGATGGAAAAATATTCCATGCTCATGGATCGGAAGAATAAACATTGTTAAAATGGCTATGCTGTCCAGAGCAATCTATACCTTCAGTGCCATCCCAATCAAAATTCCAATGACATTTTTCAAAGTGCTGGAACAAACAATCCTAATATTTGTATGGAGTCAGAAAAGACCCCGAATCGCCAAGGAGATGTTGAAAAAGAAAAACGAAGCTGGGGGCATCACGTTGCCCGATTTCAAGCTATGCTACAAAGCAGTGATCACCAAGACAGCATGGTACTGGCACAAAAACAGACATACAGACCAATGGAACAGAATAGAGAACCCAGATATGGACCCTCAACTCTATGGTCAAATAATCTTTGACAAAGCAGGAAAAAACATTCAATGGAAAAAAGACAGTCTCTTCAATAAATGGTGCTGGGAAAATTGGACAGCCACATGCAGAACAATGAAACTTGACCATTCTCTAACACCATTCACAAAGATAAATTCAAAATGGATAAAAGACCTCAATGTGAGACAAGAATCCATCAAAATCCTAGAGGAGAACATAGGCAGTAACCTCTTTGACATCGGCCACAGCAACTTCTTTCAAGATTCATCTCCAAAAGCTAGTGAAACAAAAGCAAAAATGAACTTTTGGGACTTCATCAAGATAAAAAGCTTCTGCACAGCAAAGGAAATGGTCAACAAAACAAGGAGGCAACCCACAGAATGGGAGAAGATATTTGCAAATGACACTACAGATAAAGGGCTGGTATCCAGAATCTATAAAGAACTTCTCAAACTCAACACCCAAAAAAACAAATAATCAAGTCAAAGAATGGGCAGAAGACATGAACGGCCACTTCTCCAAAGAAGACATACAAATGGCTAACAGACACATGAAAAAATGTTCATCATCATTAGCCATCAGGGAAATCCAAATCAAAACCACACTGAAATACCACCTTACACCAGTTAGAATGGCAAAAATGGACAGGGGAAGAAACAGCAAATGTTGGAGAGGTTGTGGAGAAAGGGGAACCCTCTTACACTATTGGTGGGAATGCAAGTTGGTACAGCCACGTTGGAAAACAGTGTGGAGGTGCCTCAAAAATTTAAAAATAGAGCTACCCTATGACCCAGCAATTGCACTCCTGGGTATTTACCCCAAAGACACAGATGTAGTGAAAAGAAGGGTCATATGCACCCCAATGTTCATAGCAGCAATGTCCGCAATAGCCAAACTGTGGAAAGAGCCGAGATGCCCTTCAACAGATGAATGGATAAAGATGTGGTCCATATATACAATGGAATATTACTCAGCCATCAGAAAAGATGAATACCCAACTTTTACATCAACATGGATGGGACTGGAGGAGATTATGCTAAGTGAAATAAGTCAAGCAGAGAAAGTCAATTATCATATGGTTTCACTTATTTGTGGAACATAAGGAATAGCATGGAGGGCATTAGGAGAAGGAAGGGAAAAATGGGGGGGAGGGAATTGGAGGGAGAGATGAACCATGAGAGACTATGGACCTGAGAAACAAACAGGGTTTTAGAGGGGAGGGGGGTTTGGGGATTGGTTAGCCCGGTGATGGGTATTAAGGAGGACATGTACTGCATGGAGCACTGGGTGTTATATGAAAACAATGGATTGTGGATCACTACATCAAAAACTAATGATGTGCAATATATGTTAAGGAAAAAAAAAGAAGAAGAAGAAGGTAGCGGGAGGGGAAGAATGAAGCGGGGGAAATCGGAGGGGTAGACGAACCATGAGAGACGATGGACTCTGAAAAACAAACTGAGGGTTCTAGAGGGGAGGGGGTGGGGGGATGGGTTAGCCTGGTGATGGGTATTGAGGAGGGCACATTCTGCATGGAGCACTGGGTGTTATGCACAAACAATGAATCATGGAACACTTCATCTAAAACTAATGATGTAATGTATGGGGATTAACATAAGAATAAAAAATTAAAAAAAAAAAAAGAAATACAACTCTAGAAGTTTGCAAAATTAGGAAATGGATTCTCCCCTAGAGCCTCCAGGAGAAACCAGCCCTGATGACACCTTGACTTTAAGCCAATGAAACTGATTTTTGTCTTCTGACTTTCAGAATTAGAAGAAAATAAATTTGCACTGTTTTAAAACCAAAAAAAAAAAAAAAAACTAATGATGTATGGTGACTAACATAACATAATAAAATTAAAAACTACAAAAAAAAAAGCTAAGAAAACAGTATGGGTCCAACAAAATTAAAAAAAAATAAAATAAAATAAAAAGATAAAAATAATAAAAAATAATAAAAATAAAGAATAAGAAGAATTGGAAGTGTCTCCCCATCACCTGAAGTCTCAGGCTTCTTTATTCTCTGATCTCCCTACTTAATGGAAATACTGTCACTATTTTTCCACCTCTGCAGGAGTCAGGCAGGCTTCCTTTCCTTCCTTTCGAATAGCTAATGTTCTCCCTGAAAGCACCTCCTCTTCATCTACCTCCTGTGTATTTCAGGTTGAGCATTGGGTTCTATGCCCCTAGTCTGCTCTGAGGCATCTCTCATTCTCCTGGCCTTCAGTGACCTCCCTCTTGGTTACCCTTGAGTTAATGCTGCTACTTTTTCACTGCCTCAGATTTCTCTCAACATATCAGTCAACTACATTATGAATTTTTTAAGAAGAGGAAGCGCGATCTGTATTTCTTTGTACTTCTCTAGCATTCTCATGTGTTGGAAGATTCTGAATACTTACTCATTGATTCCTTAAAATATACCTTTGTATTCTTGGTATTGAGAAAAATGACATATCGGTAAGGACTCAGGAGCCAAGGCAGATCATGGCTAACACAGCCATGGATTTGACATTGGCCCAATTAACTAAGTTTCAAATCTGGTAGACTTTGCTGTGTTCCGTGGCTACATGTTTGTCCAGCCTTAACCCTAGGTGATTAATTTGCAAATTAATCAATTCAAAAATACTTATGGAGCACCTACTCCACATCAGAATGTTGCTAGGCATTTGGAGAGACAGTATTGAATAAAAGCAGATAAATCCCTGTCCTCCTGTAGTTTATATTCCTCTCCTAGGACTAGAATTATATAATCGCTCATAAAAATGAATATTATGTAGCACTCATCAGTCCTGTAAAGGATGATGATCAGGGGGATTTGGCAAAGGTTGGGAAAATAAAAGCAAACTTTGCTGTGAGAAGAAACTGCAAAATGAGTTGAAGTGAACCAGCTAATGAGAGGAAGCATGCCTATGCTGGGCAGAGAGAATGCCGTTCCTAAAAATGTTCCCAGGAAATGAGGTATGAAGAGGATAGTCCACGGCACCCGTGTGTCATTATCACTAGAAGAGGATCTTCAAGAACGCAGTCTTCTTTTCCTGCTAAATACCGACTCTGAACATGAAACTCAAGACATTCTAGAATTTCTCGAGATATAATAGAGTTGGTCATTAGGTTTGAATAGCTCACCTCTAAAATTTTCAAAGAGGTTTGGTAGAATGACATGATTTGACCACCCTGACGATGGGAAAGAAAAACTAAGAAAATGAAAAAGTAAGTAGCAGATGGTGGGTTTGATTCTTTCACAGGCACATGCTAGAGGACGGTTCTGGGTTTGGTGGGGAATGAAGATGAAATAAGGAAAGTTTAGAAAGCACTTACACTTTTCTTCCACTCTGACGAGAGGGAGAAGTGCTCCCGCATCCCTTGTGTTGACAGGTCTACCAGAAGGAGCAAGCGCAACTCACTGTATACAGCAAACGCAACTATTTGAAAATGCATCGTGTTTGAATCTAATAGGCCTAGATTTACATCCTGGTGCTGCTCTTGAGAAGGTGATTTCTCCATGTGTGGAAATAGGAACAATATTAAGATTAATTGAGTTAATACTTGTGTACGTACCCAGCACAATTTCCCGATCATAGGTATTCCTCCATTATTTGTCCTAATTCTTCACGACCCTCATTACTTTTCTTCCTTTTGGTTAATATTACAACTGACCTTGAAAAACACCGGTTTGGACTAGGTGTTTGTTTGTTTGTTTCTGATAAATAACAGCACCGTACTGTAAATGTGTTTTTCTTCTTTATTTAGTTGATGTTTAAATTATTCACTTTGATTTGAGTGGGAAATTTGGTTCTTTATGATTTTCTTAATAACATTCTCTTTTCTCTGCCTTCCTGTATTGTAAGAATAGAGTTTATAAGACATATAACATACAAAATATGTATTAATCAGCCGTTTATGTTACTGGTAAGTCTCCTTGTCAACAATAGGCTATTAGTAGTGAAGTTCTGGGATGTCAAAAGTAATATGAATATTTTTGACTGCATGGGGTTGGCACCCCAACTCCCCCATTGTTCAAGGGTCACCTTTATTTTTATGCAGTATAACCTGAAGAAGGGAAGGACAGAACTTGGCAGATGCCCTGATTATTTCAATATCTTCATTGTTCTTTACCAGCCCTCCAGAGTGTGTTTCCTCTTTCCAAAAGGAAGCTGAATGAACGCATGACTTATAGAGTCAGATAATCTTGGGTTGAAGTGCTGTCTCCTTGACCAACTAAGCTGTGCGTCTTTTGGCTGTTTAATTTCGCTTTAGATTCACATGGTCAACAAGTAAGACCTATGCATTCACGTAAAGGTAGAATATGATAAATAGATAAGAGAAATTGCTGTTGATGTGGAATTAATGTCTGTGAAGGAGTATATGGAAAGGCATTAGCCATACTGGAAGGGCTGCTTGGCTCACCAGAGGGAAGGTACTAGTGCATTCTCAGACTTGGTAGAACAGATTCTCTTGTGCTAGCCTCATGCCTTATGTACATAATAAATATTCAGATATATTTGATCAGAGGAATGACTGTGTCCAACAAGGGGTTTGGTGCAGGATATCCAGAATATCTGTTGGATTTACTCACTCATGCAGAACCAAAGGAGAACTTTCTTGCCGATGGAGCCATAAACAAAAGTGGGTCTCAGGCATCCTCTTAGATCTGAATTCATAACCACCTATGGCATTTGGAGACTCCAAATGACATGTGGTTTTCACAGTAGCAGCAGACTATAATGCAATAGGTAGATCATTTCAAAAAGACCTCATGAGCCTCTGAAATTTATACTGATTAGAAATTCAGTTTGTGTCTTTTACAGGCTTCTAGTAGCTCCTGTCATTATGTGACTGAAAATGTCAATGGGGACTAACGGTAAACACTTCTTCTCTCAGTGTCATTATATTCCTTCAAGTGACTGCATTGGGAACTGGATGCTTTATTCTTTCTTATTGATAGTCGCTGGGTGTAACATTAATATAGCCTGTAAAATACCAAAGAATTATAAAGAGAATCAAGACAATAAGGTATATGTATTATTTTGGGCAGTGGTGTTGACATTTGTAATATGGCTGAAGTCAACCGGAAATTTTGAGGCATGTACTTAAAAACAAAATTTATCTTTATACCACTCAGAATCCACGTCATTTATATCACTTAAGATGAACTTGCAAATAAGAAATCTATTTTCCACTTGGATGTGGATTTGGAATAGCTAGCAATGGCTCATTCTGAAAAATTGGTGCTTTAGGGTTTTTTTAATTAGAAATAATTTTAGGAAATTCTTGTCATTCAGAAACTACTATTTTTTTTATATACAAACTAAACCATGTTTCTTGATCTTGGGCTATCCTTGTAGAAATAATCCGTGTGCAAATTTCTTCTGCAACTTTCTCAGTGTAGACAGATTGGATCTTAGGGTAATGTAAATTTTGCAGAAGACTCTTAAAGAAATTATCATTGTAACCTTAGCTTTCATTTCCATTGCCTGCCATGCTTAGGAAGTTCTTTAGCACTAATTTCTCTTTGGTTTTCAAAGCCTGCCACTGCATGTTGATGGTGAATGCCAGATTAGAATTCAGATAAGGAAATCTCAGTTGTGAGCCTGCCTCCTCAACTAATCAGCTTCATCGTCTCGACTAAATATGTCCAGCCCTCTGGGCTCTCACAGTGCAGAGAATGGACCAGGTGACTCTGAACTCAGACTACTTCTCTCCCTGTATAGATAGTGCAGAGATTTTAGCTGGTTGGTCCAAGACAAATTTGTTTAGTTAATGAGCCTAAAAATATAGTCTACTTCTTCTGCTTTGTTTTTGTATTTTTTCCTCAATGTTTTCAGATGCCACAAAGCACGAAGAAGATAACAGATTCCCAAGGGGTAAATCATTTTTTCTCCTTTAGCAAAAAAATAAGATATCACGTGAGATGCATACATAGATTTTTATTCTTACAAAATTCTGTGTAGACTTATTGTTAAACCATGATCTGAGGCCATTAGAAAGTGCAGTGATAACTAAAATATAGTGTATATGTCCTAAGAACCAATCTCATTACACTTGTTTAAAGTTTGGTGGGGTTACTAAATGGTCAGTTAGATGCTACTTCCTATGTATCATAGCTTGATTTTAGTAAGAGATCATCTAAACCTAATTACTTCCCAAAGGCTCCACTCCAAATATCGTCATATTGGAGTTAAGGCTTCAATATATGAATTTGATGGAGACCCAAATCTTCAGCCCACAAACGTTCCTAACGTTTTATCTATAAAATGAATAACTTCCTGGATTTCCCAAATTATAGATGTAATCTGGCAGGTAACCTTTTAAGGTTTTATCAATTTGAATTTCTCAGTCACTTTTTTTCCTATGTGGGATGGTAAAATTTTAGCTTCTGAAATGTAATTCTGACCATTGTCACAATTGTGTTTCCATCTAGAAAATTAATTTTCCTTTTTAAATGGTGACCTCTTGCTTCCATGGGCAGGAATTGTATGTCATCCAAGTCATATTCTTTGAATATAATCACCCAACTTTTCACCAATACCATCGTACGACTCAGAGTCTTCTAAAATGGAAATCCATTTTAAATGGCATAACATAGAAATGCATCTTAATTTCCATTTTCACGTCTCCTCCTAGAGCATATAAAAAAGCATGTGTTTTGAGGGCCAAAGAGAAGACTGAGTAAACAGCTCACCCAGAGCCTGTGTAGTTTGGGGTATATACATGCATATATCTATATAATACGTATGTACTTCCCAATCCCTCCTTACACTGTTTTATTCTACTTACATGATATTTGATTAATTTTATTGTTTCTGTGCTTTTATTTTTTGCAAATTGCTTTATTTATCATTACTGTTACCCTGATATGATGAAAAGAAACGAGGACTGGGTTTCAGGACACCTGGCTCGAAATAATTGACCCTGTCATTTTTTTTCCCCCACTAGCTTTATTGAGGTATGATTGACAAATGAAATTGCATATATAAGGTGTACAATGTGATGTTTTGATACATATACACATTGTGAAATGATTACCACACTTAAGCTGATTAACATATCCATCACCTCATTGGATACCCCTTTGTGTATGAATGGTGAGAACACTTAATATCAATGTTAGCAAATTTTAAGTACACAGGACATTTTTATTAACTATAGTCCTGATACTCTACTTTCGGTCTCTAGAACATCTTTATAATATAACTAGACATTTATACTGTCTGACCAATATCTGCCTTTTTTCAAGCCCCCAGCTCCTATTAACCACCCTTCTTTTATTTTTTTATTTTTTTAGAATCCATATGTAAGTGAGGTTATGTAGTTTTTGTCTTTCTTTATTTTTGTATTGCCCACGGATTATTTCTTTTGTATTGTTATGTTAATCACCATACATTACATCATTAGTTTTTGATGTAGTGTTCCATGATTCATTGTTTGTGCATAACACCCAGTGGTCCATGCAGAATGTGCCCTATTTAATACCCATCACCAGGCTAACCCATCCTCCAAACCCCTCCCCTCTAGAACCCTCAGTTTGTTTTTCAGAGTCCATCGTGTCTCATGATTCATCTCCCCCTCCGATTTCCCCCCCTTCATTCTTCCCTTCCTGCTATATTCTTCTTCTTTTTTTTTTCTTTACATATATTGCATTATTTGTTTCAGAGGTACAGATCTGAGATTCAACAGTCTTGCACAATTCACAGCACTCACCATAGCACATACCCTCCCCAGTGTCCATCACCCAGGCACCCCATCCCTCCCACCCCACCCCCTACTCCAGCAAACCTCAGTTTGTTTCCTGAGATTAAGAATTCCTCATATCAGTGAGGTCATATGATACATGTCTTTCTCTGATTGACTTATTTCGCTCAGCATAACACCCTCCAGTTCCATCCACGTTGTTGGAAAGGGCAAGATCTCATTCCTTTTGATGGCTGCATAATATTCCATTGTATATATATACCACCTCTTCTTTATCCATTCATCTGTCAATGGACATCTTGGCTCTTTCCACAGTTTGGCTATTGTGGACACTGCTGCTATAAACATCAGGGTGCACGTACCCCTTCGGATCCCTACATTTGTATCTTTGGGGTAAATACCCAGTAGTGCAATTGCTGGATCGTATGGCAGCTCTATTTTCAACTTTTTGAGGAACCTCCATACAGTTTTCCAGAGTGGTTGCACCAGCTTGCATTCCTACCAACAGTGTAGGAGGGTTCCCCTTTCTCCGCATCTCCGCTAACATCTGTCGTTTCCCGACTTGTTAATTTTAGCCATTCTGACTGGTGTGAGGTGGTATCTCATTGAGGTTTTGATTTGGATTTCCCTGATGCTGAGCGATGTTGAGCACTTCTTCATGTGTCTGTTGGCCATTTGGATGTCTTCTTTGGAAAAATGTCCGTTCATGTGTTCTGCCCATTTCTTGATTGGATTCTTTGTTCTTTGGGTGTTGAGTTTGATAAGTTCTTTATAGATTTTGGATACTAGCCCTGTATCTGATATGTCATTTGCAAATATCTTCTCCCATTCTGTTGGTTTTCTTTTGGTTTTGCTGACTGTTTCTTTTGCTTTGCAAAAGCTTTTTATCTTGATGAAGTCCCAATAGTTCATTTTTACCCTTGCTTCCCTTGCCTTTGGTGATGTTTCTAGGAAGAAGTTGCTGCAGCTGAGGTCGAAGAGATTGCTGCCTGTGTTCTCCTTTAGGATTTTGATGGACTCCTGTCTCACATTGAGGTCTGTCAACCATTTGGAGTCTATTTTTGTGTGTGGTGTAAGGAAATGGTCCAGTTTCATTCTTCTGCATGTGGCTGTCCAATTTCCCAACACCATTTGTTGAAGAGACTGTCTTTTTTCCATTGGACATTCTTTCCTGCTTTGTCAAAGATAGTTGACCATAGAGTTGAGGGTCCATTTCTGGGCTCTCTATTCTGTTCCATTGATCGATGTGTCTGTTTTTGTGCCAGTACCGTACTGTCTTGATGATGACAGCTTTGTAATAGAGCTGGAAGTCCGGAATTGTGGTGTCGCCAGCTTTGCTTTTCTTTTTCAACATTCCCCTGGCTATTCGGGGTCTTTTCTGGTTCCATACAGATTTTAGGATTATTTGTTCCATTTCTTTGAAAAAAGTGGGTGGTATTTTGATGGGGATTGCATTGAATGTGTACATTGCTCTAGGTAGCATTGACATCTTCACAGTATTTGTTCTTCCAATCCATGAGCATGGAACGTTTTTCCATTTCTCTGTGTCTTCCTCAATTTCTTTCATGAGTATTTTATAGTTTTCTGAGTACAGATTCTTTGCCTCTTTGGTTAGATTTATTCCTAGGTATCTTATGGTTTTGGGTGCAATTGTAAGTGGGATCGCCTTAATTTCTCTTTCTTCTGTCTTGTTGGTGTATAGGAATGCCACTGATTTCTGTGCATTGATTTTATATCCTGCCACTTGACTGAATTCCTGTATGAGTTCTAGCGGTTTTGGAGTGGAGTCTTTTGGGTCACATAAAGTATCGTATCATTTGCAAAGAGTGAGAGTTTGACTTCTTCTTTGCCGATTTGGATGCGTTTGATTTCTTTTTGTTGTCTGATTGCTGTGGCTAGGACTTCTAATACTCTGTTGAATAGCAGTGGTGATAGTGGACCTCCCTGCCGCGTTCTTGACCTTAGGGGGAAAGCTCTCAGTTTTTCCCCATTGAGAATGATATTCACTGTAGGTTTTTCATAAATGGCTTTTATGATATTGAGGTCTGTACCCTCTATCCCTATGCTCTGAAGAGTTTTGATAAAGAAAGGATGCTGTACTTTGTCAAATGCTTTTTCTGCATCTATTGAGAGGATCATATGATTCTTGTTCTTTCTTTTGTTAATGTATTGTATCACGTTGATTGATTTGTGGATGTTGAACCAACCTTGCAGCCCAGGGATAAATCCCACTTGGTCGTGGTGAATAATCCTTTTAATGTACTGTTGGATCCTACTGGCTAGTATTTTGGTGAGAATTTTTGCATCCATGTTCATCAGGGATATTGGTCTGTAATTCTCCTTTTTGATGGGGTCTTTGCGTGGTTTGGGGATCAAGGTAAATTGGCCTCATAAAACGAGTTTGGAAGTTTTCCTTCCATTTCTATTTTTTGGAACAGTTTCAGAAGAATAGGTATTAATTCTTCTTTAAATGTATGGTAGAATTCCCCTGGGAAGCCATCTGGCCCTGGGCTTTTGTTTGTTGGGAGATTTTTGATGACTGCTTCGATTTCTTTACTGGTTATAGGTCTGTTCAGGTTTTCTATTTCTTCCTGGTTCAGTTTTGGTAGTTGATACATCTCTAGGAATGCATCCATTTCTTCCAGGTTATCTAATTTGCTGGCATAGAGTTGCTCATAATATGTTCTTATAATTGTTTGTATTCTTCGGTGTTGGTTGTGATCTCTCCTCTTTCATTCATGATTTTGTTGATTTAGGTCATTTCTCTTTTCTTTTTGATAAGTCTGGCCAGGGGTTTATCAATCTTGTAAATTCTTTTAAAGAACCAGCTCCTAGTTTCGTTGATCTGTTCTACTGTTCTTTTGGTTTCTGTTTCATTGATTTCTGCTCTGATCTTTATTATTTCTCTTCTCCTGCTGGGTTTAGGCTTTATTTGCTGTTCTTTCTCCAGCTCCTTGAGGTGTAGGGTTAGGTTGTGTACTTGAGACCTTTCTTGCTTCTTGAGAAAGGCTTGTATTGCTATATACTTTCCTCTTAGGACTGCCTTTGCTGCATTCCAAAGATTTTGAACAGTTGTGTTTTCATTTTCATTGGTTTACAATAATTTTTTAAATTCTTCTTTAATTTCCTGGTTGACTCCTTCATTCTTTAGTAGGATGCTCTTTAGCGTCCATGTATTTGAGTTCTTTCCGACTTTCCTCTTGTGATTGAGTTCTAGTTTCAAAGCATTGTGGTCTGAAAATAGGCAGGGAATGATCCCAATCTTTTGGTACCAGTTGAGACCTGAATTATGACCTAGGATGTGATCGATTCTGGAGAATGTTCCATGGGCACTAGAGAAGAATGTGTATTCCGTTGCTTTGGGATGGAATGTTCTGAATATGTCTGTGAAGTCCATTTGGTCCAGTGTGTCATTTAAAGTCTTTATTTCCTTGTTGATCTTTTGCTTAGACGATCTGTCCATTTCAGTGAGGCGGGTGTTAAAGTCCCCCACTCTTATTGTATTGTTGTCAATGTGTTTCTTTGCTTTTGTTATTAATTGCCTTATATAATTGGCTGCTCCCATGTTAGGGGCATAGATATTTACAATTGTTAGATCTTCTTGGTGGATAGACCCTTTAAGTAGGATATAGTGTCCTTCCTCATCTCTTATTACAGTCTTTGGTTTAAAATCTAATTTGTCTGATATAAGGATTGCCACCCCAGCTTTCTTTTGGTGTCCATTAGCATGGTAAATGGTTTTCCACCCCCTCACTTTCCATCTGGGGGTGTCTTTGGGTCTAAAATAAGTCTCTTGCAGACAGCATATTGATGGGTCTTTTTTTTTTTTATCCTATCTGATAGCCTGTGTCTTTTGATTGGGGCATTTAGCCCATTTACATTCAGGGTAACTATTGAAAGATAGGAATTTAGTGCCATTGTATTGTCTGTAAGGTGACTGTTACTGTATATTATCTGTGTTCCTTTCTAGTCTGTGTTGCTTTTAGGCTCTCTCTTTGCTTAGAGGACCCCTTTCAAGATTTCTTGTAGGGCTGGTTTCATGTTTGCAAATTCCTTTGGTTTTTGTTTGTCCTGGAAGCTTTTTATCTCTCCTTCTATTTTCAATGACAACCTAGCTGGATATAGTGTTCTTGGCTGTATATTTTTCTCATTTAGTGCTCTGAATATGTCCTGCCAGTCCTTTCTGGCCTGCTAGGTCTCTGTGGATAGGTCTGTTGCCAGTCTAATGTTTCTACCATTGTAGATTACATATCTCTTCTCCCGAGCTGCTGTCAGGATTTTCTCTTTGTCTCTGAGACTCGTAAGTTTTACTATTAGATGTTGGGGTGTTGACCTTTTTTTATTAATTTTGTGAGGGGTTCTCTGTGCTTCCTGGATTTTGATGCCTGTTTCCTTCCCCAAATTAGGGAAGTTCTCTGCTATAATTTGCTCCAATACACCGTCTGCCCCCCTCTCTCTCTCTCTTCTTCTTCTGGAATCCCAATTATTCTAATGTTGTTTCGTCTTATGGTGTCACTTATCTCTTGAATTCTGCCCTCGTGATCCAGTAGTTGTTTATCTCTCTTTTTCTCAGCTTCTTTATTTTCCATTATTTGGTCTTCTATATCACTGATTCCCTCTTCTGCCTCATTTATCCTAGGAGTTAGTGCCCCCATTTTTTATTGCACCTCATTAATAGCCTTTTTGATTTCGACTTGCTTAGATTTTAGTTCTTTTATTTCTCCAGAAAGGGTTTCTCTAATAACTTCCATGGTTTTTTCAAGCCCAGCTAGTATCTTTAAAGTGATGATTCTGAACTCTAGATCCGACATTGTACTAATGTCTGTATTGAGTAGGTACCTGGCAGTCAGTACTACCTCTTGTTCTTTTTGTTGAGGTGATTTTTTGCTTCTTTTCATTTTGTCCAGAGGAGAACAGATTAATGAGAGAACAAAATGCTAAAAGGGTAACAACGTCCCCAGAAAATATACTCTAATAAAATCAGAAAAGACCTGAAGCCAGGGGAAAAGAAAGGGGAAGAAATAAATGGAAAAAGAAAAAAAGAAACAGAAAAAGATAAAAACACAAAAAACAGAACAAAACAAAAAAAACCAGAATATGATCAAATGTGATCAGGCTGGTGCATAGATCAGTGCCACACACTAGATTTTTGGTGTATTTTGGTCTGTTAGATGAAAGTGCCTCCCAAAATTTTAAAGAAAGAAAAACTTATATATGTACAAAAATAAGGGTTGATATGACGGAGTGATGGAATATGACTGTAAAGATGAAAATTATAAAAAATTTTATAAAAGGAATTGATTACAAGTTGCTTGAAAAAAGAAAGAAGAGGATTTTAAAAAAAAAGAAAAAAATGGAGAGAATGTGATCAGGCAGGAGAGTAGAACAAAACCGTACACTAGAGATTTAGGGTATATTTTGATCTGTTAGAAGAAACTATCTCAAAATTTTAAAGAGAGAACAACTTATATATATATGCCAAAAATACAGGTAACTACTATGAAGGGATAGAATATGACTTTAAAAATGAAAAATAAAAATGTTTTTTCAAAAAGGGATTGTTAAGATGTTGGTTGAAAAAGGGAAAAAGAAAAATTCAAAAAAAAAAGTTAAAAAAAATTAACTGTGAAAGACTAAAGAATCATGGTAAAAAAGCCGTGGATTCTATGTGCAGTATTCCCCTAGTGCTGGAGTTCTGCCATTCTCATTGATGGGTAAACTTGGTCTTGGTGGCTGTTCTCGCTGATCTTCTGGGGGAGGGGCCTGTTGCCCTGGTTCCTAAATGTCTTTGCCCCGGCGGAATTGCCCCACCCTTGCCCGGTCTGGGCTAAGCAATCTGCTCGGGTTTGCTCTCGGGAGCTTTTGTTACCTGCAAGCTCTCCGTATAATTTTGGAGGACGAGAGTGAAAATGGCCGCCTCCCAGTCTCCGCCCTGGATGAGCCGAGAACTCGGGGCCCTGCTCCTCAGTGCGCCCCAGAGAAAAGCAGTGAGTCACTCCCGTCTTCCCGGTCTCCGGCCGCACTCCGTGCTCACCCGGCCTGTGACCGAGTGTTTCTATCTCTGGCATCCCACCCCGTGTGGAGTCTCCAAACCCAGCAGATCCCTGCCGTGCGCTCCTGCACCTCTCCTCCCGGGGAGGAAGGGGAGTCTCCCCGGATCTGCCGCTTGTTGGGTCCCTGCTGGAGGAGCAGTGGCCCAACTGTGCCGCGGTTCACAGCTTATGGCAACCCCGAGCTGAGAGCCCGCACCTCGGCTCCGTCTCTGCAGCTGGCTTCCCTGCTCTGATACCGGGGAGCTTTGCCGCACTCAGGCACCCCCGGTCTTTCTGTGACCCTGAGGTTCCTGAGACCACGCTGTCCCACGAGGGTTCCACACACCCCCCCCCCCCCCCCGCATAGCCCCTGGAGCCACGTCCCTTAGCAGAGCCAACTTCTAAAAGTTCCGATTTTTTGCTCCGCGGCTCTATCACTTGCCAGAAGCGGCGGACGGAGGCCCCCTCCCCCGCCCTCTATCCTCCCGAATATCACCCTGGATTCACTTCTTTGCACGTCCTACCTTCCAGAAAGTGGTCGCTTTTCTGATGAAAGTTGTTGCTATTCTTTTTTTTGATCTCCTGTTGAGTTTGTAGGTGTTTAGAATGGTTTGATCCGTATCCAGCTGAATTCCTGAGACCAGATGAAATCCAGGTCTCCTCCTCCGCCGCCATCTTGCTCTGCCCCAGCTTTTGTCTTTCTTTGGTTTATTTTACTTAGTATAATGTGCTCCAGGTTCAACTGTGTTGTCGCAGAAAATGCAAGATTTCCTTCCTTTTATTTATTTATTTATTTATTTTTAAGATTTTATGTATTTATTTGAGAGAGAGAGTGTGTGAGAGCTGGGGGGGGAGGGGAGGCAGAGGGAGAGGAAGAGAGGGAGAAGCAGACTCCCCGCTGAACAGGGAGCCCGATGATTTGACAACTTGGGGCTCAGTCCCAGGACCCAGAGATCATGACCTGAGCTGAAGGCAGACACTTAACTGACTGAGCCACCCAGGCGCCCCAGGATTTCCTTCCTTTTAAAGGCTAATATTTCACTGGCTGTATGTATGTATGTGTGTATATATATCACATTTTCTTTATCCATTCATTTGTTGATGGGCACTTACCATGTTTACATACTTTGACTACTCTAATAAGGCTGCACTGAACATGGGAGTGCAAATAGCTGTTCAAGATACTGATTTTATTTCCTTTCAGTATACCCAGAAATGGGATTGCTCAATCAAATGGCAGTTCTATTTTTGATTTTCTGAGGAATCATGATACTGTTTTCCATTCATTGTACCAATTTATATTCTGACCAATAAGTAACATGAGTTGCCTTTTTTCTACATCCTTGCTAACACTTGTTATTTTTGGATTTTTTGATACTAGTCATCCCAATAAGTGTGAGGTAATACATCATTGTGGTTTTGATTTGCTTTTCCCTAACAGTCATGTTGAGCGTCTCTTCATATACCGGTTGCCATTTTTGTGTCTTTTTTGAAGAAATGTTTATCCATGTTTTTTGCCTATTTTCTAATCCAGTTATTTGGTTTTTACATATTTTGAATATTAACCCTTTCTCAGATGCAGGCTTTGCAAGTATTTTCTCCCACTGCATATATTGCTTTTACATTTTGTTCATTGTTTTCTTTGCTGTGCAGAAACATTTTAGTTTGGGGGCGCCTGGGTGGCTCAGTCAGTTAAGCGGCTGCCTTCAGCTCAGGTCATGATCCCAGGGTCCTGGGATCGAGCCCTGCTTCCAGCTCCCTGCTCAGTAGGGAGTCTTCTTCTCCCTCTCACTCTGCCCCTCCCCCCCACACCCCCTGCTTGTACTCTCTCTCAAATAAATAAATAATCTTAAAAAAAAGAAACATTTTAGTTTGATCTAGTTCCGCTTGCTTATTTTTTGATTTGTTGCCTGTACTTTTAGTGTCAAATCAAAAATAAAAAAAAAAAATCACTGCCAAAACTAATACTTTGGGCAAGTTTCTGGCAATTCTGGATATTCATTTTCTTATGCAAAATAAAGGGTTTGATTATATAAAATTGTAATTCCTCTGGTTTCTTTGGCATTCTTAAATAGGGATGGTAATATATAATTACATTTAGGTTCATTAAATACTTACTAGAAGAAATATGAACCATATCTGATAATTAGATTATTGACAATTTGAAATTATTTAGCATCCTTTGAAATATGTAATGTGTTTTTCAAAGTTAGGATTCTTGTACATAGATATTTCAGAAGAACCATTTTGGAACTCATTCTACATGGAACCTGCTGATATTAGAAAATGCTTCAAATTCATAAGGATCAGGGTTTGGATGTTGGTTAGAGGTCAACTACAAAGTATGGGAGCTTTTCATTAGAAACGAGGCATTTTACCATATTAGGGTTTTTTTTAACTTAAAGTTATTAAATCATTTCCGTGTTGTTTGGGTTGTATAATTTAAAAATCAGAAGTTTTTAAAACCATTGTTTAAAATAATCCATTCTGTATATTATTTAACTCGATTGTGGAAATGTTTTCAATGTGTCCATACACCAAACCATCATGTTGTACACTTAAATATGTTCCAATTTTGTCAATTATACTTCAGTAAAGCTGAAAATAAAGTAACATAAGTAATCCATTCTTCCACAAAACAGAATAATGGCCCTGAGATTTTTTTTTCCACCGAAAGGTTGGAAGAACCATTAAGACGTAAATTGATATGATGACTTGGAGGTGAATTCTTTCTTTGTAAAAATGATATGTGGTGTGGAAAGATAACAGACTTTTGGAAAGATTATAAATAGGATACTAACTCTACTTCTGTGTTTTTGACGTAGGAAAATTTGAAACAAAATAGATATCTTGTCACTAGGCTCTAATGTTAGCTCCATATGTAACTTTGAATATGATCTTGCCTATCTATTATTTTAAGTAAAGATTAGTCATATCCTTCTGGGAAACAATTGGGTAGCAATGCTTTTTTAAAAGCCATATATAAATCCCTTTAACAAATGATACTAAATGTCAGAATCTTCCAATTGTTTTTACACAATTTCTGTAAGGAACTTGAGTGGATGCTTTATACAAATGAGATACAGCTTGTATACTCAATTATGACATAAATAAAATACATAGGCTTCATTTGATACTTTGGTAATTTTGGTTATCTTCGGGTTACAGCATGCTACAGTACAAATTAACATAAAAATTTTTATCGGCTTATGTTAGTAATCCACAGTGGAAAGGTCCAGATGTATTCAGTGGCATAATGGGTTGTAACATTTTCTGGGTAGCTAATATACTGGTGATCCACTTATATGCATGTGTTTTGTACTTGTGTTAAAATGCTGGCTGTTTTTCACTTTCTTCATGTGTAATATATTAAGAGTTAACTGGGGGCAAAAGGATTTAAAAAAATATTAAAGTGAGGTATAACCTTGAAAAAGAAAGTGGTAAATTGGTATAATTATACATGCATTGAGATGAAATGACATTTTGAGGTTCTATACCCTTAAATGTGGAAACTAGTCCATTCAGGCTAGATAATATGATTAACCTTGCCTAAGCACAGAACCATTTCAAAACTAGTAGTTTCACAAATAATGCAGTATATGTTAAGAAAATAAAAAAAAAAAGAAGAAGATAGCAGGAGGGGAAGAATGAAGGGGGGAAATCGGAGGGGGAGATGAACCATAAGAGACGATGGACTCTGAAAAACAAACTGAGGGTTCTAGAGGGAGGATGGGTTAGCCTGGTGATGGGTATTAAAAGGGCACGTTCTGCATGGAGCACTAGGTGTTATACGCAAACAATGAATCATGGAACACTACATCAAAAACTAATGATGTATGGTGATTAACATAACAATAAAAAATTAAAAAGAAAACTAGTAGTTTCAAAAAGAACTTGTTCTGCTGTGTTTGATTGGATATGTAATTCATTGAACTGTGATCTGGAAAGATCATAGGTGTTTGAAATAAAGCCAGACTGTGACTTCTTTCTCTGCCACTTCCTACCTGTGAGATCCTTAGCAAATTTCTGGCCTTACACATAAAATAAAAATAAATAATGCTCGCCACTTATGGCTCTGTGGGATGGAAGAGTGCTGGCTAAGAAATATCATTGTTCATCTTAATGTGTGTTATAAGCCTCAGTAGTTACCCCTCAAAACCCAATACCTCTATATGTTGGCTAACTGAACATAATAATAAAAAAAAAGAGAGAGCGAAAAAAGAAAAAAAAACCCGATACCTCTAAAATACCATTCTATTTCATTGTTTTGAATACTGGGCTTTATTATAAGTGCAATTAACTTTGTAATGGCATCACAAATGGATTTCTTTCACAGTATTTTGACATTGCAATTTATCCCGAATAGTTTTTCCGCCTAAATTTTGACAAGGCTGATTTAGCCTAATCACACATGGATCATGGCATGTTCTGTGTTTTGTTTGTTTGTTTGTTTGTTTTGTTTTGGTGGGGGCAGAATTTGGAATTATTTATTTTAGTGAACTTACCACATTGTGCAACCATCATTATAAATCAGTTTTAGAACATTCTCACCATCAATAACAGCGCTAATGCATATTCCCCATTAATCCCCATTCTCATACCCTCTTCCTAGACAATCACTAACCTACTTTCCGTCTTGATAACCTTGCCTCTGTGTTAAAATGTATTGAACAAGTCACGGTTGTCTGGGTGGCTGACTACCCTGCCCATTCCAGTGGATGTCACCAAAACAATAGCTTGACTGACATGGGCTTTTGTATCCTATTGAGTTTTACATATTTTCTTTTGGTGTTTGTTTTCACCAACAGTCGAGAATTTCTTGGCCCTATAACTCTTTTAAAAAAAATGTCTTTTGCGGAGGTATATGCCATCTGCTGATGGAAGGGTTTTGATCACTAACTTCAAAATATGGTTCTATCTGGGTATATAAAAAACAAAGTGAGAAATTGGGACACTCCTCTCTGTTTTTTAAAAATTCATTAATTTTTTAAATAGTTTGTAGATAAACATCCTATAATTTTAAATAGTTTGTAGAGAAACATTCTGTAAAGTTTACGTTTCAAAAAGGCGATCACTCTACAGTGGGACTCTTCTCTGTCTCCCTGCCCCCACTCCTTCTCCTGGGAAGCAGGAGTGTTAATAGTTCCTTGACTTGCTTCCCATACATATTCTAGAAGCAGTTGTCTATGAATTCAATCAGAAAGGCACTTCTACCTTAACTTAGCCAGCATCTTGCTCTGCTTAGGCCTCACTCTAGTCTTTGATATATTATTCTTAAATTGTTTTTTTTTTTTAAAGTGATTTTCTTATATGCCTCATGGAGTTCTATCGGTTATTTTTCTTTCTGTTTCTAAGGCATACTCAGCTCCTGCATAATTTTTAAGTAAACTGCTTTTCAGCAGTTTGTGTTTGGTCTTTCATGCTTATCAGATTAGTGTGTTATGCTTTTTTATTTCTTGTATCTTATAAATTGGTGTAGAGGAATAAATCTATTGCCCTAAGCCAGACTCTAAGGGCACTCCTGTGTCTACCCATTGGTAGTATAGACTCTTAACTGCAGAATTCATACCCAGTCTGTGTTGCTGGCTTACTGGGCTAGCTTCTTTTTTTCTGAGATCTAATCTGCTTGCCTAGGGCCCTGTGATGGGCTAAATGTTTATACACCCCCAGATTCTCATGCAGAAGCCCTCACTCTCAAGGTGAGGGTATTAGGAAGTGGGGCCTTTGAGAGGCAGTTAGGTTTAGATGAGGTCACGAGAGTGGGATCCTCATGAAGAAATCATTACCCTTATAAGAAGAGACCAGAGAGCCTGTTCTTTTTCCTCTGCCGTGTGAGGATACAAGAAGGTAGAAGGCCATTTGCAAACCAGGAGGGGTGTTGGCTGGCCTTCCGAGCCTCCAGAACTGTGAGAAATAAATGTTTTTTGCTGTGTAAGTCACCCAGGCTATGGTATTTTGTCAAAGCATGCACACTGTCTAAGACAACTTGTCTACTAGAGCCTCTTACCTGAGGGACTAGACCTTACCTTAGCATTTCAGTGAATCTTCCTACCTCCGTGCTTTTCCCATTGAACTCGTCTGGAGTGGACTGAGTTTGCAGAGTCTGGTGGAAGGTTATCATTAAGATAAGTGACTTCCTTCTAGAGGACAGTCCCGTGTGATAAAAGTGATCTCTCACGTTGGCCCAGGCCCTATCTTGTCCAGGCCCTCTCTCCTTTCCACCCACCTCCACTGTGGTTCACCATGTCTTTTAGATGAGGCTATAGGACGTAGACAGCTGTGTGAATTTCGTATGGTTACCAGGTAGATTTCTGACACGATCTGACACAGCTTTAGTTTAAGTGAATTTACTAGGGCCTTGCATTGTTTCTGTGGTGTACATGCATCTCCACTACCTGCCAGACAAATGATTGCAAGCTTTGTGCTGTGAGGTGATCGCTTGTTGGCATATCAGTCATCTTTTAGGAGAGCAGGGGAATCCAGAGAAGCTGATGCAGTTGGAGCTAGGCAGTGTACAGGGATGGCAGGGGCTGTGGATGCCAGGACATGACCCTAATCATCTGGCTTTCCAAAAAATGTAGGTCTCCAGGTACCACCCAGGGAGATTCTGGATCAATGGGGCTGAGCTAAAGCCCAGACAAAATGTACTTTTTAGAACTCCTTAGGGGGTGACACAGTCGTACAGCTAGTGGGGAATCACAGCCCAGAGGGCAAGAGATGACATTTCTGCCGTTGGCTCTGATCAAGGATATGAGACATTTGAGAAAGATCTTTCTTAAAAGAAAACAGAATACAATCAACCGGGGTAAATATGACTTTTTAATGTTCTATATAAAAAAGAACGTAAAGGACCAAATGGTCCCCCTCAGTCTCCCCACTTTCTCTACCACCTAATCAAGGGAACAAATTCAGACTAGAAAATACTGTTCAATATTTGTGGATTTATCATGTGTTTTACAACATGGCATATAGACTGTAGCACTTTTCATTTCTGTAGGGAACAGGGTGATATAAAAGTGAGAATTACACATGCTTCTGCAACGATAGATCAGACACCACCACAAACCTTTTTTTTTTTTTTTAAGCGATTCTGATGCTTTTTTGGCACACAGTTTTCAGACATTAACTGTCTTGATATACTAGGTTAAGTTGTCACAACCATCTGAGTAGAAGTTTTGTGAAATGAATTTAGCTAATTTTATGAAAACTGTGAAATGTTTTTGGAACGCTGTCATCACCGGCTCCTGATAAATACAATAGAATCACCAGCCACTTCTCAAAGCTTTGATACTAGGTGCCCTGTCTGGTTTCTCAACTCGTGGACTTTTTTTTTTTTTTTTTTCTCCCTCTGGGTCAAGTGAGAGTCATTCATTTGACTCATGTTTTGACAGCCCCATTCCAAACATCCTTCTCATCACTATCCTGCTTTTAGAGGTTGTTTTCTTTCTATTTATAAATGTTTATAAACATTTGTTAGGGGTGCCTGGGTGGCTCAGTGGGTTAAGCATCGACTCTTGATTTTGGCTCAGGTTGTGATCTCGGGGTTATGAGATCGAGCCCTGAGTCCAGCTCTGCGATCACCGGGGAGACTACTTAAGGTTCTCTCTCTCCCTCTTCCTCTGCCCCTCCCCCCTCAAAAATAAATAAATAATATAAATAAATAAATAAATACATGTTTGTTAGATGTTCTAAGATTTTCTGTTATGTACTCATGAAATGCTTTCTTTGATCGATTGTTTACTTTATCCTCCATGAGCATTAAGGCACTTTACTTTTTTAAAAATGTGCTCTCTTACAAGCTTGCAGATTTCATACCTGTAAAAACTCTTGAGTGGTGCACAGACTCTTAGAGTGTCCAGGGTACTACGCTGGTGAGAGACACTTGGTAGGCAAGGGTTAAGGCAAATTTATTGCTTTAGTTTTAACAGTGAGTTTTTGGGGGTTTTCTATTCAACACGGAATCTTGCATCTGGGAAACTGAGCAAATGGAGTGAGAATGGAGAAGGCACGAACATGCTTTACAGAGTGAGTTTGTTTAATAAGGATTTATGGTCTTGGAAGAGATAATGAAATACAACTCGTGGTCATTGAACTCAGCAAGCTTATGAGTTGGACGAGGTGAGAAGCATACAACAGCACAGCAGAAGGTGCCCGTTGGAACATAGGACTCTATAAGAGATGGCGAAAACAGAACATCACCCCACAAAGGAAAGCAGAAAGGTGCCGTGGGGTCCTGTGAAGTCCCAGCAGGATCAGGGAGGGGTTCATACAAGAGATGGGAATGAAGCTGGGCTTTGAAATGCGGGAATTTGCTAGATGAGAGGAAAAAATAGAAAAAAATAAATGCCATGGGGGTGTTGGGCAAAATAGGGACCTGGCTGGGAACAGCTGGGTGAAAGGCTAATGCAAAGGAACTATTGGAGTTAAAATTAGGGATGTGTTAGGACTTTTATGAGACATGTAACAGAAACTCTGGTCAAAGAAAAAATAAAGTGGTAAGGATTATTGGATCAGACAGTGTAAAATTACAGGTAGAGGATTCAGTTTAGAAAGAGCTTATGAGGATCTGAAGGTGGGACCAGGACCTGGTTTCTCTCTTGTTGTTTCTTGACCCTGGGTCCCCAGGGTTTGTTCTGTTTCCAGGTTACAAGCCTTATAACTTTCATCCAGGAGATGAGAGCACCTCTGTAGTCAGTTCCGTAGAAGAGAAAAAAATGTCTTCCTCCCAGAAGCTCCAGTAAGCATCTCCAAATGGCTTACCCAGCTATCTTTGAATGCACAACTGTGGGTTGAGAGGAGGAGATGTGTTGAATGGTTTCTGCTCAGTTTCATTCCTAGAGCTGGCTTTGCCACACCCACCTGAACTGCTGGAAATGGAAAAGTGAGTTTATCAAGGGAAAATTAGAGTACTGTTGATGGAAGAAAGGAAGTATAGATGGTGAAAAGACAACCTCTAGACATCCTGCATAGTTAAATATATTGGTCCAGATGTATAATGTAGGGACTGAGGAAACTCAGATGGTTTTCAGTAGAAACATGAAGCATGACTCAGTACAAAGAGTAATGGAAAAGCATGGCATTCAAATAACCTACCACCTAGGCTTTATACTGGTAGATATTTTTACCAGTGGAAACTCTTGCATGTGTACATGGAGACATGTATGGTAATATTCATAGTAGTACTATTCACAGTAGCAAATTTGAAAACCATCTAAATGGGAATAAGTATAAGAGGAGATGAGTAATTTGTTGTGTATTCACAAAATAATACCATAGGCAAAATGAATAACCTGTAGCAAAATCCAATGACATGGATAAATCTTAGTAAGAAATTATTCAATGAAAAAATGGATTCCCAAAGATTATAAACATGATCACCTTTTTGTAAATTTAAAAACAACTAAGTTTTTAAAATAGGTAGTTTTTAAGAATAATGCCAGTGCAATAAAATTATACACAAAGGGATGAGACAGAAAATAAACAAAGAAGGTAAATAGGTAATATAAATGGCTGTGTCACATGGTTAGAGGAAAAATATCAGTGTGAGATAATAGAGTTTGCTGGAGGGGGAATGTTGGTATGTTATTTAATAGGTAATGGTCATCACTGTCTTCTCTTAGAAAGTGGTATTTAACCAGAGAATGGATGGAAGTAAAGGAGGGAGTCATGTGGGTGATAAGGGATGAAAACTCTCCTGTGCACAGGGAGTAGTAAATGCAAACGCCGTAGTTAATGCAGTGGGAGTGTGCTTGGTGTGTCCCAACAACTTCAGAGAAGCCAGTATGATGGAAGCGCGGTGGGAATGGGGAAATATGCTAGGATGTAAAGTCAGAAGGGCAGAGGAGGTTCAGATCATGTAGGGCTATCAAAGCCATTATAAGATCTGGTTATTAACATCCATTAGGTAGGAATCCATTGGAAGGTTTTGAGGAGATGAGTGATACAGTATTTTTAAAAGAGTTACTATGGCTTCTTTGTAAAGAAAAAATGGGAAGGCCAAGCTTGGAATCAGGGAGATCAGAGATCAGTTAAAAGGGTTTGAAGTTGGCGTCTGGGTGGCTCAGTTGTTTGCCTTCGGCTCAGGTCATGGTCCCAGGGTCTTGGGATGGAGCCTCATGTCGGGATCCCTGCTCGGCAGGAAGCCTGCTTCTCCCTCTCCCACTCCCCCTGCTTGTGTTCCCTCTCTCACTATGTCTCTGTCTGTCAAATAAATAAAATCTTAAAAAAAAAAAAGCCTTTGAAGTCATCCAAGAGAAGAGTGATGGTTCCTTGGGAAAGCATGATTGTTCTAGTTATCCGTTACTTTGGAACAAATTACCCAAACTTAGTGGCTTATGAAAAACAGCCAGTTTATAATATGTCACATTTCTGTGGGTCAAGCATGTAAGCAGGACCTTCAGCTGACCACTTCTGCTTCATGAGGAGTAAGCAAGGATCATGTAGAGGTATTTGACTGGCAGCTTCTATGGAGGATCCAAGATCACTTCCAATGCATGCTCGGTGCCTCAAAGGAGGATCAAGAAGTCTGGGATCAATGAATCCCTCTCTCCCTCCACATAGTTTCAGAACTTCCCTTTCCAGTATGTTATTCAGACTACTTACGTAGCAGATTACAGCTCCAAGAACAAGTATCTTAAAGAGACCAAAAGCAGTAGCTGCCAGTGTCTTCAGGCCTGGATCTAGAAAGTGGGGCAGCATCACTTCTGTCCCATTCTAAGTGTCTAAGTTGCCACGGAGCCCACCAGAACTACAGTGTAGGGGATTTAAACTTTATATCTTGGTGGGTGGACTCTCCAAGAATTTGTGGCCATATATAACCTGCCATAGTACAAGAGGTGTGGACTGTGGGAAGTGGCTAAATTCTAGTTAAGTGTGTAGCCTCTAGGTTTGGCTAATAGATTAGATGCGCCTTTGAAAGAAAAAGAAAAATCAAGGTTGGCACCATGACCTTTTATCTAGACACCTGGAGGGATGGAGTTGCCATTTACTGAAATAGGGAAAACTGGAAAGCAAATGTAGAGGTTCCATTTTGCACATGGTAAATTTGAGTTGCCAGGTAGACGCCCAAGTGGACATATCAAGTAGGTTGTCAGATACATGACTCTGGAGTTCAGGAGAAAGGGCTGAGCAGAGGCTATTTGCATATAGATGGTATTTAAATTAATGGGACTGGATGAGCTTCATTTAGGGAGGAGAGTAGGTGGAGAAGAGAAATCTAATTACTAAGCCTAAGGGAAGTTTAAATATTAGCAATTACTGAAATGAGGAGGACCTAGCAAAGAAGCCAAGAAAGAATGGGTCATGAAGTCATGAAGAACCAAGGGAAAATGATGTCTAAGTAGCCTAGTAAGACTTTTTGAAGGACGAGGAATGATCAAATTGGTTACACACTGCTGATTACGTAGGTGAGGACTGAAACTTGAATATTACCTTGGAGCCTAGAATCCCTTGGTGAACCTTACAGGAGCCATTTGTTTGAGTCATAGAAAGCAAAACCTATTAGAGTGGCCCCAAGAAGAAAACGTGAGGGAAGCAAGTAGAGAAAGCTAACATGGGCAAAATCCATAATCCATTTTCTTGTTTTCCTCTTGTCTACCAGAATGAAATGCCTCCATTCTCAATCTTGGCCTCTGTGTCTGAATGGAGGTGAATGGAGGGTGCCGGGCATTTGTGTAAACTTAAGGGCACTTTTTAAAGCTAATGTCTGTGACATGAAGTCTGCGACTTAAGGAATGTTGGCTAGAATGGTTTTGGCCATTGAATATGTCTCTCTTTGTCTCCCTCGCACACTGTTAAATATCCAGAAGCTTTCTCCACTTTGAGTTTAAATGCTTATTTGGAAATATTTTCTTACTATTGTGTCAAAATGGCAAGAGGAATAAATTCTAATTTCAAATCTATGAGGGAAAAAATGGAGTTTGAAAGCCTTTGGGCTTACACTTCCCAGCTAGCCATAGCTCACACCATTATATGCTGTCTTATTATTATTTCCTTCTTTGTCTCTGAAGGCATTGGTATTTGAGCTGTTGATTTCACTGTGGCAAGGCTACAACCTTCTCTTAGACTAATTTGGTAAAAGTTTGGTAGCACAGTGAGCTTGGAGAACATCAACCCCACAGGTAGGAACTCACTGGATTGGAGGAACTCACTACTACTCCCTGGATGATATTGACGGCCATGATGTTAATCATGGTACCATCACCTCTGCAACATCACTGCAAAAGAAGTTATTCTCAATTCACATACATCCCTTTGTTTTTAAGCTGAAAACAGCAGAACTTAGAGAAGTATATAGAGGATTCAAGAAAAAAAAAGTGTTACCTGATTTTCAAAATATATTTATGTTTACGTTAAACCTATAGGTATAGGTAAATAATGGGAGTAGAAATCCTGAAACTATTTTTTTTAAATAAAATGTTAGGTTCTCTCTTCTCTATCTGTTAAGCTGCAAAAGATAATTTTCCATTCAGTTTATTTTCATTTTGGTATTATTTCACCCAGGGAAGTACAATTAGGAATCTAAGGCTATTTATACTTAATATCCTCAAATTTGTAATTTCTGTGAAACTAAGTAGTTCATACATCAAAAGGTATGCTGAAACCATACTGCAAAGCATGTGGTCTATTTTCTCTTTTTCAAGTAATTATAAACATGGGCTTAACATTGTAGGATTGTTTAGTTTGAAAAATTCAAAAAGGACTGTTTGGATTTTAGACAATTGATTAGTAATCCAGAGCATAGGGAAAACATGACACAGACTTTGATTTAGTCAACCTTGAGATGTTCCAAATTCAGGATTTCTTCAGTTTTGAAATCTCTCCAAAGCCCCTAAGGTCTTCGCATTCTGTAGAGTGGAATCCAACATGTGATGCTCTCTATCGCCATCTCTGCCTACTCAGTGGTACTGCAGTTGTACCGCAACCACATTTGCTAATAGAAAACATTTACTTTTCTGGCCAAGTGGCTGTATATTGACACAAAATTAAGAGAATTTATGGAAGGCATGGAGACGAGAGAAGTTTTGTTTTGTTTTATTATTCTACTTTTTCTAATTCTAGCCTTGTAAGTCACAACAGATAGACAGACTGGGCTGGGCGTCCTAAATTTTGCCCCGTACGAGTATTCAACCTGTCTTCTTTTTTAAAACTCTGATAGGAATCTTCTCATGGAAAACTAGTAGTTTTGATATAAGTTAGAGCTTTTGAAAATAACTTTTTTTTTTCTGTGTGTAAAAGCACCATAGATTCATTGTCAAAAGTTTAGCTAAGAGACTGAAATGTAAGGAAGAAAGTAAAATATGGTATACCTCAAGAGATAACTGCAGGTTTGGTTCCAGACCACCCCAATGAAGCAAGTCAAATGAGTTTTTTGGTTTCCCAGTACATATAAAAGTTATGCTTACACTGTATCTATTAATCTGTAAACGGATCATACTAAATCTATTAAGTGTGCAGTAGTATGTCTAAATATACAATGTGGATACCTTAATTAAAAAATACTTTATTGCTGAAAAATGCTAACCATCATCTGAGCTGTTAGCAAGTCACAATCACTGATCACCATAACAAATATAATAATAATCAAAACATGTAAAATATTGTATTACCAACATGTGACCCAGAGGCACAAAGTAAGCACCATTGGAAAAATGGCACTTGCTGCACACAGGTTTGCCCCAAACCTTCAATCTGTAAAAAACACAAGATCTGCAAAGTGCAGTAAAGTGAAGTGTAATGAAACGAGGTACGCCTTGAAACACAATTCAAGGGCAAAAACTGATGCTTTCAAATAGAAGTCCTTGAATTCCCTCAATAGTCATTTCTTCCGTGGAACCAGTCTTAACTGTTAAAGTTGTTGTTGCGGCAAAGGAAACTTGTTAGTTTTATCAGTTCTCAGATTTTGGAATTCGGTGTACTTCTTTCACGAAGTATATCTTTTCAGATTAAAGCACAATGATATTCGTAACTATTTTGAACTTGAATATCACGAGAACCGATATTTTACTGTTTTTTTTATAAATGAAGAATCCAGCACAGTTAGGAAAATGTGAAAGCACTTCACTCAAGAAACATTTATTGAGCACCTACAATATGCCAGATACTATTTGTAGATGCTGTGAGTAAAAGATCTCGAACTCCTTATTCTCTGAGAAGCGAGTAAAGTCATGGAGTTAGGAATGTGGTGAGATTATAAGCATTGATTGTTATTTCATCCCTAATAAACTTGTTCCCAAACCACTTCTAAAAAGCAACAGAGTTATCCATAACACTTGCTATTTTGTGCTTGTGCATTAACAAAGCTAAATTTAGTACTCAAAATGTCTGCAGCTGTGGAGAAAGGATGCTTTTTGTTTTATTTTGTTTTGTTTTGTTTTTTTTCCAGTAAATACTGCCATGTCAATTGAGTAGATAGACTGGAAATAATAAATAAATTTTGAAACTACCTATGATTAAAAAAATCAATGTTAGTATCATTCTAGCTCTAAAAATGAAAGACAAAACTCTGTAACTTTTTAGAAAAAAATAGAATATCTTCATACCTTTGTAGTAAGCAAAGAATTTTTAAAGAGATACAGATAATTATAACTGTAATGGGAGAATATCAATAGATTGGGCTGAGTGAAATTGAGCTACTGTTTATTTAAAAAATCACAAAGAGAGGGAAAGGAGAAAACACAAGCAAAGAGGAGAAATGTAATATGTATATTTGAGAAGGGACTAATTTCCAGAATATACAGCTAGTTCCAACAAATCAGTAGGAAAAAAAAAGACAGCACTGTGGGAAAAAAAACAAAACAAAACAAAAAAACCCACAAATGATGTGAATGTCCATTTTACCAGAGTTTATCTAAAAGACAAAAAAATGGGGTGCCTGGGTAGCTCAGTCAAAGTGTCTGCCTTTGGCTCAGTTCATGATCCCAGGATCCTGGGATGGAACCCTGCATTGGGCTCCTTGCTCAGTGGAGAGTCTGCTTCTCCCAGTCCCTCTGCCCCTCCCCCCTGCTCCTGCTTGCTCTCTCTCTGTCTCTCTCAAATAAATAAATAAAATCTTAAAAAAAAAAAAAAAAAGCTACCCAGTTTCATTAGTCAAAGAGAAGTGCGAATTAAACCTACTTTGTGATATTTCTAAGCATGCAGCACAATGATTAAAATGGAAAAAAAAAAACAGACAATATGGGATGTTGGTGAGCACATGAAACAACTGGAACTCTCATATTATTGGTAGAAGAATAAATTGGTACGACTGCTTTGAAAACTGTGTCTGGAATCTACTAAAGCTGAACATAATATATACATTAAAATAGAGAAATTCCATTTCTAGGGATATACCAAAAGGAACTTGTTCATATATTTACTGAAAGACATGTAAAATAATGTTATAGCAGGAGTATTTAAAATAGTCCCAGAGTAGCAGTAACCCAATTACACATCAGTAATAAAATGGACAAGGGTGATAAAATCATATGATGAAATACTACATAGCAGAGAGAATGAAGTTTATGCAACAGTATGGATTACTCTTGTGAATTCATAACATTTCACTTCCTGTGTTGAACAGAAGAAGCCTGACATGAAAGATGATTCATTTATAAAAAATTGAAAAGAGATGAAATGAATCTATGGAATTAGAAATAAGAATAGGGACGCCTGGGTGGCTCAGTCGGTTAAGCATCTGCCTTCGTCAGCCCAGGTCATGATCCCAGGGTCCTGGGATCGAGCCCCACATCGGGCTCCTCACTCAGCAGGGAGCCTCTCTCTCTGCTTGTGCACTATGCTTGTGCATGTGCTCTCTTTCTGACAAATAACAAATAAAATCTTAAAATGAAAGAAGAATAATGATTATTTTTTTCTGGGGAGCTAGTAAATGAGGGATGGGTAAGGGGCACCTCTGAGTGCTGTTCGTAGCATTTCTTGAGCTATGTGCTGACGTTGTTAAGTGTGTTCTCTATGAATTCCAAATGCTGTGTGCGGTCTGCTGTATGTATGATACACTACAATGAAATGTAATCCTAAAGATTAAAAAAATAAATATAGGGGAAAATATTTGAAGCTGTGAAATGGCTTGGGATTGACTCCTCCAAGACAAAAAGCTTAACATTTTTTTTTATGAAAAAATCACTTCTGATAGTAAAAAAATGCCCACCCATCTCTACGACCCTTGGCCAGTTACTATCCTAAATTGAGCTATAATTCCTTAATCATGCTATTATTTTGTTCTTGTATTTTTGCCTGGAAAAATCAGAAACTTCTTCCTGAATTTAAAAAACAGTGACTGTAGCTGGATATTGATTTTTTTTTTCCTACCTTCGAACTTGTACTGAAATACTGGCTTTTCTTAGGTTTTGAATCTTCTAGCTCTTGGACCGGAGGCTCTGCCATTGGCACTCCTGGTTCTCAGGCCTTTGGACCAGCAATGGAACAACCCTGTTGGACTTTCTGACCACAGATCTCGGGACTTATTGACTTCCATCACCTCCTATGCCAATCCCTTATAATCTGTCTCTTGATTTCTCTCTTTCTATGCATCCATTTGTTCTGTTGACTAATACAGAAACCATTTTTATTTTAAAGACTTTATTTAGTTTGACAGAGAGAGAGAGAGCAGCAGAGGGAGAGGGAGAAGCAGGCTCCCCGCTGAGCAGGGAGCCCGATGCGGGACTCAGTCCCAGGACCCTGAGATCATGACCTGAGCTGAAGGCAGACGCTTAACCAACTGAGCCACTCAGGCGCCCCCAGAAAGCATTTTTTAAAAGATTTGGTTTTCTCATGCTGACAGATTCTTTTTTTAAATTTTTTTAAGCATGGGCGAATTCCAGGAAATGGTTCAGAATGGGTAAATAATTTCATATCTTTGCGGGGTCACACTAATATGATTCATGTATAACTATATATATAGCAATGTATACAGACAAGAGCAATATGTGTTCCAAGAATGTACTTTGAAATTTTAACAAAGAAATCCAAACCGGCACATTTTTATATTTTCATCTCAAATGTCCTGTTTAAAGCCCTGCAGTGTTCATATGGGGAAGGTAGTAGCATATGAAATCTCAGTAAGCAGAGGCTGTAAACTCTAAAAAATGTAGAAGCTCGAGAGGCACTGTTTTATTGAGCACTAGAGGATGACTTTAGCCCATCCGTCCTCCTCACGGACGGTGAGTTCAGTTTTGGGGAAATACAGTAAGAGCGAAGAAATAACACCAATTCAAGCTAATTGTTATTTGTGTGGGTTTCTTCTTTTTTGAAACACTGACATCCTCCTGAGATTTTGGGGAAACACCATTTCATGATCATCGCTTCCTGGGATTTTTGCAAATCTTGCACATGTCAGTGCAACATTAAAGAACACGCAGATGTTTGCTTTGGTTAGGTAATGCTTGCTGTGCCTTCTGCCTCTGTTAACAATACTGAACTTCTCTTACGCGAGGCAAAGAAGGACACAAGGGGGAACGGCGAGCCATAAAGTGCAAAGTATCAGCTCTCATTTATTGACCAATGACCATGTGGCAGGCACAATGCTGAGAGCTGTATTTCTATTCTTCTTATTTAATTTTCCAGCAATCAGAGATAGAGATGCTATTATTATACTAATTCTTAGAAATGTAGAAACTTCAGGAGTTACTAACTTACAGAAGTTCCCACTATTGGAAAGTGGCTGGGATGTAACTTAAACCCAGTTCTTTTGGAATCTGGAGACCAAACTCTTTTTTATTTTTTAAAGATTTATTGATTTATTTATATATTTGAGGGCGGGGGAGGGCCAGAGGCAGAGAGAGAGAGAATCTCAAGAGGACTCCCCACTGAGCACAGAGTCCCACGTGGGACTCAGTCTTACAACCCTGAGATCATGACCTGAGCTGAAGGCAGACACTTAACCGACTGAGCCACCCGGGCGCCCCTGGAGACCAAACTCTCCATTGGTAGGCTAATTTGTAAATGAAGAAGAGAAGAATAAGGGGAAAGGGGGAAGATAGGATAAGAAGAGAATGAGAAACTTAATTGTAAAATATTTCATTATAAAAGATAGGTCTTCCATTATAAAATATTTGGTAAAATAACAGAAAATTCGAAAGTGAAAAGTCAGCTAGACACCCGCATCCAGTTTTTATGCTGTGCATCCATTTGTTTGCTCATGGTGCTGTGATATATGTACTTTCGTTATCTTATTTTCTCACTAAACATTATGCGTTCAGTATTTTCGGAGGTGCTATAAATCTTTGTAAACAATTTAATGTTGTATAATACCACATTAAGAAAATGAGCCATAATTTAATTAACTGTATTTCCATCTGGGGACATTCAGTTTTTTGCTATGATATATAATTCAAATATGAACATCAGTATTCATAGACCTTTTTCCCAATTTGGGATTTATCACCTACCTCTGAATATCCATTTTGTAGGAAACTTTTTAAATAGTTGGTTCTCAACAGAATATTTATTTTAGAGATGGTGTATCATAGTAAGCCTTTTCAGCCTGATGTTGTAACTTTCCTTGCGATAAATTGTGTATCATTTTTTAATTTAAGTGTAATTGATGTACATTATATTAGCTTCAGGCGTACAACAGAATGATTCCATATTTGTATATGTTGCTAACCGATCACTGCAGTAAGTCTAATTAACATCCATCACCATATAGAGTTGAAGAATTTTTTTCTTGTGATGAGAACTTTCAGGATCTACTCTCTTGGCAACTTTTAAATATGCAATACAGTATTATTAACTATTGCCACTGTGGGGTATAGGATTGATTTTTAAGATAAAGCACCTCAATGTTATTTTTCATAAAATCTTAGAATACTGATGAGCTTCTTTTCTACAACTACAATACCTGTTTGTTTGTTTTTTTTTAATTCTTCCTTAGCCTTCCCAAGTAAGCCTTTTAGCAATACAGATCAGAAATATTCAAATGGAGATTACTTTTTCCACATAGCTAGCCTGTGTTCATCAACTTTTTTAAAGATTTATTTGTTTGACAGAGAGAGAGAGCACAAGTGGGGGGCTCAGCAGAGGGAAAGGGAGAAGCAGACTCCCCTCCGAGCAGGGAGCCCAATGTGGGACTTGATCCCATGATCCTGAGATCATCCTTAACCAACTGAGCCACCCAGGTGTCCCTGTTCATCAACTTTTTATTTCAAGTCATCCCTTATCACCTTTGGGCTACGTAGGCTTCCATGATAGTATTTATTCCTTTAAATCCCAAGCTGGGCCTGGTTGTTAGAATCATTTATTGACATCAGTCTTTCTGAGTCCAGAGAGATTGCCACTGCTTTATTTGGAGAGGTGGAGGGTGGGGAGGAGGTGCCTTATATCTCTTTAAACCGAGAGAAAGGGCTTCAACTTTCTTGGGAAAAAGACTGTTCACTGAAATTGTGTCTTAGCCGATGAAATTCTGGTCATAGCTTGGCATGCTGAATTTGCATGTATTTTGTCAAAATTAATTCTACATGAAATATTGGAAGAGGATTATTTTTCTACTTTTATGTCTTTGTTTTAAACTGTAGGCAGCCCTTGAATTTGAATATGATTAATGTCAGTAAGTAATTTAAAGGTTTAATGTGCTGACCTACTCCAACTGCAGATCATCACATACAATTATGTAATTGGCTGCACACAACAGTAGTGTGAGACAAAGAACCTGCTCAAAAATATCTTGAATACCATTAAGAGAAGATGTAAATATCGTAATAATTATGTGTATACCTGGACCTATGAAGTGCTTTTATTTTTAATCAATTGTCAGAGGCAACCTCAGGAGCTAGAGACCACTTTTAGCCTTGTTTTATGGATGGGAAAACTGAAGCATATATGAAAAGGTAAATAATGGTCCACAGGGGAGATGGACTTACTTTGACTTGAGGAGTAGGTTATTTGGCCGATTAGGGGGAGATATTCCAGGTGGGGTGTTCTGTGAAGGCTGATAGAATATCTGTGGACGTGCTTATTGGTAGATAACTGGGCAGAGAAGGGCTTAAGATGAACCATGGGTTTAATGACAGGTGGGAGGGAATTCTAAGAATGAAAACCGAGTAAACGAAAGTTGGTTTCAGAGTAGTATTTTTATGAGTCACGTAATTTTAATGGAATCAAGGGCTTATAGAGATATACTTAAATTCAAAGAAATCCATCAGGAGCTCATTGTGAGACAGTATGGGATAGAGGTGTCTGGGGTTCACAGTGTTGTGCATTTTCTGCCAAAGAGAATTCACATTCCATTTAAAACGAAAAGAAAGAAGTTTTAAAACAACAGTAACAGGGGCGCCTGTTTGGTTCAGTCAGTTAGGCCTACGACTCCTGGTTTCGGCTCAGGTCATGATCTCAGGGTCCTGGGATCGAGCCCTGTGTCAGGCTCCGCACTCAGCACAGAGTCTGCTTGAGATTCTCTCTCTCCCTCTCCCTGTGCTTCTCCCCCTACCCCTCACTCATGTGCTGTCTCTCTAAAATAAATAAATTTTAAAAAAACCCAACAATAATAACAAAACTATGCTCTTCCAACCTTGTTGGAGAAACATAGTTAAAAACATAGGGAAAGATTATGGAGCGCTTTAAAAAATAATCTGGATCGCTTCTCGGCCTTTTGGCTAAGATCAAGCGTAGTATCTGTTCTTATCAGTTTAAAAAATAATCTGGAATCTTCTATCAGTTAAAGAATTTTGTATTTTCTGAATGATTTTCTTCTTTCTTCCATAATGGAATAATTTTTGTAGGAATATGAAATTCAGAATGCTTATTTGCAGATAGTCTTTCAATAAAAATTAAAAAAACAAATTGCCCAAAGAGTATGAGGTATCAGACTGCCTTAAATCTAGTTGCAAATTGATAGTGCAAAGACAAGGCAGCCTGCCAAGTCTATTTCGATTATTCTTTGCTGCATAGCAAATCATTCCAAAACTTGGTGGCTTCAGACAGCACTGATCAACTCTTATCTGTCACGGTTTCGGTGGGTCTCAGCTAGAAGACTCAAACACTGGAGGTTGGGCGTATCTTCTCATTCATTCACAGGCCTGGTGGTGGGGCTTGCTATGGCTACTGGTTGGTAGGCCCACATGGGGACTCTTCATGTAGCCTGGGATTCCTCACAACATAGTGGCTGGGTTCCAGGAGCGAGTGTCTCAAGATAGAAGGTGAACCAGTCTGAGGTCATTTGCTTTTTTATCATCTAGCCTCAGAAGTCACACAGCCCTGCTTCTTCTGCATATTATTGATTGAGGCGGGTGTAAAGGTCCACCCAGTTTTTAGGAGGAGGGAACATAGACCTCACCTCATTTCATTGGAGGACTGCCATCACATTTTAATAGAAAGTGTATGGGAAGGGGTGTGTGTGTGTGTGTGTGTGTGTCTGCCATTGCAGAAAATGCAATCTGCCATTCCATCTGAGGGTTCTAAAAATTACCAGAGCCTGCCTGGCAAACGAGGTAGGAAGCAATGAGTCACATTCACATTTGTCTCCTGGAGGTATTTTATGAAAATGGCAAGGGTTAGGGCAACTCATAAGGGGAGACTTTATTCTGTCTCTTTTTAGCATCTGCATTTTGGTGAGTATTTGTACTGAGAAACTGGAAATTTTCTCTGTGGACTTTTACTGGAAACAGATCTAAAAATAAAACAACGGGGTCCAGGATAGAATAACTGTGTCAAGAATGGCATTGCAGTTGTTTCTAAATCTCATGAGATTTGGTCATGCTGTTCTGCCAAGGCTAAGATGAGTTGCCCGGCACAAAGAATACCCTGGACGTTGGTAGATGCTTCGGAACTCTGTTGTTGGTTGTTTGAATGGGAACCGCCTCCTCAGTGCTGGGCACCCTGACCCTAGGCTCTCCACTAGTTGCCAACGTTCGGCCAGGTTCTCAGACGTACTGCCGAAGCAGTTGGAATCACATCGGCATCTGGCCCAGGAGGTCCCAGCTATGCATAGGGAGTCGTTGGAAGTTTCAGAGGTTGTCTTGACTCTTTTTTATTGGCCCCGTGTAACACATCCAGTGTCTTTTGTGGGTCAGGCATTGTTTGCTACAACGCAAGTGCCGAGATATACAAGGTCTTCCCTGTTGGGGAGCATATCTAAAGGAAAGAAGGCATGCAAAGAGGCCATCTTGCTACAGGATATGAAGTGCCCTGACCCAAGGACAGAGACAGCGAGGTCTTCTAGGCAGAGGGGAAAGCACTTGAATAGAGACAAAATGCCCCAAGGAACTCATTAGAAACTATAGGACAAAGTGGGGTGTGATGGAAGTTGAGGCTAGCGGAAGTAAGTAGCATCCAGGACATAGAGAAAGACTTTATTCTTGAGGGGCATCGCCTGAACTACATACAAACAATGCCTTTTTTGAGTTCTGATTTGGAGTCTGCGTCTCAAGAGGACTCCCCAGTGAGCCCAGACAGGAAGGATCTTTGAGGTCATGAAGTAGCCGTACAATTCTAATTAAACACAGGGTAGTAAGTTGGGCTGTGAAACGTGTCATCGTTGATTAATAGACAGAAAAGTTAATTGCTAAAATTTTTTCTTGCTCTTATTCTTGAATTTTAAAAAGTATTTTATGAATGCTATTTGGGATTTGCTTTACTACATTGATACTGCTTTTCTATTCAACATGCAGTGTCTAATTTGATGCTCAAGCAATTTTTTTTTAGACAGGCACAGAATAAATTATCTGCATTTTATAATGGAGTAAAATGTATTTTGGATGAGTCATGAATAGCCCATGATCAAAATTTAGCAATTTATACAACCAGGAGTAATAGTTCTGACTTCTGACTTCAAATCACATGTTTAAAAGAAGGTAGTTTCTTCCAAAATAGCAGCCATCTGTGTTCATTAAGAGCCTACTTTTCAGGGGTGGCTGAGTGGCTTAGTTGGTTAAGTGTGTCTTCAGCTCAGGTCATGATCCCGGGGTCCTGGGACGAGCCCAACATCAGGCTCCCTGCTCAGTGGGGAGCCTGCTTCTCGTTCTGCCCCCCACCCACTCGTGCTGTCTCCCCCCTCTCAAATAAATAAATACAATCTAAAAAAAAAAAAAAAAATCCTACTTTTTAGAAGGTCCTCTGAAAGCTACTTTCATGTTATCTTATTTAATCTCTCTGGTGATCCTGTGGTAGAGAAACTAAGATTCAGAGATCCGAGGTCATTTCCATCATTATCAGGACAGAGTGGGGCTGATACGTGTCTCATTGGAATCCAAGTCCCTGGACTTCGCCCCTCACCAGATTGGCCCCCCTGTTGTCCTCAGTCTCTCAAAAGTATAAAATAAAACGGCAATGTATTTTACCCTTCCCCCATGGGAAATGAAAGGTTCAATTGTTAAAACAGTTTAAAAATCAATGGACTTCAAAATGCTAAATAAGAACAAGACAGACATGTCAATTTTACTTCTGGGCTTGAGGGAAATACATTTTCTTCCTGAAGTGAGCCTAATTTTTTACTAGTCAAATTTTAAGTCAATAAAGTGAGCAGCGTACATCACTACACAATAGTGTAAGAAAATTTTGCTGATTTGAGAGAATGAAGGAAGACGTTTTTTCTGTTTGGTTAAAAGTAAAGCCTAATTTGTGTTTGTCTCCCCTAATGTTTACATTCCATTAAGAATGTCAGCTATAGTATTCAGTGCATCAAGGTAGTGTTTCCAGCTGAGCTTATGTGTTTCAGGGACTTGTTAACACTTTACCTTCTGTTCTGGGATCCCCATTATCTTGGAGTTTACTCTCTATGTAGAGAAATAAAATACAAAAATAGATTTTAAATTGATGTGTGCAAATCATCGTAAATGTAATATGTGTAACAGCTCTCAATCTGGGATTAAGATATCCATCCTTCATTCTCCCCTTTTTCTTTCTTTTTAAAAAATCATAGGAGAAAAGTCCCAGTAAACTCCCTTGATTAGAATCTTGACTCTACCATGTTCTAGCAATGTGACCTTAAATTACTTAGCCTCTCTGGGCTTCAGTTTTATCTTCAGCAAAACAGGGATAATAAGAAAACCCACTTTAGGGGCGCCTGGGTGGCTCAGTCGTTAAGCGTCTGCCTTCAGCTCAGGTCATGATCCCAGGGTCCTGGGATCGAGTCCCACATCGGGCTCCCTGCCCGGCAGGAAGCCTGTTTCTCCCACTCCCCCTGCTTGTGTTCCTGCTCTCGCTATCTCAGTCTCTGTCAAATAAATAAATAAAATCTTTAAAAAAAAAAACCCACTTTATATGGTTATTATAAGGATTAAATGAGTAAGCTTTTATTTTAATAAAGAATAAAAATTAAGCTCATTAGCCTGATTTTTAAGGCTTTTTTACTATCTAATTTAAAGACACTTTATGAAATGTATCATCTGCCTTAAAAAAAAAAAACCTGTGTTCCATTTAACCTGGAACAAGGCTAATTTTCTGAGTGTTTCTTACTCACTGCTACTTGAACACCTTTGCAAAATCAGTCTTTAACAAGAACTTCTACCTACTTTCCCCTTATTAGAATCTAACAGTATTTGATGTAACCTAGCCCAGCCCAAGGATAGTACTCACAAATTTTCAAGGTATAGAAATGTCCAACCCAATGCGGGCTTTGTTGCCATTTCCCTCAGGCTTAATCTGAGTGTGGATTTAGGGCAGTGATCTTTAGACTAACTTGTCAGAAGGCCACAACCCAAAAGGGATTGGCTCAGAATTTGCCTGCCAAGTAAGTACCTTAGAACTGAGAACAGTTTTGCCTTCTTTTTCTATTGAAAATCATTTCTGTGATTCACAGTTGATTTATTTAAATTTTTTTTATCTAGAATCCTCAGGTAGTATTTTTAAAACATGTCATTGAGATATGATTGGCATACAGAAAGGCACACATATTTAATATATACAACTTGTTGAGTTTGGAGATACATACATACCTGTAAGACCATCCACAGTCAATGCCATAAACATATATGTCTCCTCCAGAAGTTTTCTCCTGCCCTCTTTTTATATTATTTTTTTTAAAGATTTTATTTATTTGAGAGAGAGAGAGCGAGTGAGAGAGAGCACAAAGAGGGGGAGGCACAGAGGGAGAGGGAGAAGCAGAATCCCTACTGAGCAGGGAGCCTAATACAGGACTCAATCCCAGGACCCTGGGATTGTGACCTGAGCCAAAGGCAGATGTTTAACCGAATGAGCCACCCAGGCTCCCCTTACATTATTATGTTTTGTGAGAAGAGCACTCTATGTAATATATACACTTTCAGCAAATTTTTAAGAGATACCTGCACTCCCAGTGCTCATTTCAGCTTGTGTTTTGTTTCCCATCTAAGACATGATTTTCAAAAACCTCTGTAAGACTATGTTTCCCTCTCAACAGAAGATAAACAAAAAATAAATGACAACATCAAATGTTCTATCACCAAGACCTCATTTCCTAACCTCTTAACTCAATCCCTCCAGATCCAGCTCGGGTTCTTGATTCCTTCTCTTTCACTCTCTGCCTCTGAGAGTCCATGGGGATTTGTGCTTATCTTGCTGCACCCTTGTGGTCTTTCTGTGTCCAGAAGCCATCTGTGCACTTGACTTGTCCCCCTAAGAAATAGCCACTGGAGAGGGCTTTGCCTTGTCTACCTGTTTTCCACAGTATTTTGTCAGCACGAGTTTCTTTCTTTCTTTTTTTTTTTTAAGATTTTGTGTATTTGTTTGAGAGAGAGAGACAGCAAGAGCTGGAGGGGCAGAAGGAGAGGGAGAGAGAGAGACTCCCAAGCAGACTCCACACTGAGCACAGAACCTGATGTGGGGCTCGATCGCAGGACCCTTGAGATCATGACCTGAGCTAAAACCAAGTCAGACACTTAACTGACTGCACCACCCAGGCGCCCCCGTCAGTACAAGTTTCTTACTAAAGATTTTATTTTATACTTATTCTGTAAGTATTTATAATATTTTTATGTTCATTTTGTAGTGACTGATTCCGTGTTAAAGTGTTAGAAAATGTTACTTTCTTCAAAAAGCTGCCTACTTGAGAAAGGTAGCTACGTACCTAGAATTCTTAGCAGCTAAGATTGATGCTGGAACTGTTTCTGGGGGACTTTGAGGTCAAACAGACCCAGGTTTCTATCACTGTGAGGTTGCTTCTAGATGCGTGACCTCCCAGAGTTCCAGTTTCTATAGCAATGAAACGGAGAAGGAAAAATTTGTAAATGGTTTAGTGAAAGGCGAAGGACACCTTGACGGTGAACTCAAGTGCCTGGCTCATCATGAGCATTCAATAAAGATGAGGCATTATTCTTACTACTGTGAATAAATATGAATATATTTAAGGGTATATTCATGATTATTCATCACGTAGTAGTGCACCATGAAGAAAGCTTCTTTGATCTTCATCTGTCACCTATTTTGTATTCTTTAGATTTAATCGAATGGTATTCTGAACTGTTCTCAATAATAGTATTGTAGGTTTTCTTTTTATGTCACGTCCTTGATTTGCAGAGAATATATAGATGTATCCCACAATATTCCCCTTCCTTCACCTGTCACAATCTTTGTATTAAAGACTATATAAATATTTTTATAAATATATACAACCCTGGCTTGATTTATAACAAATGGGCAATATATCTCCATTTTACAGTGTTCTTAGAACTCTCTGCACATTATAAATTATCTGCACATTATATAGTAAAATGTAAGTTGATTTTTATCTAGTTAATTTAATAAATACAATAACTGTTTTGGGGGGTTCAATTAAGTACTTTATGTATTCATTTGTTTTCTTTGTTTTTTGAATTATCTGTATAATACCTTCCTTTTGTACCATAATCACATGGATGGTCTAAGTGCCTTGGGTATATAAGTTGTGTTGGTTGCTTTCAATTTTCAGGATTATAAAAAATTGCTATATATTATCAGGGTGAAAATAATTTTAAAATAGTAAACTCATAGAGATTAATAGTCGTGTAAATATAATTGCATAGAAGCATTTGGAAATTTTTAACTTGAATCTTTAAAAGAAGAAATAAAGTGTGAGTTTTAGAATGGTGTATTTCCTAAGATATGGTAAAACAGTTTTGCAAGAGTAGCTTGTGTTTCCATTTGACGTGTAAAACAGAAAAACCCTAGGATTGCTATCCTAGTCTTGATTTGTTATGCAGTACCATAGCTTAAATCTTTCTATGGTATTTTGGACATCTATCACTTTCATCATCAAAGTGTCTGAGAAGACAAACTAGCATCATCAAGGCATTATACTGTTACAGTTTTGTCATACATAATGATGATGTCATACTCCTCTTCCATAAATTTTGATAAAACACTTACCTTGGTTGAAGTTTATATGCTGCTTCTCCAACACTCTCTTTCAAACGTAAATTTCAGATGAAAATAGTCTATGTATTAATGTGAAAAATACATTTGTAGGTCTGGGGAATGAAATGCAGAATAACTCTTGGAGCAGTGTTCTCTGCGGTGAATGCTTAGTAAATATTCTTGAGTGAACTGACACTTGATGCGGCCAAGTTGTAAAGTGCTATATTCAGGACCAGCCAATTTGTTTTTGTTTTGTTTGATACATATTGCATCAACTGATATATTACCTTTATATGAAGTGTATGAGTCAGAATAAAGAAGAATTTTTTTGTGTGATGTTAAAAAGACAGGCTTTTTTGGTGAATGATGAAACCATAATCTTTTGCAGTGGTTTATTTCAAAAGCGATTTGACATAAAACTATTCTACACATTATTTCTTTTCTTTTTCTTTGCTGCCCACAGTCTACATGATTTATCCTTAGAGGAACATAATTTATTTTCTGTATCTCAGCTAATAATTAATTTTAGATTTTCGTAATAACGGTTATTACTTTATAGAACACATGAAAATATCTTGTTAAGCACTTTCTCTGGTTGAGGTCCCCATCACAGGGCTGAAGATTGGCAGCTATTGTAAAAATTTAAGAGATTTCTCATCACAGTTAAGAATGGCTTTGTTCTCAAGTGTCAGCAATTACTTGGCTTTGCTTCCTTAGAACTGGCCATTGAAATATAGAAAAGTCGGGGCACCTGGGTGGCTTAGTAGGTTTGGTGTCTGACTCTTGATTTTGGCCTGGGTCATGATTTCAGGGTCCTGGGATGGAGCCCTGCCTCACACCCTGTGTCAGGCTCCATGCTTGGGATTCTCTCTCTCCTCCCTCTGCCCCTCCCCCCATGTCTCTCTCTCTCTCTCTCTTTGTCTCTCTCTATTTCCATCTCTCTCTAAAATAAATCTTAAATAAAATAAAAATAAAAGGAAGACTTCTATCACTGATTTAAGAAGCTAGCTATATTTTTTCCTTATCATATTAAAATAAATACAGAACTATGAAATTTAAGTTTTTTTCATTTATCGCCTGAAGTCACTTTATTAACCTCCAGTGTGATGCTCTTAGGAAACATTGTACACCATTCCACCTTCTTTACCGAAGATATGTATTAGTGGCTCAAGGTAGTCAAGCAAACATCCAGAGCTATGTTAAATAATTTCAAAATGTAGAAAATGCTTTGAGGATCTAATCAGAAAGAAAGATCCTTCTATTCCCTTAGATTTGTGAGTATAGAAATTTCAGATATCAGTAAATTATATTTACTGCCTCTTCAGAACCTGTAAATAGTGGTGCTTGGTTCAGTCATTTCAAGAAGGTCTTTGAAGCAGCACAACATACCCATGATTTATAGCAACTTTGTCAGGTAACCAGTCGTGAAATGTATATCTTAGCTTATTCACTTTTCAAACACAAACATCTCTTTTCACCTTTAAACAAAAAGTGAAAAGTTCTCAGTGTTTTTTTTTAACATACTATATTCCAGATGCAATGATGTCATGTGACATGTGATCGTTATTTGTGTCCTGTTAGCCCTGAAAGGAAAAAACTGAAACTTCTTATTCTTTTCACTTTTTGAAGTAGATCTGGAGTTTCTTTAAGATATCTTATTATGCAGCCATCAAAAAAATGAAATCTTGCCATTTGCAATGAAGTGAATGGAACTAGAAGGTATTATGCTGAGCGAAATAAGTCAATCAGAGAAAGACAAGTATCATATGATCTCACTGATATGAGGAACTTGAGAAACAAGACAGAGGATCATAGGGGAAGAGAAGAAAAAATGAAACAAGATGAAACCAGAGAGGGAGACAAACATAAGAGACTCTTAATCTCAGGAAACAAACTGAGGGTTGCTGGAGTGGAGGGGGGTGGGAGGGATGGGGTGGCTGGGTGATGGACATTGGGGAGGGTATGCACTATGGTGAGCGCTGTGAATTGTGTAAGACTGTCCAATCACAGACATGTACCCCTGAAACAAATAATACATCATATGCTAATTTAAAAAAGATATCTTATTCTACAAAGGAATATTACTTGGGGATTTACAGAGTTTTGTCAGCTCGGGTGAGCTGGGGACGGGAGCTATGCTGGGATTGCAGATGCTGCTGGAGAGAGACCCTTGCTCTGTGCTTCCTCCGAGTTTCTTACCATGCTCACTGTCTGTCTTAGTTTCAAAGTCCCTTTTATTTTTATTTTTTAAAAGATTTTCTTTATTCATTTGTCAGAGAGAGAGCGCACAAGCAGGGGGAACAGCAAGCAGAGGGAGAAGCAGCCTCCCCGCTGAGCAGGGAGCCCCATGTGGGGCTCGATCCCAGGACCCCTGGATCATGACCTGAGCTGAAGGCAGACAGCCAACCAACTGAGCCACCCAGGAGTCCCTCAAAGTCCCTTTTAATAGCCTGCTTCACAGAGATAGCAATTTTTACCCATGCTTCCCACTTCTAAAGACACGTTAAAGATTTTCACTAACCTCTTTCAATCATACCAGCAGGGAATTTTATTGTGATGCTTGTTTTGTTTTCTTCTATTTGTCTTGTTTTCCTGAAGTTTATTACCCATATATGGACTTTTTCTTATATTCTGGGAAATTCACTTTATAGGAAACCAGGAAAAAAATTTGCTAAGGTTTTATTTATTCATTTTAGAGAGACAGAAGAGCGTGTGCCTGAGGGGGAGGGGCAAAGGGAGAGAGAGAATCCCAAGTGGACTCTGTGCTGAGTGTGGAGCTCCCTACCTGGAGCTTGATCTCATGACCCTGAGATCATGACCTGAGCCAAAATCAAGAGTCAGAGGCTTAACCTACTGAGCCACCCAGGTGTCTCAGTAAATCTTTTAAATTTGACACATCCTCAGCCATTCTGATCCTTTCCTAATCCCCCTTCCCGTGAAAATTAAAAAATAAATAAACGGTAACAAACCTTACACTTGGAGACCTACTTTGTAAATTCTTTTCCTTCAACTCATCCTTCAAGTGGGTAGCACATCTTGGAGCTGTTCTAGCCGTGTCACCGACATGCAGGCCTGTTTTCGTTGAAGCCCTTCCCTTACGTTTCCTTGAAATATGTCCAGTGGTTTCACTTTGAACCTAAATGGATAAGAAGTAATGACTAGAGGCTTTTGGAAGGGCAAGGATGGAGGAAGATTTAACCTTCCCTCTGTAATCTCCATTGTTACCTTACCCTCAACCCCTGGGAAGGAACCTATGCTTTAATTAAAAATAGGGTTCTCAGTATGCAAAACAGATTTCTTAGACTAGGTCCCTGGCCCGGCTCTCCAATTAGATTCTGCCTCTGAGCCCTTCTCATGCAGAAATGTTGAAACCAGCACTGATATTCAGAATTGATGATGATTACATTAGCATTCAAAATAGGGGGCAGAAGTGAAGACTAGTTGATGTAAAGCTGTCCAACAGTTGGGAAAAACAAAACAAAATCGAAACTGTAGACTTGTCTTCAAGGTGAAGGTTTGTTTACTGCTGAATCGTTCAAATTTTATAAGCACATTTGTAGTTAGAAAAAAATGGCTGGCGTACTAATTCATGATTTTATATACTGAAAAAAAAGCATTTTAAGCTATTAATTATAGGAATGTTTCTGTTAGGCCAGATTTTACTAACCTCTTTTCAATTATAAAACTGCATTTCTTTAAAAAGCAGTTTAAAAAAAAAATAAGGACTCCTGGGTGATGGGGATCCTGGGTGGCTCAGTCAGTTGAGCGTCTGACTCCTGATTTCAGCTCAGGTCATGATCTCGGGGTCCTGAGATCAAGCCCCACGGTGGGCTCTGTGCACTGAGCAGGGAGTCTGCTGGAGATGATCGCTCTCCCTCTCCCTCCCCCTCCCCCCAAAAAAATGTATATTGTGATAATTATTAAGCCTTCTTAAACCTCTAGATGGTATTTCATCTGTTTTTTTATTTTGAATTTCTGCTCTGATCCAAGGTTCTGTTGTTATGTTTGACCCATAGAAAACTAAATGGGATAAACTCATTTTTGGTGGAGTTTTGGAATGTAAACTGACATCTTCATGCTCATTGTACTCCTGAAATCAGAAAGTTGTCAAAAAGAAGATCTCTCCCGCTGGTCTCAGTATTCTGAGAAGCAAATAATCCTTGAAACTCCTCATATTCAAAAAAGAGCTGACTCTTCATCCTGGGAAGATCATATCTTCCAAAAATATGTGCTTTCCTTCTATAGGAAGGGATATTCTTTATCAAGTTACATCATTTGGCTTCTCTTTTCAAATTATTTGGGGTATTTGTCAAATCATGTGGAAACAGATAGAATAATCTCAGGATGAAGTGCCATTTATTCAGGCTTTTAGACAATGAAAAGTTTCAACATTAAAATAACAGTAATACAGGCTTGAAAGGAAGACTGAAAGCAGTATATATTTTATCAAATTATTCCCTCTTTTTATTTCTGTAGGAAAAGCAGTTCCTTACCATTTAATGTATAGATTTGTGGTGAAGGATGTTTTGTCCATCACTGTACATGTCTCTCCTAGCCCTGTGAATAAATTCCCTTGTACTACAAGGCTAACTAGTTCAAAATTCAGCTGCCTTGAAATACTCTATTTCAGTGCTACACGCTTATTCATACTCCGAATATCTGATGTGGCAATATGAGTTTTTAATGTTGAGGTCAATATTAATTATGGTTGAAATACACTTTAAAGCTATAAAAGAGAGCTTCCATATATACATTATTTAATTTGATTCTTTTGAAAACATGCTATTTTGTGTTCTAAAATGCAAATGCATGCAATTGTTTTATCGTATTACTCAGGGAAGGGTGTATATAATATTGCTCATCTGTTACTTCCACAAAACCTTAAAGTCCTTTTTAGAATGCGTATTAATGCCTGTGTTTTTTTGAAATGGAGCACTCCAGTGATATGATCATATTTTGGTCCTGAAAATTCACATTTTCATTTTATTGAAATGAGGGATTAGTGATGAGATCACTCCGTTTTCCGCAACTGAAATTCTTGTTGGCCAAAGACTTGAGCATTGTGCGTACTTCCTGAAGAAGATGGGCAGAAACATCCACTTAGTAGTTCAGCAGAAATTGAAGGACACATAAAGAATTTATACATGGATCCTGGATATAGTACATCTTGCCCAAGTCTAAATACTGTGAAAGAAACCTTGTAATTAAGCTTGAATTTTAAAATAAGGATCACATCTTGTGCAATTGTGGGTTTTCTGAATAATCATAGAATGCGCAATTAGAGCTGGTATTGGTGTACTATAAATGAGATATATTCGATTTTATAGTCAGATTTCATCATTGTCTTTCTGGTAGCACTTAAGTTGAAATTAGTTTCAATTTGAAGTTTGTAAATTTTTTTTTTAAGATTTTTTATTTATTTATCTGAGAGAGAGAATGGGAGACAGAGAGCATGAGAGGGAGGAGGGTCAGAGGGAGAAGCAGACTCCCCGCTGAGCAGGGAGTCCGATGCGGGACTCGATCTTGGGACTCCAGGATCATGACCTGAGCGGAAGGCAGTTGCTTAACCAACTGAGCCACCCAGGCGCCCCTGTAATTTTTTTTTTCTATTTTCCTCTTTCTCTTAAATCGTGAAATGCAAATCTTCAATCTTCGATTGCCCTATGGAAGGTCATGCTCTGTATTTTTTTGACAATTCTATAAGCCTTTTTTTACTAAAATTCTTTACTTAAACCCCCTTAAGATGTTTCTGTATCATTTACATGAAAGCTATTTAAACCATCCATTTTACCTTCCATGTGGGACAAAATAACTAATGCATTATCCAAAATTTGAATATTTTCGTTCATTCCTAGGACTGCTCTCCATGTATGATCTATCATAGAATTAAATTCCGTTTTTAAAATGTATTTATATCGTAGGCTTTCCTGGGTTTCTTGGTGCAATTTCAACAGCATAGTGATATGCTGATTCTTGATAAATACCTTTCTTTAGAAAGGCAGTCAAAAATCATGTCTGTGATGGCCACTAAAAACGGGACTGAACCCCGCAATTCAATTCTTTATATCCAGACACACGAGTCATTTAGGAAATCTGGACTAAGAGCTGAGCGTTAATTAAGTTTGTTTAGCCATAAACAGATCTCCTTTGATTCTCAGATGCTAGTGTTCTAAAGATGAGTAAGGGGTTATCACTTCCCTACAGGAGCTTTCAGTGAAGCCGGTTGGATACTGATTAGAATTTGAACGGGGCTTTTCTTTGCAAAGCATCCTAGCCCACATGGATTCAATTGATGGATGTTTGTAGCTCCTGGGTATGGGTGTATGTTTGATTCCTAGATAAATGTGATTGCCTAATACAGAGACATCTTTTTCTTCCATTACCAGACCATGACCCTGTGCCTTTGATACATTTTACAAATGTATGTTGTTGATCATAGGAGACAAGATAATGTGGCAAGCTCAGTGTGAAACCTGCCGTGATTTTTGAAAACCCTATTCCACATTCAGTTCTTCTGCTGCTTTTTTTTTTTTTTTTTTGCATTTTGTTGTTGGAAGGATAAGCAAATACTCTGGACAGAGTTATTAAAACAGATTGTGGGTGTTGATTAGTTCTGCAAAGGCCAAAAATGTAAATGCACATTTGTCAAGAATTCAGGTTTGGGGGCGCCTGGGTGGCTCAGTTGGTTAAGCGACTGCCTTCGCCTCAGGTCATGATCCTGGAGTCCCGGGATCGAGTCCCACATCGGGCTCCCTGCTCCGCAGGGAGTCTGCTTCTCCCTCTGACCCTCTCATGCTCTATCTCATTCTCTCTCTGAAAGAAAGAAAGAAAGAAAGAAAGAAAGAAAGAAAGAAAGAAAGAAAGGGAAAGAGAGAGAGAGAAAGAAAGAAAGAAGAAAGAAAGAAAGAAAGAAAGAAAGAAAGAAAGAAAGAAAGAAAGAAAGAAAGAAAGGGAAAGAGAGAAAGAGAGAGAGAGAGAAAGAAAGAAAGAATTCAGGTTTGGTGCTTTCCCCTCTCACAAATTCAGATCATCTTCTGTAATTTCCCAGTAGCTGATTCCAAGCATAGAGTTCAGACAGTGCCCTTCTCGAATGGGTAATAATACTCTGGATAATTGAAATGTGATTTCATGACTTCCTTCAAGCACTGACCGGATAATTTTGAAACCTTTTCCATTTTGTTTTTGGCCTAGTCTGAGACTCTGTCTGAAATACATGGCAGGGTAAGGGGGTGGGTGGCGGGGGGATGAGGGAAGGAATTGTTGAGCTTGTAGTTGGCAGAAAAGTTGTATTGCTGAATAAGATCACAAGTTATGGCTGGAATGGTTTGGTAACAGTTTTTTCCACTGTGGACGGCCAGACAGTCTCAGCCAAACAGAAGAACACAATCTATACTGTCAGAATGGAAGAAATGGAAAAAGTGGTAACCACTATGAAAACAGGGCGTTCCGGCAGTGAACTTGGAGTTCAGCACTTAGACGTTGCTGTGAGGAGGGACATAGGGGCACCTAACCGCTGCAGGGTGGTCGGCTGCTGGATTGCCTGGAGCATATTTGACACTGAGATTAATGAGAAGGCTAAAGTGTTCAAGTCCAAATTCTTTCTTTAAGATATTCTGAGAACTCCTGTCACTGGAGACCCTGACATGCATTGTTATTGCAGTGCTTTTCTGATTTAATAACAGAAATGAGAGTAAACACCTATGTGCTTGAGAAAGTGTTTTTCCTTTCCCTATGCAGCTAGTACTATTATTTGTTTGTTTATTGGCTTGTTTATTTTTACCTCCCATTCAGAGATAAGAAAGAGGCAAGTTAGTATCTTGCCTGGGGCCGCATAGCTGGTGAGTCTGGCTGTGGGCGCCATATTTCAAACACTCTCCAAGTCTTTGTGTGAAGAATGAAACAGTGGGGTTCAACAGAGAAATCTACATCCCCTTCTTCAGGCCTTTATTTTAGTGTCTTTTTTATGTAAAAGATTTTGGGAGGAGGAGGGGAATACAGAAGTACATAAATCCCATCAGAAGTATTAATATAGGGGCACCTGGGTGGCTCAGATGGTTAAGCGTCTGCCTGTGGCTCGGGTCATGATCCTTGGGTCCTGGGATCGAGCTCCTCATCTGGCTCCTGGCTCAGCGGGGAGCCTGCTTCTCCCTCTGCCTCTACCCCGGCTTGTGCTCTCTCTCTCTCTCTCTCTATCTCTGTGTCTCAAATGAATAAATAAAATCTTAAAAAAAAAAAAAGTATTAATATAGACAGCCTCGTTTTTATCATTTCTTTGCTTTTCCACTCCAGCATTTTAAGTTTATGAATCTCTGATTTTTGTCACAGTCCTTAGGAGTATTCAATGCGGATTTAATATGAAATGTGGTTAGAAATTTTGACTGCTGTTCTTATTTGTTAACTTTATTAAAAGCGTGAACCATAAAACTGTCTAATACTGAGTAACGAAGAGTGCCTGCATAACACTACTCATTAGATTATTTTTTTAAATGAGCATTTTTTTGCATTCAAATTTTATAATTCATTATTAACAGAAATGTTTCCTATAATGCACATGTATGTAATAAAAGTGTGGTCAGGGATTTTGGGTATTTTACTCCCAACAACCACAGGGTTCCTGGCACATAATTGGTGCTCAGTGAGTATTTCATGAATGAGTATTCATCATGAAGATGAATGATGAAGTTAACTGCCTTGAGCTTATTCAAATGTATGATTTCACGTTCCCTCTACTATTAAATAAATAGTCAAGGTTATTGTTGATAAAGAAAATCAAGAGTAGAATGGGATACAGCAGGATGCTGAGCAAATGTTGCCCTTTCTCAACTCCCTGCCCTATGCTGGTTCTTTTGAGCTCCTTGAAGGAGGGATCCTTCTCAGTTTTCTGAGAAGAAATGGGGCTCTGTAGGTAGGTAGTGACAGAGTGAGCAGACTGAATGACATAGCTCGTGTCCTTTTGTGGTCAGCTAGTATGAATAAGTACAAGTATAGCAACCTCAGTGTTTGGGGAACATGCTACCCAAGGCTTAAGGCCAGAGTGAAAACCACATACTTGGGGAGAGTGATCTAGCTTGTCTGCTTGGATGCGACCTGATGGACCTTGAAGTCTTTATTTAGACCTCAAGGCCATGGGCTCTATGTTCACTGCCTTCTGGGACTTAGAGTTTTTATAGTAACATGGCCAAGAGATCACTTAACCTTTGTTCTAAGTTCCTCTGTCACTCAGATTTAGTGTAGTCTTGTGTTAACATGCTCAAGTAGGTTTGAAAGGCATCCTTTCAAATATTTGAGAATTGCTCTCTGGTTTCCAGAGACTACTCTTCACCACCACACTACTTGGGGGGTTTCATATCAGTGTCTGGGGCTTGATTGACTGCCCCTTCTCTTCCTGATCATTGGCTCTAGAGCTCGTCCTTATTTGTGTATGTTAATGACTCATTGGGCTGCAGTACTAAAACAGTATTGATAAAGAATAAGTGTTCATTTCAGGAAACTTTCCAGTGACTTGCTATATAGCATTGTGTTCTTAGAAAGAACAGGTAGGTACTCATTGAAAAGATCTTGAGCATTTGATTGCTTGGTCTCTATCCCAGTTCCAATTCCAGCCACATGATGCAGTCCTTCACATGCATTTCCTCCATGCACATGCTTCCTATGGTACCTCCTCCTCTCTTCCGGTCACGTATCCATCTCCCTTGCTCCAGCCTATTCCTTCGGGGCTGACTAGTGCCTTCCCCCGATTCATCATCTCCTGTACCTGTTCAGTTCAGTGTGTTTTGGAAAGTCTATAGTCAATACAATATTTGTAAAAGTTCTCTAATTTTTTTTTTAACAGAAGCTCCATGACCTGCACACCCCCCCCCCCACATGGTGTCACAGGGAAACAGTGCTATAGGCAGACAGTGACAACAGGACACCAGGAAGTGCCTGAGAAGGTCAGCCCCACCTTGACATGACCTGTGCAGAGATTTGGACAACACATACCAGCATTTCTTTTTTTTTTTGTAGGTGTTCTATTTTTTTTTTTTTTTTAGCATGGGTCTTATTTTTTTTATTATGTTATGTTAATCACCATACATTACATCATTAGTT